>NC_064615.1:7955357-8276428 GCF_023898315.1 Schistocerca nitens | reverse complement strand
CCTAGAACTTAGAACTACGTAAACCTAACTAACCTAAGGACAGCACACAACACCCAGCCATCACGAGGCAGAGAAAATCCCTGACCCCGCCGGGAATCGAACCCGGGAACCCGGGCGTGGGAAGCGAGAACGCTACCACACGACCACGAGATGCGGGCAAGGCGGTTTTGGTAAACTATTTTGGCTTACCAGTGTTAAGCTTCCGATTTATCCGAACGGAATGTTTATAGCCAACATGTATTAGCAGCGTTGATTTGTGATACAGACATGGGCTTTTACTATAAAAACAGATGAAAAACTGGAGTTTGCTCTGCGAACAATAGAGTGCTGCTAAGTACTAGCAGAGACAAGAAAACAAATAAATGAAGTATTGAATTATAATGAAATCCAGACCTTTGCTGCTTACAGGCGTTGATAAATATCAACGGGGACAGTTGAAAAATGTGTGCCCCCACCGAGACTCGAAGGGGGGACCTCCTGCTTACATGGCAGACGCTCTATCCGACTGTACTGATACCTGCTTCATATAAATAAATGAAGTGGGGAATACACTAGTCCATAAGACCATAATGAAAATAAAATGAAAATGAGCGGCATACCTGACTACGAATAACTGGCAGATAAGTCAAAGACGTTCTTTGCTGGATTCCAAGAGGTAAGAAATGACTGAGTGCATGGTATGTGGACAGATGACATTAGAAGACAAGCATGGTGAGCACGGATGCGTATCGTCGAGACGTCAAATGGCTGACTACACATTGCGTTAAAGAAAAAGTATTACACATTCTGAGAGGTGGTAGAATATACCAAAACAAGGAAAAGTTACCAGAAAACAGGCGCTCTTAAATGCATACCTTAAGAGGCATGAGCGCAAGTTAATCTTCGCTACTGTGAAACACGTATCTTCGACTGTAAGCTCTTTGTTTATAGGAAAACACATAATTCTGTTGCTGAGGAACAGCGGAGCTTCTAATGTATTACGCTTACTATTAGATACGACCTGCACTTCTCAGTCAACCCTGAAAGAGAAGCTCAATGTTCTGTCCATTGATTGTAAGGCATGCTTCTGTCCGCCTTTTTAGGGAATCACGTACTTTCTGAAAAACTCCAGAGTGGTCACGGATGCGTTGACAGGCATAAACGACGCGTTCCTGAAGTGTGTTTAAACAACATCATTAATGGTGCATCCATAACCCAAAGATTTCACGTATCCCGACAAATAAAAATCCAACGGGTTAGGATCCGGGAAGCAAACGTACTGGACCTCCACCGTCATTAAATATCTGTGTGAGACGGAATGGTAGCTTCCATTTGCGAGACCGTAACATAAGATCGTGCCTGTCATTTTCTCTGTGAAATAATAGGTTTCCAATATGGTGGTAAGTCAAAATATAAAACTAGACAATAAAAGCCTTTCACAAGCTTAACAAACCATAAACTGGTTCCATTACTACAGCTAATATATGAGCTGCACTAACCCGGGACTGTGAATACTGTTCACAGTGACGACACTAACTGATATTTACTGCGTGCTTTATCCATGGACAATAACAGAGTAAAGTGTTCTGACCTGTTTACTGCATTCTCTGGGTCGATCGTAATCGCAAAGAGCTAGTAGTAGATGTTCCACAGTAAACAAAAAAGTGTCCATAGTTCTTCAGGTATGTATTTTAGAGCCTATCTTAACTGAACTTATTTGTCTTGTTTGCGCCCGTAATACCACCCCTCAAAATATGGAAAATATTTTTTAACACCCTGTATATACGTTTATAGGATAACCTTCTCAGACCATATATACTGAAATGTTCTTTGTATATATCTTTTTCTAACCAGTCATTTGCTGGCAATGCATTAATGTATTTGTACGTAGAGAGAGAGAGAGAGACAGAGACAGCTGATGCTTAAATCACCTATAAGACGCGTGTGTGGCTGCCGTGAGCTAAAAGAATGAAAAAATCTCCAACATATTTCCTATCTCACAAATTAAATCAGATACTGACACGTTCAGTCAGAAAAAAGGGGCGTCTTCGACTTCTTTGACCCTCAATCGGGTTAGAGTGTGTGACCTAGCTTTCATGTAATGTTCGACTTCCTAGTGACTTACTAAAAAGCCGTATAGTTCTGAAAATTTGCATGCGTTCGTTAAGGATTTCGGATCTACCTCGCTAAGGCAGGTGACGGCTTTTTTAAAGGGAGTATGCACGAAATATCCTTTACATCATTTTTATTTCCTAATTTTTGTTAACAACAAGAAAGTATAAGCCATGTGAAGGTGATTTCGTACGCTCACTCTTTAAACGAAATGTTCACCCAGCATATCAAAGTCCATAGTAAATATTAATAGTCCAACTCCACAATTAAGTAGTTAGCGTGGCAGAATGCCATGCGAGGATCTCAGGTTCTTTTCCCGACCGCGTCGGAGATTTTCTTCTCTTGCGGAGCCGGTGTTGTCTTCATAATTTCATTCTCATCGACACGCAAGTCGCTTAAGTAGTGTCTACTAAAAATACTTGGTTCGCATGACCAGTATACCCGATGGGAGGTTCCAGCCACGCTCACATTTCTTTCTTATTAATTTATATTTTTGTTCAAGTATTTTAGCATTTTTCTAGCGGCCAGTCAGGACTTGCTCCCGGTATCTAATTTCCGAGTATGCTCCTCTCATCACGGTTCTCCCTTGTAACAGTCCGTCTTCAAGATGTTTGTATTATTTAAAGCTACTGCTTTCACTCGTCTTCATTAATCGGTTTACATGGTAACCTTATCTGTGCAAATAACTGCCACTAGCTTCGAAGAACTTTCTGATTTAAATCTTGCAAGTCGCTTCACAAGAGTTGTTCCAGTTGACTTTCACGTTCGTTAAGACCGGCGTGGGTGTACTTGGCGTACTGGAACAGCATGCACTCGAACTGCTTTAGAATAGCATTGACCCACAAGTGCCGTTCACCCGTCTAGACTTCTAGGCTGGGCAACGTAATTCATTCAGAGAACCCGTGGCAATTTCCATACGAATAGTGCAAGTTCATAACGATAAACGCACGTCAGTAAGACACATTTTGCCGACGTCCAGTAACCGTTTCCGATAGAGTACTAAATATTAGTCCCCATACAGTAAGATCAATCCTATGAGAAATATGTAATGTATCACTAAATCATTGCAGGTTTTGAGAGAGACTAAAATACGCTATTGTCAAACCCTTTTAAAAAATGTGTTAGGAGAGATGTCAATAACTAACGACCGACTTTTCTACTGACATCATTTTCTAAGATTTTTGAAAAGGTGGTACATTCTAGAATAGCATCGCACCTGAGCAGCAGTAATATCCTCAGCAAATATCAGTTTGGATCGCAGAAGACTACCTCACCAAATTTTACAAGCATGAAGTAATGAAATGTAACTGTAAGTAATATAACTGTGTTAGTTACAGTATTATCCTAGATAAATAGCAGTTTAATGGGATTGATTGTATAGCCAACGAATGGAAAACGTCATGTCTAACCAAAAGGTTGCAGAAAGTTATTCATAGTAATTCAACCACTATAGTCCCAGGACGTTATTCTAGCTGGGGAGAAATCACGTATGGGGTTCAATCTTAGGTTCAATATTGTTGCTCATATGTGTAAACGATCTTGCGTCTAATATACAAGCAGAATTAGTTCTTTTCGCAGATGACACTAGTATTTCAGTCAATCAAAATTTAGTTCCAGAAACAGAAGAAATGATAAGCAATGTTTTTAAAAGTATCATTGATTGTTTTTCTGCGAATGGTCTCATTCTCAGTTTTAAAAAGACATAACATATTCAGTTCTGCACGTCTAGGGGCACTACACCAATGATAAGCGTTACACGTGGAGATGAAATAATAAATAGGGTGGAAACTTCAAAATTTTAGATGTCTATATGGATGAGAATTTAAACTGGAAAAAGCACATTTTGGAACACCTAAAACAACTTAGTACAGCCAAATATGCAGTTAGAATGACTCAAAATCTTGAGAAGAGACAAATCACTAAGTTGACATATTTTGCATATTTTCATTCAATAATGCCATCTGGAATAACGTTCTGGGGTAGCTTACCTTTAGGAAAGAAAGTCTTCATTGCTAAAAAATGTGCTGCAAGAATAATACCTGGTGCTCAGTCATCATCATCTTGTAGACATCTGTTTAAGGAATTGGACATTCTGACTACAGCGTATTTATTCCGCCATGATGTTCGCTGAATATAATCCATGCAGTTCAAAAGTATAATATCACAAGGAAAAATGACATTCATTATTCCACTTTAGGCTTTAGCATAAAAAGATGGGTGCACAATGCCGCAACTAAAATTTTTTATGACTTACACCATGATATAAAATGTCTGACAGACAGCAAAGTAACATTTGAAAACAAACTGAAACACTGTCTCCTTCACAACTCATTCTGTTCGTAGACGAATCTCTGTTATTATAATTTGTATTATGTTAAAGGTGTTCAGTAGGAACTTTTAACTCACATATATATGTCAAAAAAATTAAAAAAGATAAAAATATCTGATAAATATTTAGCATGTAACCATGGGAGCCATATTTACAAGTTAATTCGCGATGCGAACGTAAAATGACCCGTTCCATATCATTGCAATTTATCGTGCAAAATTATGCATGTAACATGAAACTAACTAACTAACGAACAACCATCGAACATAATTTGAACTTTTGGGAAGAAGTAATAACAACAATAAAATGGAAACAATGGGTCTAACTGGCATGTAGCACCGACAATATAAACGCAGAAGAAGATCCGGTAAAATGACAGACCAGCACAGTTGAATTATAAATTTCCTTTTGACTCAAACCACCACATGCTTCAAAATTTATGTACGAAACCCAAAATGTGACTGCCATTTAAATTGAATGATTGTTCGAGGCAAGTATTGAGCTAAAATAGCAAAAGACAGTTTTGAATTCAAACGGCCCTACTCAGTCCTCTTTCATAAGAGTGTAATAGAAACTCATTCTTTTGAGCTCAGTCTCATCTGTGGTTCGATGAAACATGCTTACAATCAAACCCAAGCAGCAAGAATCAGATCGTACAAAACTTATTTGGGTCTACTATGAGCAAAACGTAGGCTAATACAAAAGTCAACATTGAATGGCAAGCAGTGAGTGTTGCCTACGTAGCACGTAAACACAGACAGACTTTTCCACAGAGAACCTGCCAATACTTGTTCTTCTATTCTAACTAACGAACAGATTGTTCTGGAACCCTACATGTTCGAAAGAACTTCACTTGCTAGAGCGTCCACTTATTTACTCCCGTGTATTCAAAATGAAAAATACTGTATACTTCAAACCTAGAGCAGGAGAGCAGAATGAAGTGAAAGGACTGAAGGAAACGTGGTTATACCGTAAGATATCGTCCACAGAGAGGTCATTAGAGTCAAGTACTGCGTCCTCAGAAGAATACTGCTGAATGTGACGAACAGTCTCAACAATAGTGTTTGCTGGACTGCTGTTGAAGTCGCTCGTCAATATTTTATGAAGTTGTAGTCGTCAGTTACCTATTTTATTATCTGTGTTAATATTTGCTGTAAAAATTACATATTAGTTGATTGTCTTTAATCTCAGTCTTTCTTTCTGCGTTATTGACTCGAGTGGTCTGTTATTATTGAGTGTGCTTACGTCGTTCGTCCAGGCCTCAGGCCTCAGTAGTCAGTTTACGTTTTGCGGCGTGCAGCTGCAGCTGCAGCGGGTATAAAGCTAAGTAGTGACGAAGTTATTTGTGCACTGTTATACAGTTACTAAATTCAATAGCTTTCGGCGGTGTTTCGTGCTGTATGTGGCGAAATAACGATTTAATTAACTTTTGGAAACGTTCGCTCGTTGTGTTTTTTAGAGTTTTATGTGCGTTGAAGTCGTTTAGTAAATCTCGTGCTTTAGTTTTCAGCTGACGTTTCTTATTGTTTCTAGTGAAATATTTCAGTAAAAGTTTCATTCAGTGTATAACTTCGTTGAGTGTTCAAGTAGCCGCTTGAAGTTTTGGTTTTAGCTAATAATTTTGTGAAGTTTTGTTGGTATTGGTATTAGCTGTGGTGTTGTAGTTGCTTTCTTAGTAGACAGAAAATTTCGAGACCGCTGTTGTTAGTTTTATACATAGTTCTACCGGTGTAACTGAACTTAGCTAACTTAAAATTTTACCATGAGTGAGAAGTGTGGGTTCTGTCGTAGGTTTGTGAGTAGTGGATTACGGCGTGGGATTTGTTCAAAGTATTTTCATTGGGGGGAATGCAGTGGGGAATCCAGTGAGCAGATCTTCTCCTATGAATTCAGAATCTGTAGTAGAAATAAGTTGACAGAGGACCAGGAGCGTAAGATCTCTGCCCTTCAGGTGCAGTTACAACGCGCAAAGGAGGAACTAGACAGGTTGAGGAGGGTGAAGGCTGGTGAGGAATGGGAACTGGCAGTTGGCAAGAAGGCAGCTAGGAGGGGGAAGCATTCAGACAGTTATGCTTTGCTTATATGCAGTAGATTTGAACAACTGTCATAGCTGAGAGGAGCCTCTTGTAGCTGTAGATGTAGGCAACATACAGCGGTCCTCAGAAGTTAGGAGGCCTAGGTCAGTTGCAAAGTCTAACAGAAAGAAGAAGGTTCTGCTACTAGGTAGTTCGCGCGCTAGAGGTGTGGGATAGCAAAAACAAAATGGTTCAAATGGCTCTAAGCACTATGGGACTTAACATCTGAGGTCATCAGTCTCCTAGACTTAGAACTACGTAAACCTAACTAACCTAAGGACATCACACACAACCATGCCCGAGGCAGGATTCGAACCTGCGACCGTAGCGGCCGCGTAGTTCCGGACTGAAGCGCCTAGAAGCGCTCGGCCACCGCCACTGGCCGTGGACTAGCAGTTGCAGGAAGTGTTCGGGAGTGAGTACAAGGTTACCAGCATTGTGAAGACTAGCGCAGGATTGGCTCAGGTGACTGATAGCATAGGGGAGCTATGTGGGAATTTCACAAAGGAGGATCAGGTAGTGATAGTGGGTGGCGCAGGGAACAGTCTTGATAGGGACGAGGAATATGATGTAGGTGGCGACTTGGTAAAGATAGCTACAGAAACTGGTGGCACTAATGTGCATTTCGTGCAACTGTTTCAGCGTCATGATCGGCCTCATCTTAATGCGGCTGTTTCGAGCGTTAACATGAGGCTGGAGAGGGCACTTATGGCAGAGGGCATGGGTCACATTTCAGTGCTGCCATTTGGGTCTATCAACAGGTCTTGTTTCACTAGGCATGGCCTGCACCTCAATAGGTATGGGAAGGGGAGGCTGGCAAAGCTTATAAGTGACAGTGTAGTGGGTTGTGGTGGTATCACTCATGGAAAAATTCCTATGGTAGTTGGTGTTAGAGGTCCACCTTTTTTAGACTGAAGTCAGCTGATAGGTATATCTGCATAAAGGAAGTCTAACTAAGTGCTCACCTTCAGAGGATGTCATGTTTCCAAGTGTAGAAGGAATTATCATATTTCATCAGAATATTAGAGGTATTAGAGATAACGTTAGTGAACTGCTCATAGATATTTGCTCTGAAATTATTGGTATGTCGGAGCACCACTTAAATAATTTGACAGTTCACAGGCTTCCTTTACCAGGATATAGATTAGCTGGCTCTTTTTCAAGGAGTTCCTTGCGGGGTGGGGGAGTGGCTATCTACGTAAAAAACAGTATTCCACTTGAGTCCATAGACGCATCACAACACTGCACTGAACAGATATTTGAATGTTGTGCAGAGGCAGTTGAATTTAGTGAAACTAAACTTCGAATTGTTGTATTTATGGGTCCCCTAACTCTGACTCCAGAGCATTTTTGCTGAAGCTAGAGAGGGTTCTTGGTTCATTTTATAGGAAGCACCAAAAATTGGTTGTATGTGGTGGGAAGATCTCCTAGGTCCATATGATCTGAGGCAGAATGTGTTTTTTCCAGCTGGGGTACAGGAGAACAGTAGCACAGTCATAACATACTTTTTACTCATTCTTCATTACTAGATGGGCATTCTGTTACTAAAAGGGTGAATGGCCTTTCAGACCACGACGCACAAATTTTAACACTAAAAGGCTTTTGTACTCAAACAAATGTCACTTGTAATTACAAACTATGTAGGAAAGTTAATCCAACAGCAATGGAGAGTTTTTTAAACCTTGTCAAGGAACAAGGGTGGCAGGCTATTTACAGTGCCGATAACATAGATGATAAATACAATGCTTTCCTTAACACATTTTTCATGGTCTTCGAGAATTGCTTTCCATTAGAACGTTCTAAACGGGTTACCAGCAGTAGTAGGCAGTCCAGGTGGCTGACTACTGGGACAAGGATATCATCTACAACAAAGTGGGAGTTATATCAAAGTGTCAGAAGTAGTCACAACCAAGGTGCACTAACCCATTACAAACAGTATTGTAAGGTGCTTAAAAATATTGTTAGGAAGGGAAAGAGTATGTGGTATGCAAATAGAATAGCTAATTAAAACCATATGGTCAGTTGTAAAGGAAGTGTCTGGTCAGAAGCACAGGTCGACGATATAAAGTCAGTTCGAAGTAAAAATATTTCTGTTACTGATAAATCAGACATACACTCCTGGAAATTGAAATAAGAACACCGTGAATTCATTGTCCCAGGAAGGGGAAACTTTATTGACACATTCCTGGGGTCAGATACATCACATGATCACACTGACAGAACCACAGGCACATAGACACAGGCAAAAGAGCATGCACAATGTCGGCACTAGTACAGTGTATATCCACCTTTCGCAGCAATGCACGCTGCTATTCTCCCATGGAGACGATCGTAGAGATGCTGGATGTAGTCCTGTGGAACTGCTTGCCATGCCATTTCCACCTGGCGCCTCAGTTGGACCAGCGTTCGTGCTGGACGTGCAGACCGCGTGAGACGACGCTTCATCCAGTCCCAAACATGCTCAATGGGGGACAGATCCGGAGATCTTGCTGGCCAGGGTAGTTGACTTACACCTTCTAGAGCACATTGGGTGGCACGGGATACATGCGGACGTGCATTGTCCTGTTGGAACAGCAAGTTCCCTTGCCGGTCTAGGAATGGTAGAACGATGGGTTCGATGACGGTTTGGATGTACCGTGCACTATTCAGTGTCCCCTCGACGATCACCAGTGGTGTACGGCCAGTGTAGGAGATCGCTCCCCACACCATGATGCCGGGTGTTGGCCCTGTGTGCCTCGGTCGTATGCAGTCCTGATTGTGGCGCTCACCTGCACGGCGCCAAACACGCATACGACCATCATTGGCACCAAGGCAGAAGCGACTCTCATCGCTGAAGACGACACGTCTCCATTCGTCCCTCCATTCACGCCTGTCGCGACACCACTGGAGGCGGGCTGCACGATGTTGGGGCGTGAGCGGAAGACGGCCTAACGGTGTGCGGGACCGTAGCCCAGCTTCATGGAGACGGTTGCGAATGGTCCTCGCCGATACCCCAGGAGCAACAGTGTCCCTAATTTGCTGGGAAGTGGCGGTGCGGTCCCCTACGGCACTGCGTAGGATCCTACGGTCTTGGCGTGCATCCGTGTGTCGCTGCGGTCCGGTCCCAGGTCGACGGGCACGTGCACCTTCCTCCGACCACTGGCGACAACATCGATATACTGTGGAGACCTCTCGCCCCACGTGTTGAGCAATTCGGCGGTACGTCCACCCGGCCTCCCGCATGCCCACTATACGCCCTCGCTCAAAGTCCGTCAACTGCACATACGGTTCACGTCCACGCTGTCGCGGCATGTTACCAGTGTTAAAGACTGCGATGGAGCTCCGTATGCCACGGCAAACTGGCTGACACTGACGGCGGCGGTGCACAAATGCTGCGCAGCTAGCGCCATTCGACAGCCAACACCGCGGGTCCTGGTGTGTCCGCTGTGCCGTGCGTGTGATCATTGCTTGTACAGCCCTCTCCCAGTGTCCGGAGCAAGTATGGTGGGTCTGACACACCGGTGTCAATGTGTTCTTTTTTCCATTTCCAGGAGTGTATGTACAGTATTTAACCATCATTTTTTAGCATTGCTGGTGAATTAAATAAAAATTTAGTTTCTACAGGGAATCATATAACTTTCTTGGCAAATGCCTTTCCGAGATTGATGTCTGAAATACTGCTCTCTCATACAGACAAGGGGGAGATTGAGTCAATAATTAAATCAATGTAGCCTACGGACTCTCATGATTATGATGGAGCGCCTAGTAGAATATTACAGTACTGCGCTGCACATGTTAGCCCTGTATTTAGCCATATTTGTAATTTTTCCTTTAGGAATGGTCAGTTTCCTGAACGATTAAAGTACTTAGCAGTAAAGCCACTGTTTAAAAAGGAAGAAATGGATAATGTAGACTATTTCAGACCTATTTTTATGCCATCAGTGCTTGCTAAAGTTATTGAAAAGGCGGTGTATGTAAGGATATTTGATCATTTTATATCACACGATTTGCTATCAAATGAACAACTAAGCTTTAGAAGTCGCTTAACAACTGAAAATGCTATATTCTCTTTTCTCTGTGAGGTACTGGATGGGTTAAACAAAATGTTTCGAGTGCTAGAATTATTTTTAGATTTAACTAAGGCGATTGATTGTGTTAGTCACAAAACATTGCTCCAGAAGTTGGTCTATTATGGAATAGGGAGAGTAGCTCGCAACTGGTTAACCTTTAGCAACAGACAGCACAACGTCGTTATTCACAATGTTGAGAATGGCTATGATGTGGGGTCTGCATGGGGTACGGTCAACTGGGGGTTGCCTTAGGGATCAGTGTTGGGGCCAATCCTGTCCCTTATTTATATAAATGATATGCCCTCTAGTATTATGGGTAACACTAAAATATTTCTGTTTTCTGATGACATTAGCTTGGTAGTACAGGATGTTGTGTGCAACATAGGCTCGGTTTCAAATAGTGCAGTTCATGACCTAAGTTCATGGCTTGTAGAAAATAAACTAACGCTAAGTCACAGTAATACTCAGTTTATACAGTTTCTAACACACGATTCAACAAAACATGATGTTTTAAATTCACCGAATGGTCATATGATTAGGGAAACGAACAGTTCAGATTTCTGGGTGTTCAGATAGATAGTAAACTGTCGTGGAAATCCCACGTTCAGGATCTTGTTCAAAGACTTAACACTGCCATTTTTACTATTCGAACGGTATCTGAAGTGAGTGATCGTTCAACACGAAAATTAGTCTACTTTGCTTATTTTCATTCGTTTGTGTCGTATAGTATTATATTTCTACATCTACATCTACATGACTACTCTGCAATTCACATTTAAGTGCTTGGCAGAGGGTTCATCGAACCACAATCATACTATCTCTCTACCATTCCACTCCCGAACAGCGCGCGGGAAAAACGAACACCTAAACCTTTCTGTTCGAGCTCTGATTTCTCTTATTTTATTTTCATGATCATTCGTACCTATGTAGGTTGGGCTCCACAAAATATTTTCGCATTCGGAAGAGAAAGTTGGCGACTGAAATTTCGTAAATAGATCTCGCCGCGACGAAAAACGTCTTTGCTTTAATGACTTCCATCCCAACTCGCGTATCATATCTGCCACACTCTCTCCCCTATTACGTGATAATACAAAACGAGCTGCCCTTTTTTGCACCCTTTCGATGTCCTCTGTCAGTCCCACCTGGTAAGGATCCCACACCACGCAGCAATATTCTAACAGAGGACGAACGAGTGTAGTGTAAGCTGTCTCTTTAGTGGACTTGTTGCATCTTCTAAGTGTCTTGCCAATGAAACGCAACCTTTGGCTCACCTTCCCCACAATATTATCTATGTGGTCTTTCCAACTGAAGTTGTTCGTAATTTTAACACCCAGGTACTTAGTTGAATTGACAGCCTTGAGAATTGTACTCTTTATCGAGTAATCGAATTCTAACGGATTTCTTTTGGAACTCATGTGGATCAACTCACACTTTTCGTTATTTAGCGTCAACTGCCACCTGCCACACCATACAGCAATCTTTTCTAAATCGCTTTGCAACTGATACTGGTCTTCGGATGACCTTACTAGACGGTAAGTTACAGCATCATCTGCGAACAACCTAAGAGAACTGCTCAGATTGTCACCCAGGACATTTATATAGATCAGGAACAGCAGAGGTCCCTGGGGAACACCTGATATCAATTCAGTTTTACTCGATTATTTGCCGACTATTACTACGAACTGCGACCTTCCTGACAGGAAATCACGAATCCAGTCGCACAACTGAGACGATACCCCATAGGCCCGCAGTTTGATTAGAAGTCGTTTGTGAGGAACGGTGTCAAAAGCTTTCCGGAAATCTAGAAATACGGAATCAACTTGAGATCCCCTGTCGATAGCGGCCATTACTTCGTGCGAATGGGGTAACTCTTCCCATTCTAAAAGGATATTTTTGGCTCATAATCGGGCGGTTCGGGAAATAAGTGGTGTAAGTTCACGAACCTCTTGTCGATCTCTGTTCACGAGTTTGGGTATTTTGACATTGGTCTCTCAATATATAAATTCTTTACTGTCATTTCTTGTTAACAATATCAGCTTATTCCCAAGAAAAAGCAGCTTTCACTCGGTTAATACCTGGCAGAAATTAAACCTGCATTTGGATCGGACTTCCTTAACTCTTGTGCATAAAAATGCGCAGCATACTGTTGCATCCATTTTCAATAAACTACCACTCGAATTCCAAAATCTTCGTTGTAATCCACGCGCCTTCAAATCGAAACTGAAGAGTTTCTTCATGGGTCACTCCTTCCATTATGTTGAGAAGTTCCTTGAGAGAGGAAGCTGATTCTTGTAGTACTGTTGATTGACTTTACTTAAACATATGGATTGACTTTTTTCGGGTTCATAAACATTTTATTTTTATCTCTTACTACTTTTATGTTGTAAATCATGTACTGATATGTTCCATGACCTCGGATATTTGCTCCTCAATTTGTTCCTACGTAACTTGACGTGTAAATAAAGAAAAAGTCTGTAGTTACTTCGATGATAACATAAACGTAATATCGTTCTAACAGACCGAGTTTGCACCCTCCTTCTCCGGAACACTACTATAATGGAGAACAGTACTACACTGGATACAACAATGTTATGATGTACGGGTGTAAAGCAGAGAGCTAAGAAGTATGAGACTGGTGAATTAGTTTGCTCAACAGTGTTCAGTAAGGAACCAAAAGAAATATTTAAAGCAACTTTTTTTTAGTCATTAGTCTTCTGACTGGTTTGCTGCGGCCCACCACAAATCCCTCTAAAGTGCCAGACTCTTCATCTCAGTGTAGCACTTGTAATCCATGACCTCAGTTATTTGTTATAATTATTCAAACTTCTGTGTTCCTCTACGTCGTTTACCCTCTACTGCTCACTCTAGTACCATGGAAATTTTTCCCTGATGTCTTAACACGTCTCCTGTTATCCTGTCCCTTCTTGTTGTGTTTGCTGTACATTCCTTAACTTTGTCTACTTCGTGATCTCCAATTTCGATTGTAAGTTACTCGCTACTCTAATTTCTGCTACTTCTCATTGTTTTCGTCTTTCTTCGATTTACTCTCAACCCGTATGATGTACTCATTATACTATTCATTCGATTCAACAGATTCTGCAATTTTTAGCCGGTCAGAGTGGCCGAGCGGTTCTAGGCGCTACAGTCTGTAACCGCGCGACCGCTACGGTCGCAGTTTCGAATCCTGCCTCGGGCATGGATATGTGTGATGTCGTTAGGTTAGTTAGGTTTAAGTAGTTCCAAGTTCTAGGGGACTGATGACCGCACAAGTTAAGTCCCATAGTGCTCAGAGCCATTTGAACCATTTGCAATTATTCTTCCCATTCACTAAGAATAGCAAAGTCATTAGACAATCTCATCATTGATACCCTTTCATCTTCAGTTTTAATTCCACTCTTGAACTTTTTTTTTATTACCGCCATTGCTTCTTCGATGTATGGACTGACCAGTAGAGTCGAAAGAGTACATCCCTGTCTTACACCCTTTTTAATCCGACCATTTAGTTCTTGGTCTTCCACTTCTATTGTTCTCTCTTGTTTTCGTACATATTGTATACTACACGTATTTCCCTATATTAGTTTACTCCTATTTTTCTCAGAATTTCCAGCACCTTGTACCACTGTACATTGTCGAACGCTTTTTTCAGATCGACATATCCTATTAACATGTCTTGACTTCTCTCCAGTCTTGCTTTCATTATCAAGCACAACGTTAGAACTGCCTCCCTGGTGCTCTTACCTTTCCTAAAGGTTAACTGACCGTCATCTACCACTTCCTCAGTTTTCTGACACATTAATCTGTATATTATTCTTGTCAGCATGTTGGTAGCATGAGCTGTTAATCTGATTGTGTAATTGTTCAGCACTTATCAGCTCTTGCTGTTTTCGGAACAGTGTGGATGATGTTCTACCGAAAGGCTGCTGGTATGTCGCCAGTCTCATAGATTCTACACACCAATTTAAACAATCGATTTTTTGCTACTTCAGCCAGTGATTTTAGGAATGTCGATGGAATTTTGCCTGTCCTTTCTACCTTATTCGATCTTCAGTCCTACAAAGTTCCTCCAAACATTGACTCTAATACTGAGTTCCAGATGTCTTTCACATCGACTCCAATTACGCCTTCTATCACCTCAGATAATTTCCCCTTCATAGAGACCTTCGATGTACTCTTTCCACCTATCCACTCATTTCTCTGCGTTTAACAGTGGAATTTCTACTGTACTCTTGAGTTGACTCTTGTAATTACGCCGAAGGTTGATTTGCGTTTTTTATATGTTGAGTCAGTCCTTCCGGCGATTATTCCTTCTTCGATTTCTTGACAATTTTCCTGCAGCCATTTCGCCTTGGCTTCCCTGAACTTCCTATTTAATACATACCGAAGTGATGTATATTACCGTATTTTTGCCTTTCCCTGAACATCTTCCTACTTCCTCCCTTCTTCAACCAGTTGAAGTATTTCTTCCGCTACCCTTCTTGGCAGTTAACTTCCCAGTACCTACGTTTGTCTTCTCAACTTCTGTGGTTACTGTTTTTAGAGATGTCTACTGCGGAATTCCTTATCTCAGTATCCCCATCTTCACCGAACTTCAAACTCGTCTCACCCTTCCTACCTCAGTATCCCACTTCGTTCCACGCTGATACTTCTGTATGACTTTCTTAAACTTCATTCAATTCGTAATCATTACTACATTGTAATTTGAGTCTATATCTCCTCATTGGCACGTCTTACAATATTTGACTTCGAACCTCTTTCTGACGATGATGTAATCTCCTCATGTCTCCGGGTCTCTCCCGTGTATGCTTCCTCCTCTTGTGATTCTGGAACAAAATATTCCCCATTACCAGCAGAAATTTATTGCAGAACTCGATTAGTCTTTCTCCGCTCTTATTATTGCTAACTATTATTTGCACCTAGCCCGTATCGGTTGTTGATGATGTAAGAACACTTTAGTCCGGGAGTGTAGCTTTTCTGCGGGTCACTCAGGAAGAAAGAGGTGCAAAACAAAGGAGGTATGATTCGATACTATTAAAATTAAATAAAATAATATGGTATTTTAAATATGTGCAACACATGGATTTGATATTTCTGTTTAATTCACTTGTTAAAAATTAAATGATCCTGTATCAGAATTCTGCAAATATTTTCCATTGCTCTTAAGGAATCTTACTACATTAACATTTGGACTCAAGTAATGAAGCCTTTGCAGATATGTTGAAAACAAACGATACCCTGTGCGAAATACATACAAGAAGAATAGAAGCGACGCTTACGAAGAGCGTTGGAGAGAGAGCAAACGAAATGCAAGATTTCTCGTATACAGGAATAAATACTGCACTAGTTTATAGCAGCAAGGGAGATAATGCAGGTAGACTACAACGTGGCAAGGAACATTTTTTCATCGAATGTACCGGGTGATCAAAAAATCAGTATAAATTTGAAAACTTAATAAACCACGGTATAATGTAGATAGAGAGGTAAAAATTGGCACACATGCTTGGAATGACATGGGGTTTTATTAGAACCAAAAAAAACAAAGTTCACAAAATGTCCGACAGATGGCGCTGGACAGCAAAACGTCAGTGACTGCGCATGACAATTGTGTATAAAAGGAGCTGTAATGAGAGAGAGAATCAGATGTGCCAGCAGTCGCAGCATGTTGACGTTACCTGAGAAGGCGCTTTTAGTGAAGCTGTATTATCAGAATGGGGAATGTGCTAGTTCAGCTTTACGATCCTATCGCCATAGGAAGGGGATTCGAACGGGTAAAGGTCCGTTGTCAAATGGAGCTGTGGCGAGAATGATTTCGAAGTTCGAAGCCACGAGTTGTTTAGACGATAGACCCCGTAATGGCCGACCGAGCACAAGGCGTAATGCTGCTGAGACAGTTCAGGAAGAAATGGAGACTGTAGCGGGTGCGTCTATGCACGGGGAAGTCAGCGCTCGTGCAGTCGCACGTCGCACCGGCATTCCATACACTACTGTTTGGTTGGCATTTAGGCGTACCCTCCGATGCTATCCGTACAAAAGACGTCGGCATCATGAACTGTTACCTGGCGATTTAGTGAAGCAGAGGGCATTTGAGGTGTGGGCGTTTCAAAAGATGTCGGAAGATGACGATGGTCGAGTAACGTGTTGTGGACCGACGAAGCTCATTTCACGCTCCGAGGGTCTGTCAACGCCCACAACTGCAGAATTTGGGCTACCGAAAATCCTAGAACTATCTTCTGGTGAACCTTCCGGGATGTATCCTTCATACTATAATCCTAGAACTGTCGTGGAAACTCCATTGCACGGCGAGAAAGTCACGGTATGGGTTGTATTTACCACATCTACCGTTATCGGGCCTTTTCTCTTCGAGGCTATGCGTGATTCTGGTTTTGTAACTGCTACCGTGATGGGTGAGAGGTACGCCGATATGTTACAGAATCGAATCATCCCCAGCCTGGCTGATAAACACCTGCTGGAACGTACGATGTTTATGCAAAACGGCGCTCCACCCCAAATTGCTAGACACGTGAAAGATCTCTTGCGCGCGTCGTTTGGTGATGATCGTGTCCTCAGCCGCCACTTTCGTCATGCTTGGCCTCCCAAGTCCACAGACCTCAGTCCGTGCGATTATTGGCATTGGGGTTACCTGAAGTCGCAAGTGTATCGTGATCGACCGACATCTCTAGGGATGCTGAAAGACAACATCCGACGCCAATGCCTCACCATAACTCCGGACATGTTTTACAGTGGTGTTCACAACATTATTCCTCGACTACAGCTATTGTTGAGGAATGATGGTGGACATATTGAGCATTTCCTGTAAAGAACATCTTTGTTTTGTCTTACTTTGTTATGCTAATTATTGCTATTCTGATGAGATGAAGCGCCATGTGTCGGACATTTTTTGAACTTTTGATTTTTTTTTTGTAATAAAACCCCATGTCATTCCAAGCATGTGTGTCAATTTGTACCCCTCTATCTACATTATTCCGTGATTTACTCAGTTTTCAAATGTATACTGACTTTTTGATCACCCGGTACTTTTAAAACGTCGAAATGAACCAGAGAAAGCGTGCTATCGTAGCCTGTAGACACTACACAGGAGACAATCGTTCCGAGTCGAGAGGTTGGCACCAGTGGTTCCGCTGCTGTCCGGCGCCGCCCAACCGCCGGCCACACGCGTGCCACGCCCCCTGAGCCGAGGGGCCGGCGGCACGACGGGTGACGTGTCTGAGGGGCCGCCTGACCGCGGCCCTGCCCACAGTCGCGCAGCTCCAGCCCGGCAGCAGTCGAGTGTCGTCGCAGCTGCAGTCGCGACTGTCCCTCCCAGGGTAGCAGGGCACAACTGGCCTCGAGACTTACACTGATGAGCCAAAACGTGGCGGCTACAGCCTACCGCGAGGCGGTTTCGACAAGGGTGCATTGTTGTAGCACTATAGCTGGAAACGAAAATCTCTGAAACGGCGAAGCTGGTCGCCTGTAGGCGTACTACCGTCGTGAGCACCGATGGAAAGTGGTTGAAGGATGGTGAAATGATGAGGAGGTAGTGTGGTACTGGAAGGTCACGTCTTGTAACCTCCCCCTCACTTATCGACCTTAATGACAGTAAAGAATTAAACCGCGTGTACCTAATGGAAATTTGGGAAAAGCAATCGTCACCGAGCTTAATTTGTCGGTAAAGAGGGAGGAAAGGGTTACATCTTAATGAAAGGAAAAATGCTAATGAAACTGGTGGAAATTAATTTTGAAATAGGGGTAAAGTTAATAAAGAAAGTAAATGTGCGGCCGTTACGTCAACAATTAACTAGCGGTAATTAGATATTTGAGATTTGGGGGAAATTACGGTCGCCAGTCCTAAGGACAATTACTATATAGTAACTGAAAAAGAAAGGTTATTACACATATAATTAGCACTAGAAGCGTAGCAACTGGAGGTTGACACGTGTAGTGTGAAAACTGAAAGTTTGTCAGAAGTAATAAATTTCACTACACTCTGACTAAATTTAGCAAAAGAATTAACAAAACCGGAAAATCGAAAGTTAATTTAGTGACTGAAGTTAATAGTGAGCTTTCTTTCTGAAGCACATCGAAATTCAGTAAAATACGGTTAGTCTTGGACTACCTCAACAATCATTTCAAAAACCTACGTGAATCTACGCAATTTAGAAATAAGAGATTTAACTTTGAACTTGAATTAAATGATTCTGAACAATTAACAATAGTAAAATTTAGTACGTACCAAGCTGAGCTGCAGTCACAGGTAAGCTAAAATATGCTAACAAAACTCGCACTCTTAATTTGTGCTCGTGTAATCTAAGTATTGTAGCCAGCTATGAATACTTTAACTGAACTTTGAAATTAAAGTAGTGAAATGGAATGATTGTATTTTAATGCTGGCGTCTGAATTTGAACGACACTCGGGTTCATTCCGGAAAAGGGAGGGACCCTGCTTGGTAATGCAATTGGGACAATGAGCAACAAAGGTTCATGCTAAGTAGCTGTAATTTTGTGATGCAAAAATTTTAAAAACTGAGGTCTGCCATACAGTTCTAAAACTTTACGTGCTTCCAGTCTTCCTTGTTGGTTGATTGAAGGTTTGAAGCCGTCGATCGAGGAGGTGGCGACAGTCACTCATTGTCGGCCGTCGCTGTTGCAGAAGCTGGATGTTGGCGCGCCTTCTTCTCGACACGGTCACCAGACGAAACGGGCTCTTGATGTGCGCCAGCTAATGCTTCCCGTCCGCGACACCATGTCAGAAACTATCATCGCAAGTCGAGCGCAATTACATGCTGCCAAACCCCGAAAGCGCGGCAACTCGCGGGTGCTTCACACCACACACCTGCTCCACTCGCTACTCCAGCCAGACTCTCCCATGCTCTGCCCGCGCTCCACGCGGCAGAGTTCACACTACCAAAGATCCTAAACACTTAGGTTCTCCACACGACCTATCGATGTATTCGTTCGATAGTATAGTTTTCCCTAGCCCAGACCCAGCGTAAAATACAAATAATATTTACAAAACAAACCAATTATACATCGACATAAATGCATAAACATATATATACAAATAGTAAAACAATTACAATATATACAGGCACAGAAATGTCATATATTCAGGTAACAAAATAAGGAAAAAAATTCATAGTACAATAGATGCAAATAGAAGGATATGCATTTCCGGCGTTACAGTCTCATCACAAAACATAAAGGTCCGAGGTTTCACCACTGTGTAATCCAGGATATGACGTGACCTGTGGCACCACTGATGACACAGTACAATGCTGGTGCAAACACAAGCGTTTCTGAACACATCGTTCAGAGGCCATTCTTGAACACTCAGTCACACATCACACGACCCCTGTGTGTTCCTCTGTGGCACCAACGACATAGTCAGTTAGATTTCAGTGGGCACAGCACCTCTGAGGTTTCCCTGTGGATCAATAGAAACGTGTCGCATTTCTCGTTACACCGAAACATGCACCGCACCACCAATGCAGACCGGTGAGGGCAGAATTATGCTACAGATTACACTGAGTTGCCCTTCCGTGGGATCTGTGCTGGTAATCGGAAGACATCGTGACATCGGCGAACTACGCGAACATTATTGCGCACAACCTGCATCTCTTCACGCTTGAAACCTTCCCCTACGGCGATGACATCTTCCAGCATGATAACAGTGTGTGTTGCAAGATCAGAATCGTGCTGCAGTGTTTCGAGGGGCATTACAGTAAACTCGCGTTGATGTGTTGGCCAGCGAATGTGGCTGATCTGTACCCAGTGTAACACATATCGGGCGCCAGCTTGTAAATAGGCTGTTTATGTTTTTATATTGGTAACGCCACGTAACGCTCTGTATGAAAATCACTGGCTGTGCTGTGTGCAGTGTGTGGCTGGTCGGCATTGTTGTAATATTCGCTATTGCAGTGTTGGGCAGTTGGATGTGAACAGCGCGTAGCGTTGCGCAGTTGGAGGTGAGCCGTCAGCAGTGGTGGATGTGGGGAGAGAGATGGCGGAGTTTTGAGAGCGGATGATCAGGACGTGTGTCCATCAGAGACAGTACATTTGTAAGACTGGATGTCATGAACTGATATATATATATATATATATATATATATATATATATATATATATATATATATATATATATTATGACTTTTGAACACTATTAAGGTAAATACATTGTTTGTTCTCTATCAAAAATTTTCATTTGCTGACTATGCCTATCGGTAGTTAGTGACTTCAGTAGTTAGAAACTTTTATTTAGCTGGCAGTATTGGCGCTCGATGTATTGCAGTAGTTCGGGTAACGAAGATTTTTGTGACGTAAGTGATTCATGAAAGGTATAGGATATTGTTAGTCAGGACCATTATTTTGTAGGGATTGCGTTGTGCTAAAAATATTCTGTGTCAGTTTATTAATGATCTGAATAAGTAAAGAGAGAAATGTCTGTGCACGTTCAGTTCTGCTCAGCTGTTTGAAAAGCAAATAACGTAAGGGGTTTATCAGCACAATCATTCATAAATTTTTCTATGGGGAGGTTTCAAGCTATATGCCCTTAATCAATACCCGGTAATTTGCGGCAACTGCTTGACCTGTGGGTAGACATCTGTTGCCACATACTTCTGGGATCCTGTCAAGGAATTGTAGAATCCATGGCTAGCAAAATGTTTGTCGTACTGTGTTTGAAAAGTGGAACAGCACGCTATTAAACAGATGGTCATAACGTTTTGGCTCGTCGGTGTATGTTTAATTCTGTGGTTAGGTGTACATTACAAGCAGAAAACGGGTACTAGGGTAGCGGAGTACGTGTGGCGTGCACATGTAGCTTTTTGAGGTTAGAGAAATTCGCCCTTGGGGTTAAAGACGATTTGACTCATAAGTTAGCTGAAAAGGTTGGTTGATTGATTTAGGGGTGGGGACCAAACAGCGAGGTCATCGGCCCTAGCCACAATGTCAGAGAATGTTCGTCGTCGCAGATCAGAGACAGAAAACGTTGATATGATTTTAGTAAACTGCAGGAGCATCCAAGCGAAGGTCCCAGGATTAACATCGCTTATTGAACGTTATAAAGCGCTGATAGTATTAGCAACAGAAAGTTGGTTGAAACGGGAAGTTAATGACAATGAAATCCTAAGTTCACAGTGGAATATTTATCGTAAGAATAGTTGGTCGCCAATGGTGGCAGCGCGTTTATTGCAGTAAAGAATTCGATAAAATCTAGCAAGGTTATCACGGATTCCGACTGTGAATTAAGCTGGGTGAAGTTCAGTATCATAGTTCGGTCAAAAATGGTAATTGGATGCTTTTATAGACTGGGTCAGGAGCTCTAGCCGTAGAGCGCTTCAGACAGAGCTTGCAGAATATCGTTAGTAATTTTCCTGATCATGCTGTTGTAATAAGCGTGACTTCAAATTGCAAGGTATAGATTGGGAGTGCCTCTCTATCAAAACTGGTGCCGGAGACAGGGATTCGTGTGACTTTGTTCTGGATGCCTTGTCCGAAAATTACTTTGAGCACATAGTTAAAGAACCAACTCGTGAGGGTAACTTATTAGACCTCCTGGCAACAAACAGTCTTAAACCTATCAAATGAGTTAACTTAGAGAAAGGTATCAATGTTCATATGGCTGTGATAGCATCTATGACAACGGGAATGACGAAAAATATTAAGAAAGGTAGAAAGATATTTTTGCTTAGAAAGAATGACAGGATACAATTTTCAGAGTATATGAGCAGTCAAAATCAAATGTGCGGTGATGATGACGAAGATGTGGGAAACAAATGGAAGAAATGCAAAGGAATCGTGTAATCTGCCCTACACAAATATGTTGCTAGTAAGGTCTTAATGGATGGGACAAACCCACCATGGTGTAAGAGGCGTGTTAGAAAACTGCTACGTAAACAAAGAGAACTTCATCTCTGATTCAACAGAAGTAAAAACCTAGGTGACAAACTAAAGCTGAACGAAACGAAAATGAGCGTAGCGAGAGTAATGAGACAAGCGTTCAATGACTTTGGAAGTAAACCTTTGTCAACCGATCTGAGTGAAAACCCTGAGAGGTTTTGGTCGTATGTAAAATCAGTAAGCGGGTCAAAATCATCTATTCATTCACTTAGTGACCACACTGGCACCGAAACGGAAGATAACAGAGAGAAGGCCGAAATACCGAATTTGGTCTTCCAAAATGGTTTCACCGCAGAAGAGCGTAACAGAGTAGCTCCTTTCAATCGTCGTACGAACGTCAAAATGGCAGGTATTGAGATAACCGATCGCGGAGTAGCAAAACAACTACAATCGCTTGGCAGTGGAAAGGTGTCACGACCACATGAGGTACCTATAAGGTTCTGCGTAGATTATGCGAAAGAATTTGCTCCCCTTCTAGCTTGAGCAACGGAGGGTACTTAGCGACTGGGTGAAAGTGCAGGTCATTCCCGTTTTTAAGAAAGGCCGTAGGACAGATGTACTCAATCATAGATCTATATCGTCGACGCCAATCTGTTGTAAAATTATGTAAGATCTTGTATGCTCAAGAATTATGACGTTCTTGGAGAAGGAAGAATCTCCTATATCAAAATAAACGCGGATTGCGCAAACACAGATCCTGCGAACCTCAGCTTGCTCTATTCCTCCATGAAACCCACAGCACTGTAGACAATAGCGCTCAGGCAGATGCCGTGTTCCTTGACTTCAGGAAAGCATTTCACACCGTCCCACACTGCCGTTAAGTGAAAAAAAATTGGAGCTTATCGAGTATCGGAGCAGATTTGCGACTGGATTCAAGACTTACTTGCAGACAGAACTCAAAACGTCGCTCCTAACGGAACAAAATCGACAGATGTAAAGGTAATTTCCGTTGTACCCCAAGGAAGTGTGATAGGACTGTTACTGTTTACAATATATGTCTCCCATAAGTCCAACCCCTCGTCCAAGTCGTGGGAGATGGGCAACGGCACAAAGTACGGGACTGCCTATAGGGGCGATGTACAGCGGGGTCTTCGTGTGCCCCAGGACCGCTACGGTAGCTGGGAAGGCCCTATGGGAACCCTGAAACGTGACGGCTAACGGGGCTCTGGTGAAGCTGCGATAGGCCTAGCAAGCCAGTAGTGGATAAATCAACTGCTTTTAAAAAGGTAACATGCCTCGGATCACGGAACGGATTTAAAGGAAACCGACCAAGCAATGGAAAAGAATTACGAGATGGTTTACGACTGGGCACCTTAAACGTAAGGACTCTAACTGGGAAGTTAGAAGAAATTGTAGAAATGATGGAAAGGAGGAAATTGGACATCTTGGGACTTGCTGAGACTAGGTGGAGAGGAGTTGGTGAAAAACCACTAAGTAAAGGATGTAAACTGTACTGGATAGGGAATGAGTGGGGAAGAAATGGAGTGGCAATAGTGGTCAGAGAGGGTCTGCAGGAGGAGGTGGAAGGTATCAATGATCGAATGATAAAAGCCAGAGTACGAGTGGAAGGAAAAAGCATTGAAATCATCCAAGCATATGCCCCACAGGTGGGGTGTACAAAAAAGGAGAAGGAGGAATTCGAAGATGACATGCAAAATCAGCTAAATGGAGGTAATCAGATTATAATAGGGGACCTCAATGCACATGTTGGCACAGACAGGAAAGGGTTCGAGGAGATAATGGGACCGGAGGGCTGGGGGAATCGAAATAGAGAAGGAAAATTGTTGCTGGAATTCTGCAAGAGGAATGGGCTGGCGATCGCAAATTCCTGGTACAAGAAGAGAAGTAGCCACAAAATAACTTGGTACAGTGGAGACTGGTCCCAAACTTCAGTAGTAGACTATGTACTAGTGGATAGGCAGATGATGAGCAGCCTCACAGATGTTAAGGTCATTCCATCTGAGGCCTTAGACAGTGACCATCGGCTGTTGGTAGCCACTCTGAGAGAGAAAAAAAGATAGGAGGGCAACAGATATACAGGAGAAAAGGTTGAAGACATGGATGCTGAAAGAGGATGAACGGAGGACCCAGTACCAGACACTGATCAGGAAGAAGCTGCCAAAGGAAGATCAGAGAACAGTGGAAGAAGAATGGGGAGATTTTAAGAGGGCTCTAGTTGCAGCTGAGACTGTGTGCGGAAGAACTAGCACAAAGAGGAGAAGTAAGGAAACCCCATGGTGGAACAACATATGTAAAGAGGCAGTATTTCGAAAGAACAAAGCCTTCAGAGAATGGTTCCAGACCCGAACAGAGGAAGCTAGGGTAAAATATAAGGAAAGCAAAAAAGCGGCACAGACCATAGTAAGGGCGGAGAAGAAGAAATGGATGAAAAAATGGACAAGAATGTTAGAAGAGGACAGTGAAGGGAACAAAAAAGTACTTTACACCATGGTAAGAAATAAGAGGAACGACAGAAGCGAATGCCTGAGGATCATGGATAATAATGGAAGAGTTGTGGAGGAAATGCATGAGCTCAAAAAGATTTGGAAGGAGTACTTTGAAGATCTGTTGAATGCAGCCAAGCGGGTAACTAACAGCGATGGAGAGCCTAAGGCAGCAGACGATTATAATAGTGGGGAAATTGATGATCTAACTTGGAATGAAGTGGAAGAAGCCATAAAGGGGATGAAAGGGGGCAAGGCACCAGGTTGGGACGAAGTAACAGTGGATATGATACGAGCAGCAGGAGAAGTAGGAACCCAGTGGCTATACAGAGTGCTGAGGGTGGTGTGGAAGGAGAACAGAATTCCTGAGGATTGGAAGAAAGGAATTATAGTCCCGATCTTCAAGAAAGGGGATAAAAGGAGATGTGAGAACTACAGAAGAATCACCCTGCTATGCCACTGTGGAAAAATCTATGAAAAGATCCTGGAGAAGAGAATAAGAAGCAGTACTGAAAGTAGACTGCAAGAGGAGCAGTACGGTTTCAGACCGGGAAGATCAACAACGGACCTCATATTTGCGGTAAGGCAACTGCAGGAAAGGCACTATGAGTACGGGAAGGACTTAATCATGGCCTTTTTAGATATTGAGAAGGCGTATGACAGTATCTGTAGGGACAAGCTCTGGGATGTGCTGAACGCAAAAGGGATAGATGAAGAGATAACACGAAAAGTTAGAAAAATGTATGAGGGAAGTGAGAGTTGTGTGTGAAAGTGGGGACGGAACGTACTGCATGGTTCAAGCTGGAAAATGGGCTGCGACAGGGAAGTGCACTTTCGCCTTTATTGTTTATTATTGTTATGGATGAAATCCTACAGCAAGTATCAGATGCAATTGGAGATCATAAAATGAAAGCAGTGCTTTTTGCTGATGACCTGATGTTATGGGGAAATTGCGAGAAGGAGGTGCAAGAGCAGTTAGATGTATGGGAGGCAACGGCAGCACAATATGGAATGCATTTCTCTGCAAAGAAAAGTGAAATAATTGTCACAACAAGGAAGAAGAATAGGCCAAATGTGGATATAACTTGTGGAGGGGAAAAACTACAAGTGGTAGAGAACTTCAAGTACCTGGGAAGCGTGATTGAAAGTAAGGGGGGAAACGCAATGGAAATAAATGAAAGGAGCAGAAAAGCAGGGCAGTTCTACAAATGCATTAGGGGGCTTATTTGGAGCAAGGAGGTGCCACAGAAATCCAAGGGAATTATATACCGAACCTACTTTGTCCCCATATTGACATACGGAAGTGAGACATGGGTAATGCACAAAAGCGACAAAAGTAGAATACAGGCTAGTGAAATGAAGTTCCAGAGGAGCAGGTAGAGTGTAACAAGACGAGACAGATTGCGAAATGTGTATGTGAGGGAAAGACTAAAGGAGGAACCAGTACAGGACAGGATAGAAAAATCAAGACTGCAGTGGTATGGACACATGAAGAGAATGAATGAGGGAAGAATTCCAAAGAGGATGTTTGATCTGCAACTGGAGGGGAAGAGGCCCAGAGGAAGACGAAGAGATAGATGGGTGAAGGGAGTGAAGGAATGTGTGACGAGAAGAGGGGAGAACTGGACGAAGGTGGAAGAGGGGGAATGGTGGAAAGACAGAACACGATGGAGAGGCTTGTGTTCCCGACAGACCCAGCCAGTGGCTGGTAACTGTCCAAGATGATGATGATGATAAATGACCTAGTAGGAAGCGTAGGATGCTCTATAAGGCTGGTCGCAGATGACGCGGTTGTTTATAGCAAAGTGGTTCAAAAATGGTTCAAATGGCTCTGAGCACTATGGGACTCAACTGCTGAGGTCATTAGTCCCCTAGAACTTACAACTAGTTAAACCTAACTAACCTAAGGACATCACAAACATCCATGCCCGAGGCAGGATTCGAACCTGCGACCGTAGCGGTCTTGGGGTTCCAGACTGCAGCGCCTTTAACCGCACGGCCACTTCGGCCGGCTATAGCAAAGTAACAACGCCAGAAGACAGTAACGATTTGCGGAATGGCACCCAGTGAATTGATGAGTGGTGTAGGCTCTGGCACTTGACCCTGAACGTAAATAAATGTAACGTATTGCGCATACACAGAAAAAGAAATCCACTGCTGTAAAGTTCATGAAAAACCGCTGGAAATAATATCTGCCGTAAAATATCTAGGAGTAACTATCAAGAGTGAACTTGAGTGAAACGACCATATAAAACAATTAGAGGGAAAAGCAAACAACAGGCTCAGATTCATAGGTAGAATCATCAGGAAATGTAACTCATCCACAAAGGAAGTAGCTTATAAGGCGCTTGTTCGACCCATTCATGAGCACTGTTCATCTATCTGGGATCCCTACCAGATAGGACTGATAGAGGAGTTAGAGAAGATCCAACGAAGAGCAGCACTTTTCGTCACGGGATCGTTTAGTCGACACGAGAGCTTTACGGAGATGATCGAGAAACTCCATTGGCAGACGTTACAAAAGAGGCGTTGTGCATCACAGAGAGATTAACTGTTGAAATTCCGAGAGAGCATTTTCCGGGAAGCGTCGGACAACAGGGAACATATTACACCCTCCTACATACGTCTTGCGTAATGACCATGAGAAGGAAATTCGAGGAATTAGAGCCAATATTGAGACTTGCCGACAATCATTCTTCCCACGCGCTATACACGGATGGAAGAAGGTTGGAGGGCTCAGTTAGTGGTACAAAAAGTACCCTCCGCCACACACCATTAGGTGACTGGCGGAGTATAATGTAGATGTGGTTTGCAAGCCGGAAGTGAATTAAGGTATTAGACTTGTCCCGGCATTGCGAAGGATTTCTATAAGGATTTCGACAAGGATCCATCCCACTGTGTTGAGTATATTCCAATATGCTCAACATAGTACCTGAGTTATCTTATTCTTTTGATTTGTGCTTCAGGCCACCTCGCACTGTCCCGACAGCATACATCACAGTTTTCGGAACGGGACTTTACTTGGTCGCTTCAGAGAGATACTGTTGAAATTGTGTTTCTGGAGTGCCTTGGTGCCTACAAGTAAAATCTGTTCCATGGGAAAAACGGACAAGAAGAAGACTGTGTGTATTTTAAATGTAGTACCAATGAATGTTAATCAAATGAATAGCTGAAGTACTAAATGAAGAGTTGTCTGCAAGAACTTGGATGCAATGATGACGATGCAAAACTTCGAACAGAAGAAGACATTACTTAGTGGGAGACCGTCTACAGTCGAAAGAGATGTACATACGGCGCTGGAAGAACCAGTGGAAGAGAAAAATAATAGCTACTTACAAAGATCTGAATAGGTGGAGCTGAATACAGAGAGAGTAATAGGTGTAGTGGGTATGGAGCAACGGAAAGACAGGCTTGGGCTAACAACGACACCTGAGTCAAACTTGTCTGATAGCTAACTCTTTAAAGAAAGACTATCTATGTCCTTTTAGCAACTTCAACTAAGAATTCGATAGTATAAAGGCGTTCTAGCTCGTTAAGTTAGTGAACTGACTTTGATCAGGAAGCAAAATTTTTACAAGACATTTTATAAATTATTCTTGAACGTGCGTGAAGAATTATAAGAAATTCATCTGTTTTCATTGTTCGCCTTTAAGCAAGTCTTCCCGTCGACAGTGCATGAATCAGCGAACGATAAGTCAGAGAAATATTTATGTGTCCCCCCCCCCCCCTCCCAACTCGCAAAATGATTTCTGGTTCTAAACCGTACACATAAGCAAATACAAGGAGATTCTAATGGTACCTGAAGTGATTCTCAAAGGGAAACTGGCGTGCTCCGCGATACACTTCAGATAGTGGTGCTTAACTGCAAAGCACCATGAAGGGCGGTACGAACTGAGTGGCAGAAGGTAGATTTCCTTTGCGTTATACGTCTTACTTGTAAAGTTATTGGAAAGGGAGGAAGGAAGATCGATATTAGTACTCAGATTAGACAAGGATGAGGACGTAAATCTGCTGTGCCCTTTCCATCGTGTCTGTCTGTGCCTTAAGTGATTTAAGAAACACACGGAAAACCCAAATGAAAACAACCGGAAGGGGATTTGAGCTCTGATCGGCCGCGTCTCCCATGTACTGATTAGAATGCCACCGGGTCGGCAACTGTGTCATCCTGAGTCACCTGTAGAAAGCTACCAATGGTATGAGCTATAACAAGCGCGCTATGATAATGGCGGGCTATTGACAGCAATAAAATGTGGAAAGAGCAGTCTACAACAAGGTTGTAGCAAACTAAACAGCTCGCGCTTTGAATGGATACCGCGTGAATTATGTTTCACTGACAGGACAAGAAACCAGTTTCTGCGCAGTTAGCCCGCACACAAATCTCCTTACAAAAAAGAACTGGCCGCGTACACGAAAAGAAACACGCTAGTGAGGTTGTTGAATATTCATCACAACTAATTTGGTCCTGAAGTAATGTTTGGGGATGTTATCTCTTAAACTCCTTGTAATCTAGAATACCCCTTGCATAATAATTTTTTCTTTGGAGCCTGCAAACTTTTCAGCGGATTTACCTTTCCTCCTGTAAGCATTAACGGTTACTTCGTTGCATTCAAAATAGACTGCACTGCGTTGAAAACACATTGCTATTGGAAATAGAAGATATTTATATTATTGTCATTCGTGAACTCAAATCAGCATTTTTTACCGAGGAATAAAATTGTATGGCTCAGAAAAGAGTTCAGTATGCAGCAACAAAAATCTTTGATCATTTGACCAATAACGTAAACGGACAGGTAGCAAAGCATATTTTAAATTTCATTTAAAATCATTTCTTCTGCACAGCTCCTCCTATTCCATTGATAAAATTCTACTTAAAACTGGTAGATAGTAATATACATGGTGAATCACTTATAACTTGCACCGCAAATATTGCGGATATAGAAAGTGCTACTGATGTGCGCTTTTCACAGAACGGATTGGTAGTCGGAAGCTCGTATCGTGAGGCAGTAAACACATAGTAGTCTTAGAAAGTGCATTTGTTGTGCAACCGTACAACCCTTTAAATGGAACAATGTCTGATCACACTAACAAACTAAGAATAGGGTAAATTAGAATGTCAGCTGTGTTTGTTGTATTCTAGTGCAAGCCGTTTACGAGATATCGTACTTTGTGAAGTTTTCACACCGACACTTGTTCGTGCCATTCGACCTGCGTAGCTGCTAGGTACAATGTTGTTATGTTTGCTTACAGTCTGCCTCTCTGTTCCTTCAGTGCACTGCGACTTGCTCCTGGATACTCAGATAGTGTGTGACAGTCCAAGCAGTAGTGGACGATGAGGTTTACCAATCCAGAAAAATCCGACATGCTCATGGTGTACGGAGGTTGAAGAAAGGATCCAGTTCGTTCTTGTACGGTATATGTGGCCAGACATCCCAGTAGATGTCAGCTACACCGGGAGTTATTTATGAACCTCTTTAACCAGTTGCGTAAAACCGATAGTGGAACACCAAGACAAGGTAACAAGGGCAGGAAGTGATTACAGAAGAGGGGGAAATTAATGTTCTTGCCGCCGTTGTAGTTGATTCGCACTTTAGATCCTGCGCAAACGCACGAGGAAGTGAAATGTGTTAGGCAAGTGTGCTATGCATTCTCCATCGACTTAGGTTTCATCCCTATCACATCTCACTGCATCAGAGCTGCATGGAAACGATTATGAAAATCGTGTTAACTTCTTTACATGGGCATTAGGACAGGATACCTCAGATCTATCATACATCTTGTTTAACGGTGAAACATTTACCATTCATGGCCAGGGAAACTGCCGAAACATGCATTACTGGTCTGTTAACAATGACCGTTGGCTTCGTCAGGTGGAATGTCAGCGTCCGTGGAGTGTAAACGTGTGGGGTGGGGTGGTCAATCATCAGTCCATAGGCCCATCTTTCATAGGCGGAACACTGAACGCGCACAGGTGTCGCAGTAGTCGCGCGGTTGCGGACTGAAGCGCCTAGAACAGCTCGGTCACCACGGCCGGCCTGCGACTGTGATTTAAACTGGCGTTTATTTGGCAACAGATATGCAACCAGTCGCTTTTTCACGATTTATTCAACCAAGAACATGTTTTAGAGCCACGGCGGGCTCATCTTCAGATGGAGATGTTACAGAAACGTTATCTTGTGGAACAAAGGCAGCTAGATGCAGTGCTGGTGCTGAGTTCACTGCCTTGTGGTATTCACATCATATTGCTTCCTATAACGCGCATTATTACGCTATGTACACAATAAACACAGTATGTAGCTACACTTGGTTTTACACTGCCTCACAGGATGTAAACATTCTTGTTCCACAAGATAATGTTTCTGTAACACCTCCATCTGACGATGAGGCTGCAGTGGCTCTAAAACATGTTTATGGTTGAATAAATAGTGAAAAAGCGACTGTTTGCCAGATAAACGCGAATAAGCACTTGTGTTATTGTTTAGTGTGTGCTGACGCAAGTGACAGTGTGGGAACTTTTCAAAATACGGTATCCCGTGAACGACTCGCACTACAATGCTGCAACAAACACCGCTGACATCCTTATTTATCCTACGTTTAGCTTGTTAATGTCAACAGGCATTGTTCCTCTTAAAAGAGTGTGCGTTCGTACAAAAAATACACTTTCCAAGTATTATTACAGTGTGTTTATTAGCTAACAAATGGCTCAAATGGCTCTGAGTACTATGAGACTTAATATCTATGGTCATCAGTCCCCTACAACTTAGAACCACTTAAACCTGACTAACCTAAGGACATCACACAACACCCAGTCATCATGAGGCAGAGAAAATCCTTGACCCCACCGGGAATCGAACCCGGGAACCCGGGCGCGGGAAGCGAGAACGCTACCGCACAACCTATTAGGTAACAGTACGAGCCCCTGACTGCCAATCCATTCTGTGAAAACCGCACATCACTAGCACTTTCCAATTCCGCAATATTTGAGGTGCAATTTTTAGGTGAATCGCCTTATATACAGGGCGAAGAGTAATTCCCGCACTCGCATTTCGCAGCACGAGTCCTTACATACTAGCAACACAAAAATGTCTAGCACAGAATTTCGCCCGACGCCAGTTTCCGGCAGTAAGCGGACGTTATAGATTGGCGATCTGGTAACACTGTAATCACATCTACGGTAACTGCGTCTGTCAGCAAACGGCAGTCATGCTGTGCACTTGGCGCAGTGGACAGCGTGTTGAGCTATAGAGGCCGAGGGGCGTATTCGGTTTTATTTGTGAAATATAGTCTGCGTGGTAACGTATCTGACGTCTTAACCGTCATAAGGCGATTACAAAAAAATGTTTCAAATGGCTCTGAGCACTATGGGACTTAACATCTGTGGTCATCACTCCCCTAGAACTTAGAACTACTTAAACCAAACTAACCTAAGGACAGCACACACATCCATGCCCGAGCCAGGATTCGAACCTGCGACCGTAACGGTCGCGCGGTTCCAGACTGCGCGCCTACAACCGCGAGACCACCGCGGCCGGCTAAGGCGATTACAGTGGGTCTTCTACAAAACATTTTCACTTGAATACTACGAAAACAGACATGAAAGTACAACCATCAACCATTTTCATAGGGCAGCTATTAAAGAAGCCTTTCGCACCACTGCCTCTACTACATTCCAAATTTGTTTTCTGTGCACCCCCCCCCCCCCCCAATGGTCCCATCGATTAGTACCAATTATTATTCTTGCCACGCTCGGGCCCATTACATTTCGTTAGCGCCTCACATCGCCAGTAGGGCTAGCAACGTGCTGTACAAATAATTTCTAAAGTCGGTTACCATTTGTATGTATTGTCATAGTGAAACCACTAATTACGAGTTTCAACATTCATCGTAAGTATATCCATGTGTTACTATTATTATTATTAGTAATAGTGTTATAAAAACCGATGGAAATGTGGAAGCTTCACGTCCATTGCCGTTGGGGCAAAACGAACATTTCACCAGTGTTGGGATGAATCACGCAGAACAAAAGCTGTAACAGGGATGATCCGAGTTAGGTGGAACAGCCCTCTGCGACTAATGACGTGTTTATACTCCGTGTGCTGTTCACCAGGCTCAGAGTAGCTGCTAGCGGAGCAAGGTGCCCGTGACAGACTCCCTGTACATTAGTACACATATTGTATTTTCTTCTTGCGTTATTCTAAAACAGTGTGGCAGACGTATGGCATATACGAACGATAAATATGTGGATAGGGTTCTGGTCCTTGGTGCATCTGATAACCAGGCTGGTGTTGCCGCTCGTGAATATGGTGCTAGATATCCTGGCCGACGTCATCCAGATGAAAAAGTGTCTTGTCTGGAGTTTCCTTCCGTGATCGCGTGACAGGGATCGTCCACGGACAAGCCATACTCCAGCTTCTGAGGAAGCTATTCTGGAGATCATACACCCAGAACCACACCGAAGTACGCGTAGCGTAGCAAGGCCAGTGCGTGTCTTGCAGCGCTCCGTCGTCGGCGCGTTGCGTGACCACGAGCTGTACCCCTGTCATTATTTTCAGCAACTGCGACATAATCGCTTGTACAAACAGTGATCCAATACTGTAAAATGCTTTTGTATTCCAGTCTCTGATCAGAATATCAATTCTTTAGACGATGACCGGTTTCAGTCTGTAATGACCATCCTCAGATCTTTCTTACACCATGTCCTAAAGTGATAAGGCCATAATGGCATCGTCAAAACATATAAATATAATCAGCATAGTATCGTCACATATATTTAAGATATGGTGTAGAATAGGCCACATCGTCCACTATGTGACGATGCTATGCTGATTATATTTATTTATTTAGACGATGCCATTATGGCCGTATCACTTTAGGACATGGTGTAAAAAAGATCTGAGGACGGTCATTACAGACTGAAACCGGTGATCGTCTAAAGAGTTCATATTGTGATCAGAGACTGGAATACAAAAGCATTTCCTGTCATTATTCTTTAACGCGACACCTGCATTCTGCAGACCGCCGTCTGCGGATACTACTCTCTAAATGGTTCCTACAACAAGAGGAAGCAAGCGACGACTTTAGAGACACTGTATTAATACGGACGTGTGAAAAGGCGTTCACTCTTGAGGGTGTCTTCAACATGCACAATGGCCACCATCGGTGTGACGTTAAACCGCACTTCACCCGCGACAGTGGATAATGAAGTTCACCCTGGCATCAGCATCTGGCCCGGAATATTGGGAGACGGGAGATGGATCTCTACTTGTTGCCTGACCCGTTGACTGCACGAAATTATCATGCATTCCTCTCAAATTATTTGCCAGATGCGCTGTGAGATGTTCCACTTCATGTTCGGCGGAGGTTACGTTTCCAACAAGATGGTACTCCTCCATACTTCGAAATTAATGGCTCGAACGAGGGGGCAGGGGGTCCAGCTGTATGACCACCGCGTCCACCTGATCTAAACCCCCTGGACTTCTTCTTGTGGGTACACTTTCACTCTACCGACGCACGTGGAAGAAATTGTAGAGCGTGTTCATGCTGCTCTTGGATCTGTAGATGCAGCCATCTTACGGAGAGTCCAGAGTTGTATGACCCAACAGGTCGCACAATGTTTGAACGTGCAAGACGGTCGCCAGGTATTTTTTAGTCTACGCAAGGTAATCACTCAGCAGGATCTCATTTTCATCCCAGATTCCAGTGGGCATACTCTCTGTGGAAGATGAAATCGCAATTCCTTTATCGGTATTCGGATGCTCTCTTATGGATATGAAATGGGGAAGAAACTAGACCTCTTAAAACAACTTCAAAATTTATTTACACAAAGAACAGCGTTCAGTAAAACATACTAAATAAACTAACCGATTTAAACACAAGTCGCTCATGTAACAGACTTAATACCTGATAAATCGTGTCCCAAGCTAAAAATAGTAATAGTTCCGTGACAGTAAGCGGCCTGGTGCAAGTCTTTAAATTGGACGCCACTTCAGCGATTAACCTAGCTGAGATATGCTACCGATAAAAGGAAACCTACAGTTTAACGTGTAATTCGAACCGCGTGTCGTTCCTAGCGACTCTTAACATCAGTGAGAGGTGAAGGCTAGGTTAAACGAAGATGGAATAAATTCCGTGGTCCAACCGGGGTTCGACCCCTCTACTGTGCATTGTTCACGGACGCTCTTTACCACAAAACGACCAGGTTCTTCTGCAAATAAATGATGAAACTTACGGGACGCTACCACCCTAGTTATACATATGTTTCATTATAAATTCTTTAGCTTTGTGTGTTGTTATTCTTTGACACGTTTATATTTTTCTAACTTACACAAGAATCAAAAACTTAAACAAGTGAATTAAAAACCGGTGTGTTTTACAATGCAAATCGTCCAGTTCAAATCTGTACAACCGATAATAGAAGCAATGAGTAATTCGTTTATTTTTAATGTTCGTTTTAGTCCCAATTATTTCATCATTTTCAATTAATTATTGTTGTACATTACGTTTAGAGGCTAATGCCATATAAAAGTAAATTAATAATACCACAAGCATCTCGAAGCGGTCTTAGCTTCTACTAACGCAAAGTAGTCATTCTTAAGGTGGGTGTTTTAACTTGACATTTTTGATTGTACTGCTCATTAAGGTGTCTTCTGGGCTTATTCACGAATGAGGAGTGGTGAGAATGACCGTTTACAAACCTCCCTCCCACCTGTTAGGCATGTACTTTTTTCATCGCGATCTGTTCGAGGATGATATGCACAGGGCTACAGCCTACACGTAGATTCCATCGTTAACACTTGTTCTTGGAATATTCAATGTAGAGCTTCTCCAGGCGCGAGGCGTGCTTCTTGCTGCGTGTGCTAGTTGAGACTTTCCACCATTTGTATCACACTCTACAGAATCCCAAAAAGCTTGTAACTTTTCTTGATCCCTTTCCTTGGCTTCAAATGGCTCTGAGCACTATGGGACTTAACGCCTGAGGTCATCAGTCCCCTAGAACTTAGAACTACTTAAACCTAACTAACTTAAGGACATAACACACATCCATGCCCGAGGCAGGATTCGAACCTGCGACCGTAGCGGTCGCGCGGTTCCAGACTGAAGCGCCTAGAACCGCTCGGCCACTTCGGCCGGCTCTCTTTCCTTTCATATGCCCGATTTCTCCAATGAGTCCTTCTTCAAATGTGGACTATTAGCACAATTAAGTTACAGGGAGTATAGCAATTTTGTAAGCTATAACTTTCATACATATTTTGGAGTTTCCCAACATGACAGCAATAAATCGAATCCTGACATTTGCTTAACCACAATTGAATTTGAATGGTCCTTCCACTTCATATTACCATGCATCGTTATTCGTATGTAACGGATAATTTCTAGTATTTAGAAAACATTTTCGACTATTTTTAGCAACTGAAGCTGTGCTTTTAATACAAATTTGTACTGAAAAATAGTCTATGACTGAAACTGATAGTATATTTAGAAATAAACTATACTGCTACTTCACGTGTTACAAAATGTTATTTCTAAGATTTATCAACGCTTTGGAACACAATCAACAGGAACTATCTTCACTGGTATGCACTCTTTGAAATATATACGAAGAGAAAGCTGGGCAGTAATTCTACGGAAACTAGACTGTAGCCGTAAAAGTCGGGGACCATAAAGAGACACTAAGTGAGAACTGAGTGATGCAGCATGTTATTCAATCTGTACATAGAGCAAGCAGTGCAGGAAATTAACATGAAAATTGGAATAGGAATAAAAGTGCGCGGATAACAAATAAAACGTTTTAGATTAGCCGATGACGTTGCAAATGTGTCAGTCACCATAGAACTCTCAAGACCAGTTTTACGAATACCAACGAAAGCAAAGCAAGTGTAATGGAATGTGGTAGAAATAAATCAGGCGAACCGGAGGTAATTAGATTAGGAAATGAGACAATAAAGTAGTTTATGAGTTTTGCTACATCAACCACAAAACTTCTAACGAAGACTGAAGTAGACAGGGTAAAAAGTGCAGAGGGCAACTGCAAGAAAAGTGTTATGAAAAACACAGTTTTTTTAACGTCGAATATAAATTTTGGTGGTAGGAACTCTTTTCTGAAATTATTTGTCTGGAATATATGCTAATATGGAAATGGATCGCGGAGAATGAACAGTTCAGACAACAAGAGAATAGAAGGTATTGAAACATGGTGTTACAGAAGAATGCTGAAGATTAGATGGATTAATAGGCTAACTAATCAAAAAATACTGAATCCTATTAAGGAAAAAGAGCGTTGTGGGACCAGTTGACTAGAAAGACGGATTGGTTGGTTGAACATATCCTGAGTCATCAAGGATTAGATAATTTGGTAACGGAAGAAAGTATTGACTGGTAAAATTGTTAGTAGAGACTCAGGACAGGCTAAAAAAAAAAAGGTTCTTGTGGATGAATTCTACAGTAGTTATATACAGATACAGAGATATGCACAGGAAAGAGCACTGAACGAGTCTTCGGAACGGAAACCATAACGACAATAGATGGCATGGTTGCCTCCAGTTGTGAGAAATTCATAAAAATTCTTATGGCATTTATCCTGGAAGGCTTGAGTGGACAAGGCATTTTCCGTTCAAAGATACGAGAAAGTCATAACTTATAATCATGCACTCTTATCGTAACGTGTTAACTTTTATAGGCATGAAATGCTGACACATGTGAACGCATTTATGCTGAAATGAGAATGCCAAATACTTGGATATATATTTCATCCAGTTAGGGAAAAATACCACGACCGCAAATTTCACTGTAGGTCATAAGTAGTGACGTCATCATTTCACTTCTCCACCTTCAATCCAGTAACATTCTCCCGAGACGTTAGAAAACGATATCGGGGCAGCTGTCTGGCCATCTAAGACTGTCGCGGAGTTTGCTGAACCATTACAGATTTCCATTCTTGGATAAAGGCTGAACTCCGTCCTTCAGTGGCTCGTGTCAGTTTCAAGTTAACGACTGGTTTCAGAGAAAGCAAGTGTGTTGACCTCGAAACAACGGTAAACAGCGTTTTATGCTTCAACGACCAGCTTAACAATGAACTGACAAGTTTTGTTTAGTATTCAACTTGTCACAGGTGGTTGCTTATCTGACCACTGGCGTTAAAGCCTCTCAAAACTTAACATATATGTTCTGCGTATACCTTTTGCGAATCAGCATGTGAAAACTGCACATACACATATACAGAAAGACAGAGAGAGCTAAAGCAACATAAGAGCGCTCGCTCGTATAAGCATACACGTGACAGTATATATATATATATATATATATATATATATATATATATATATATATATATACTTACTTACTTATCGCGAATGGACCCAGAAGGATCACGCAAAGCTTTCTGACGTCGTTTCTTCCATACTTCTTTCATTCGTTCTCCATGTTTTCTTTTTCTTTCTTCTGTCCATTTTGTTCCTGGTCTCTTTAGTGCTTCCTTCTCCGACAATACATTCCACTTTTCCACCTTATTTCTAAAAGTTTTTCTATCTTTGACATCTTTAAGTTCAATATTTGCTTTTTGTAAATCTAATTTTACTTGGCTAATCCATGGTGTTGTTGATTTGACTTTTTCTATGTAAGTGAGAATTCTGTTGGTGAGTCGTGTGGGGGGAAGTCTAGTGACATGTCCATAAAATTTTAATCTTCGCCTTCTTATGTCTGCTGCCAGGTTTGATATAGTTTCTGTGGTTCTTCTTGATTGTATCCGGTATCCTTCTTCTGTTAATTTTGGACCTAAAATCTTTCTCATAATTTTTCGTTCTTCTTTTAGTATTTTTTCTAAATCACATTTTGTGTGGAGTGTGAGCGTTTCACTAGCATATAGTGCTGCTGGCTTAATTACTGCGCAGTAGTGTCTGATTTTTGTGTTCGAGGAGATGCATTTTTTATTGTATATTTCATGTGTCATACCATATGCTCTCTTCATTTTCTGTTGTCTGATCTTCTGTGCAACTTTCTCTCCTCCGGTTGGCTCCAAAATTTCACCTAGGTATTTAAAATGTTTTACTCTATTTATTTTTCCATATTTTGTGTTCAAACTGTGTACATGGAATTTTGTACAGAAAAATTCTGTCTTTTGAAACGAAATTTGTAAACCTACTTTATCCGCGCATTCCTTAAGGATCTCTATTTGTTTGGTGGCGATTTCTTCATCATCTGCAAGTATGGCCAAGTCGTCCGCGAATGCTAAACAAGATATCTCCACGTTGTCTTTGGTTCTACCAAGATGGATTGGTTTCCAGTAGGATTGATTTTTTAATTCTTTTTCCCATTCCTTAATGACTTTATCCAGGACTATATGAAACAAAAGTGGAGATAGCCCGTCACCTTGACGTACTCCAGTTTTTATGAGAAACGGTTCAGAGATTTCTCCCCTGAATTTAACTTTAGATACAGTGTCTGTCAGTGATTCTTTGATAAGCCTTAGTGTTTTGGAGTCAAGTCCAAGTTCCTCTAAAATGTTAAACAAAGATTGCCGGTCAATTGAGTCATAGGCTTTCCTAAAATCTACAAATGTACAAATTATGGGGGCATTTCTAATTGCTTTGTGTTTTAATATTGTCTTTAAATTAAATATTTGTTCTATGCATGAGCGACCGGGGCGGAAGCCTGCTTGATAATCACCAATTTGGCATTCCAGCTGCTCTTGTGTTCTTTTCAGCAGGCATGTTGAGAGAATTTTGTAGGTGACTTGTAAAAGTGAGATTCCCCTGTAGTTATTGACATTTGTTCTGTCTCCTTTTTTATGTAACGGGTGAATAAGGGCACATTTCCACTCCTCTGGTAATTTTTCTGTTTCCCATATTTTTGTTATTATTTTTGTGAGCTCTTGCAACGTCTTTGGTCCTAGGTCTTTTAATAGCTCTGCAACAATGCCATCTTCGCCAGATGTTCTATTATTTTTTAAGTTTTTAATGTGACATTTGATTTCTTCCTGTGTTGGTGGTAATGAATCCGGTTGAGCGTTGGCACAGATTTCTTTGGGAAACCTTAAACTAGGTTCTGGGCAATTTAGTAGGTTAGAAAAATATTGAGCCAATACCTGACAGTTTTCCTGGTTTGTTAGGGCTAATTTACCATCTGGTTTTCTGAAACATAAATTTTGAGGGATATATCCTCGTATTTTATCTGCGAAAGTTCTGTAGAAGTCTCTTGTATTATAGTTTTGGAAATTTTCTTCTATGGCATCCAGTTGTGCCTTTGTGTACTTCCTTTTTGCTTGCCTAATAGATTTTGAAACCTGTTTTCTAACCTCGTTAAATAAATGTAGACTTTCTTGTGATTTTTTACTATTATATTCTTGAAATGCCTTTTTTCTCCTTTCCAATGCATTTTCACAGTCCGAATCCCACCAAGGGTGTTTGAATATCTTTTTCAAGGGAATAGTTTCCTTAGCTATTCGCGTGATTTTAGAATGAAATTCTTCCCATGTGTTTGCCTTTTCCTTCTCCCATTCTTCTTTTACTTTAGATTCTTTAATCTTCTTGGTGTCATATTTCTGTATTTCTGTTTTCTTCTGATGACTTCTTCGTGCTGTAAACTTGATTTTAATTCTAGTTAGGTAATGGTCTGAATCAATGTTTGCTCCTCTGCGTACTTGGACGTCGTAAATTTCTTTTTGTACTGGGTATGAAATCGCCACATGATCTATTTGAAACTCGCCAATTTGTTGTATAGGAGATCTCCATGTCTTTTGTTTTCTTGGACATTTTCTTAGAGATGTTGACATTATCTTCAGGTTATTCTGCTTACATAGTTCGACGAGCCTTGTACCATTTTTATTGGTAAATTTATGTGCAGGATATTTGCCTACGGTTTTTTGGTGGATTTTCTCTCTACCCATTTGGGCATTAAAATCGCCGAGTAGAACTTTTGTATCATCTTTTGGAATCCTGGCCATTATATTCTCCAAATTTTCCCAGAACTTTTCTGTTTCTATGGGGTTTTTCTTGTTGTCTCCGTTTGTGGGAGCATGAACATTAACCATTGTGTATGTTTTGTTGGCACATTGTAAGCGCATCGTCATTATCCTATTATTTACGGGAGTAACTTCCTTGATGGAGCTGAGCACGCTCTTGTGTATGATAAACGCCATCCCGAGATGGGGGGCTCCTCTTCCGATTCGTTTATCCGTCTTGCTCTTAAAGATGCGATAGTTGCCATAATCTGATGTTTCTTCATCTGTAAAACGTGTCTCCTGTAAAGCTAGTATTACTATCTTTTGCTTTTCAAGTTCTGTTGTAAGGTTTAGAAGTTTTCCTGGTTGGATTAATGTATTTATGTTAAAGGTTCCAATGTATGTAGGTGTTTTAAGTGGAAGTTTGCCAGAGAGCTCCGACTTTCTCTGATGTAATCGTGTAAGTCCAGGTTCCCCAGAATCCGAATTCCTGGTTGCCATCTGTTGATGGGTGGATTGGTTACCACCTGGGGTAATGTTGTTATTACTTGCACGAGTCATACTTGCTTGTAATCAAGTTGGTCCAGTGTTTCCACTGGGTGTTTAGAACCAGGGATTGTTAGTTCCTGGAGCATTATGACCAGCCGCACATTGTGTGAACAGACGCTGACCAGGATGCCGATGGTTCCCACTTCAGACGCGTCCTGGATTTGGGTGTTGACGGTGCTTATTCTAATGGCGGCACTTACTCGCCATGACACAGCAACGTCTTCGGGTTCTGTGGTTTTTGAATGAGTGTTACCCTTGCCAAAAGTCACACTCCCACACCCTCGTGATGCTGCCGCCTCGGTCCGGGACTGCTTATTTGGGTTTCCCCTTATTCGCAGCTGTCCACCATATCTGATGGATCGTTCGCTATCCGCCACCTGCGACCCGCCCTGTACCTGAGGCTCGGATAGGGTATATATATATATATATATATATATATATATATATATATATATATATATATATGTGTGTGTGTGTGTGTGTGTGTGTGTGTGTGTGTGTTCATGCCTAAGAACTAGCATCAGGTGGAGGTTATAGGTTATTCTTCATACAAACTCTCAAACTGCACATCTCAATTCCTCTCAAGTAACTTGGAGAGTATGTATGCTCCTATGTTCTGCTTCTATGTGCTGGAGAGTATGAACAAAAGCCGTCGCTTTGCTACACGTAAGTGGCTGCCGGTGCTTACATACTGCTATTTACTCATGACTACAGTTAATTTCTTTTATTTAACTTTTTAATTTCTCATTTTTCTGTTTTGCATGACCACTGGAAACAACGTAAAATACCACTTTATCAAAAGTCATGCATGTATCTGCACTGGAATTTGTGCCATCGAGTATGAACTGTTCCGGTAATCATGTGGAATGATGTGATATAGTCTTGTTAAACCCAAATGGTCGAATCAGGTAAAAAAGCCTTTATCATGTTTACGTGAACAATTCATCTCTCAAACTTTTCAGTGTTGTTTACAGACTAAAGATCACTACTACATACTGAAATAGATGTTCAGTAGAAATATACGTACAGTATTATCCATTATTCCATTTATTTCAGTGAATAACGTTCCCAGCAAAAGAACAGTACTACTATTGAGACAAAACTTATTATAAAGTCAAATTGAATCATAAGATCTATAAAAAAAATTCCTAAAACAGAGATGATACACATATTTACACATTCCACATTTTGTTACTTCCCATGATCCCCCCGCCTGGGACAAGGTCAGTTGCATTAAGGGCAGTGCAGTGCAATGAAGTTCAGTGGAAACATTTGTAAAACGAAGTTTGAGTCGTGAATCGCTAATTGAATACGTAGTGAACACAAACAGGAGATAAGAGATGGAAGTATGTTCTAAAACTGCATACTTGAAGGTATAAAAATGTGGATTTCATAAGAAATGAAAGTATGTTCTAAAACTACATACTTCAAGGCATACAAACATGGGATGTGACAGAACTGCCCATGAAATCGTTTCAAACACTTCACACAGTCGACACTAAGATACATTTGAGAATAAGAATATCATGATGGAGTAATTGTACTACGAGGCTGTTGTTAATATACCCAACTATTTAAAAAACTGTAAGCGAGACAAAATAATCCTTTTGAATTTTTATGTCCAAAATCTGATGCACTCCATAATGTAAAAGTTATAGACCATTGATAGTGAAGAAGATATTTAGCATATGACATCCAGAAGAGATTACTTCAAACATTAACAATCAAGAAATTAGAATATTGTCGTCCATCAATTGACTTTCAGCACTGTATTATTTCTAATGCCATGGCGAGATCTTGTGGCGTACATAAAAGAATGTCTTGTGTTTTACCTCTTTTCTGTGATGGTTCATTTGTAAAGAATCAGTGAATAATTTTCAAGAACTCTTATTTATCTTTCCAAGTGCTGAAGATTCTCTATCATGCTTGATAATAATACTTGTATCATCAACAAAGATGACTATTTCAACTTTTTGGATACACGATGGCAGGCCACTTACATATAACAAGAACTACACTCCTGGAAATGGAAAAAAGAACACATTGACACCGGTGTGTCAGACCCACCATACTTGCTCCGGACACTGCGAGAGGGCTGTACAAGCAATGATCACACGCACGGCACAGCAGACACACCAGGAACCGCGGTGTTGGCCGTCGAATGGCGCTAGCTGCGCAGCATTTGTGCACCGCCGCCGTCAGTGTCAGCCAGTTTGCCGTGGCATACGGAGCTCCATCGCAGTCTTTAACACTGGTAGCATGCCGCGACAGCGTGGACGTGAACCGTATGTGCAGTTGACGGACTTTGAGCGAGGGCGTATAGTGGGCATGCGGGAGGCCGGGTGGACGTACCGCCGAATTGCTCAACACGTGGGGCGTGAGGTCTCCACAGTACATCGATGTTGTCGCCAGTGGTCGGCGGAAGGTGCACGTGCCCGTCGACCTGGGACCGGACCGCAGCGACGCACGGATGCACGCCAAGACCGTAGGATCCTACGCAATGCCGTAGGGGACCGCACCGCCACTTCCCAGCAAATTAGGGACACTGTTGCTCCTGGGGTATCGGCGAGGACCATTCGCAACCGTCTCCATGAAGCTGGGCTACGGTCCCGCACACCGTTAGGCCGTCTTCCGCTCACGCCCCAACATCGTGCAGCCCGCCTCCAGTGGTGTCGCGACAGGCGTGAATGGAGGGACGAATGGAGACGTGTCGTCTTCAGCGATGAGAGTCGCTTCTGCCTTGGTGCCAATGATGGTCGTATGCGTGTTTGGCGCCGTGCAGGTGAGCGCCACAATCAGGACTGCATACGACCGAGGCACACAGGGCCAACACCCGGCATCATGGTGTGGGAAGCGATCTCCTACACTGGCCGTACACCACTGGTGATCGTCGAGGGGACACTGAATAGTGCACGGTACATCCAAACCGTCATCGAACCCATCGTTCTACCATTCCTAGACCGGCAAGGGAACTTGCTGTTCCAACAGGACAATGCACGTCCGCATGTATCCCGTGCCATCCAACGTGCTCTAGAAGGTGTAAGTCAACTACCCTGGCCAGCAAGATCTCCGGATCTGTCCCCCATTGAGCATGTTTGGGACTGGATGAAGCGTCGTCTCACGCGGTCTGCACGTCCAGCACGAACGCTGGTCCAACTGAGGCGCCAGGTGGAAATGGCATGGCAAGCCGTTCCACAGGACTACATCCAGCATCTCTACGATCGTCTCCATGGGAGAATAGCAGCCTGCATTGCTGCGAAAGGTGGATATACACTGTACTAGTGCCGACATTGTGCATGCTCTGTTGCCTGTGTCTATGTGCCTGTGGTTCTGTCAGTGTGATCATGTGATGTATCTGACCCCAGGAATGTGTCAATAAAGTTTCCCCTTCCTGGGACAATGAATTCACGGTGTTCTTATTTCAATTTCCAGGAGTGTAGATAGAACCCAGTAGCCGTTGCTTTGGTACATCTATGGCGTATTGACCCGGAGGAGAAAATTCGAGAAATCAGAGGCAATAGAGAGGCTTACCGATAATCACTCTTCCCACGCACCATTCGCGGGAAGCGGAACAAACACTGGTAGCAGTTACTTCTGTAAAATATCTGGGAGTATTCATACGTAAGGATTTGAAGTGGAATGATCATATAAAATTGATTGTTGGTAAAGCGGGTGCCAGGCTGAGATTCATTGGGAGAGTCCTTAGAAACTGTAGTCCATCAACAAAGGAGGTGGCTTACAAAACACTCGTTCGGCCTACACTTGAGTATTGCTCATCAGTGTGGGATCCGTACCAGGTCGGGTTGACGGAGGAGATAGAGAAGATCCAAAGAACAGTGGCGTGTTTCGCCTCAGGGTTATTTGGTAAGCGTGATAGCGTTACGGAGATGTTTAGCAAATTCAAGTGGCAGACTCTTCAAGAGAGGCGCTCTGCATCGCGGTGTAGCTTGCTGTCCAGGTTTCGAGAGGGTTCGTTTCTGGATGAGGTATCGAATATATTGCTTCCCCCTACTTATACCTCCCGAGGAGATCACGAATGTAAAATTAGAGAGATTCGAGCGCGCACGGGGGCTTTCCGGCAGTCGTTCCTCCCGCGAACCATACGCGACTGGAACAGGAAAGGGAGGTAATGACAGTGGCACGTAAAGTGCCCTCCGCCACACACCGTTGGGTGGCTTGCGGAGTATAAATGTAGATGTAGTAGATGTAGACGATGAAGCTTCCACAAAACAGAAACGGGGAAAGCTGCATCAAAGCTTTCACTGGACTGTAGATCACAACAACAAACAATGCTCTAAAAGTACTACATGGATAACAGAAAAGCCTGTAGATAGAATTGTTTCAATAACTTGAGGGTGGCTTGCGGGGTATAAATGTAGATGTACATGTAGATGTAGAACAGAACTAGAGGGACAACAGTTTGAGTCACCAGACATATACAAATTTGCAGTCAGTGTACGTGGGATAACCACGAGAAACGCTCCTGCTGTCATACGATATTACACCCCAGACCGTAGCTCCAGGTGTCGGTCCAATGTGTCTAGCTTGCAGACAGGTTGGCCGCAAGCTCCCAGCTGACGTTCTTTTAACCATCACAGGGCCATCAGAGGCACCGAGGTACAACCAGCTTTCATCACAACAGACCTCCACCCCGCCCACCAATGAGCTCTCGCTTGACTCCACTGAAGTGGTAAATGGCTGTGGTTTGGGGTCAGTGCAGCGCACTCTACAGCGGCGTCTTGCTCGGCGCTGTCCTTGAAGTAACAGATTCGTAACAGTTCGTCATGTCAATGTGGTGCCAACTGCTGCTCAAATTTGTGCTGCAGATGCAGTACGGTTGCGCCAGACATACCATACGCCGAACAAGATGGTGTCCCCCCTCGGTACTGCCATGTGGTAGGCCGGAGGCAGGTCTTCTTGTGACCGTACATTCCCGTAACCACTGCTGCTAGCAATCACGTACAGTGGCTACATTTTGACACATCTTTCTGCAGCGTCGCATAAGGAACATCCATCTTCTTGTAGCCCTAGTACACGACCTCGTTGAAACTCAGTGAGATGTTGATAACGGCGTCTTTCTCGCTGTAAAGGCCTTGTTGACTAACATCATCTCATCGCGTCAAATCTCAGAGGTAACTAACGCTCACGAGCGCTACGGCTTGTATTTAAAACAAACGTGATTTGGATCCTCATTGTGGCGCTACTAGTGCCATCCTTACACGGCTGGAGCGAAATTTTAATACACATCGTCTTTCAGCTGTAGAAACACGCCTACGAACTTTTGTTTATGTATCACAACTCCTTCTTTGCGTTGAGATTTTATTTCCCGTCGGACTTTTTACTTTTCCAAGGTGCTTGCATGCAATTTAATACAAACCACTCTGTGGCAAGTTTTCAGTTCGTCTTTGCTATTAAATACACTCCTGGAAATTGAAATAAGAACACCGTGAATTCGTTGTCCCAGGAAGGGGAAACTTTACTGACACATTCCTGGGGTCAGATACATTACACGATCACACTGACAGAACCACAGGCACATAGACACAGGCAAAAGAGCATGCACAATGTCGGCACTAGTACAGTGTATATCCACCTTTCGCAGCAATGCAGGCTGCTATTCTCCCATGGAGACGATCGTAGAGATGCTGGATGTAGTCCTGTGGAACGGCTTGCCATGCCATTTCCACCTGGCGCCTCAGTTGGACCAGCGTTCGTGCTGGACGTGCAGACCGCGTGAGACGACGCTTCATCCAGTCCCAAACATGCTCAATGGGGGACAGATCCGGAGATCTTGCTGGCCAGGGTAGTTGACTTACACCTTCTAGAGCACGTTGGGTGGCACGGGATACATGCGGACGTGCATTGTCCTGTTGGAACAGCAAGTTCCCTTGCCGGTCTAGGAATGGTAGAACGATGGGTTCGATGACGGTTTGGATGTACCGTGCACTATTCAGTGTCCCCTCGACGATCACCAGTGGTGTACGGCCAGTGTAGGAGATCGCTCCCCACACCATGATGCCGGGTGTTGGCCCTGTGTGCTTCGGTCGTATGCAGTCCTGATTGTGGCGCTCACCTGCACGGCGCCAAACACGCATACGACCATCATTGGCACCAAGACAGAAGCGACTCTCATCGATGAAGACGACACGTCTCCATTCGTCCCTCCATTCACGCCTGTCGCGACACCACTGGAGGCGGGCTGCACGATGTTGGGCCGTGAGCGGAAGATGGCCTAACGGTGTGCGGGACCGTAGCCCAGCTTCATGGAGACGGTTGCGAATGGTCCTCGCCGATACCCCAGGAGCAACAGTGTCCCTAATTTGCTGGGAAGTGGCGGTGCGGTTCCCTACGGCACTGCGTAGGATCCTACGGTCTTGGCGTGCATCCGTGCGTCGCTGCGGTCCGGTCCCAGGTCGACGGGCACGTGCACCTTCCGCCGACCACTGGCGACAACATCGATGTACTGTGGAGACCTCACGCCCCACGTGTTGAGCAATTCGGCGGTACGTCCACCCGGCCTCCCGCATGCCCACTATACGCCCTCGCTCAAAGTCCGTCAACTGCACATACGGTTCACGTCCACGCTGTCGCGGCATGCTACCAGTGTTAAAGACTGCGATGGAGCTCCGTATGCCACGGCAAACTGGCTGACACTGACGGCGGCGGTGCACAAATGCTGCGCAACTAGCGCCATTCGACGGCCAACACCGCGGTTCCTGGTGTGTCCGCTGTGCCGTGCGTGTGATCATTGCTTGTACAGCCCTCTCGCAGTGTCCGGAGCAAGTATGGTGGGTCTGACACACCGGTGTCAATGTGTTCTTTTTTCCATTTCCAGGAGTGTATAAATTCTGATACGATATTGGTATTATAAAACGGACATTTCGACTTGCTGTACTAAATTTTTGCGAGGTTATCTGAAATTTTGGCAACGTACGTGATGATGAATTAGCGTTCGTAGTTACTTAGTGGTTCCCATTCGCCAGCTTACATATGCGTTGGAATCTCACTAGTCTTTTGTTACGAAGTATGTTATCCGTCAGGGAAGAGCCACAGCCACTAGTAGAAGCTATATGTTTGATGGCTGTAGTACTGTTTGAAAGATAGCTTCACATAATGGAACAGATACGATTCGATGCATCATCGAATGGGAAGGTCCATGTTCGTGCCTGTGTAGGTGGTGGAAACTTCCATACCGGGAGCTATGGTTTTTCTGTAAATAATAAGTGTCTGCTTGTGGCTAGTGGTGGAGCAACCGATGGTTTCAACAACGGACTATTTTTTTTCGTTCAGTCGTTTTTTCAGGGGAACGACACAACAGAACGAAACTGGCCTCTGCGGCCACATCATCTGTATTATCGTTTTTCACTCACCCTTCGGATTTGAGTAGTTTGACTCAATGCGAGACAACCGACGAACACAAGTTTCTGTCCGTTACGTCAGTTATGTGAATGTTTTCACTTGTTTTCGGATTTGAATGGTTTCACTTACATTATGTGAACAAACAAATGGCAATGGTTTTCAACTTCTTTATAGACAAATAACGAATCTTATTTCAAGGAGAGGAGAGTAAAAAGTATGTTCCAAACTTATGTATTTATTTATTTCAACAATAATTTTTCGTAACGTTGGCATTAAATATGTATTTTTGGTTGGCTTTAAATAGTTAATATACGACGCTGTATCATAACCTTATGTTTAAACAAATGAGCAATCACTTTTTTATTTAAACTTATTGAAGCACTGTGTCTCTCTTCCCGCTGGCTTACACCCATCACCTATAATTCTCTTTCGGTAAACTTTGAGGTAACTTAAAGGGAAAGCATATAACATAAACGCTTTTTAAATGTTTAGCGACGTGATCGCCTGCTTTTTAAGCATGTACTGTCACTTACCGAAAGACTTTTCTTCGCGAGAAATGTTTGTAATCATTCGTTAAGTTTCTGTAATATACGAGTAATTTCATAACATGAAACATCCTTGTGGATATTTACATAGCATTCAATTTATGGTGATAGTAACATTTCATCGAGTCATACTATTCCTTCCGTTCAAACGCCACTGATAATTTTGTCACTCTGATCCAGCCACAGATCGCTATAAAGAAAACTCCTAGTGTTGGATACAAGGCTCGCGTGTTAGCCAAAACACTGTTTTTTCATGTGACCCAAACATGTTTCAGCACCGCTGTGTCATTATCGCTGATTTTTATTTATTGAAATCTCAATTTTACATTTCCCGCTTCTCAGGACCATCCGTTAATTATCATGGACTTGTGACATGCCATGTTTTATTTTCGAAGGTCGATTTCCTTTCCCATGAGTTACTGAGAAGCTTACGCAAATATTACACATGTTTTCCGAATTTTGTTTCTAACTAACACTTTTTACTTACCCAAAAAAGCAATGTATATGTAGTTGTTACAAGATTGCACATCATATTTACACATATTTAGGGAAGTGAAAAGAATTAGTTACAAACAAAATTCTGAAAATGTGTGTAGTAATTGCTTGTACTTCTCAGTAACTAACGGAAACGCAAAAGAAAACGGATCTGCCAAAACGAAACATGACCAATGCATGATAATGCACAAATGGACCTGCAGAAGCGTATAATTCAAGATTAAGATTTTAATAAATAGCCCACTTATGATGGCAGGGAGGGGCTGAAACATGTTTGGATCACATTAAAACCGAGTTTCGCATAACAGGTGGATCTTGTATCCAATAATTTGAAATGCAAACACGGCAAATACGGGAGCAGCAAGGCCAAATGATGAAAAAACGCCTATTTATAAAGATGGATGAAAAACTGAACTAAAGGCTACTTATTGTCACTCAACACAAAACAGACAGAACAGCAATAGCCGTGTCCGCAGTCGATAAGAGAGCGCTGTCAGCAATAATGATTTAACAATAGCAAAATGATCGAATGTTTCCGCTCAGAACTCAATGCGCCTCACCGCCTTGACGGTTCCCGTTCGATTGCTTCCACAGACTGGTTCCACTCCAAGGAATGAATGAATAAATAATACAACTGATACGTGAAACTATAGCCGACTGTAGCGATTAATTTATTCGTTTGCTCCCACGGACTGGTTTCACTCGAAAGGATCAATGAATAGCCCAACGGGCACATAAAGCCACAACCGACTGAACCCATTGCTTTCATTCGCTTGCTCTCATAGACTGGTTTTACTCAAAAGAATGAACGAAAATTCAACCCCCACATAAACTGCGTCCGTCATTGGTTATTTTGCTGCCTGGTAGCGGAACTCCTTAACCGCAGCTGCTTCGTGCCCATCAACCATGATGTTGAGTTTTTCTCTTATCACATTGTTGTCACTTCTCATTACTTTCATCTTTCTTCGATGTACACTCAATCCATGTTCTGTACTCATCAGACTGTTCATTCCATTCATCAGACCCTGTAATTCGTCTTCACTTTGTGAGGTAATGGGCGAGTTGTGGCGCCCTGAAGATTTCTAAGTTCCGAGCTGGGGCCTTTAGGCGGGTCGCGGCCCGGCAGCGACCACGTGGTGCTGAACGGTAGCTTAGCAACCGCGTGATGCCGCACAACGGCCGGTCCAGAAGCGTGGCTCGGGATTCCGCTGTGACGAGGACGGTGCTTTGTGTCGATGAAGGAGACACGCTGGGAGTGCCAAAGATGGCGGACTTTGTGAAACCATGATGGCAGACATTTCACAGTTCGTATAGAAATTAATAGTACCCAGATGAATCATGATACCTCAAAAAGAAACATGTACAGTACTATTATTAGCACGACGAATCTGATGGTGTAATCAGAATTTCAATATATTTATTAGTTTAAACTTTAGTGTCTGACTGTTAATTATACAAATAACACGCAGCAGCGAATTTCCAAAATATAAACTCTTCATCCTGTTAATTATACAAATAACACGCAGCAGCGAATTTCCAAAATATAAACTCTTCATCCAGTTTTGTCGATCGCCGTGTCTTTAGAAAGCTATTAGTGTAAACGTAAATTGTTATGAATTACAGGCATGTTAACTTGACTAGTACATGAGTTATTGGAGGTCAAAGTGGCCAATTACTATCGATCGCGTCAGGCCAAAAGAACTCCACAGTTACACGAAAAAACGGTAGCAGAATGCTTATAAATATACTTATTCATCTATGTCTCTGTTAATATCCGATATATGCTGTTCGTGAAGAAACTGGTCAATTATTTACTGCGTTTTGGAAAGCACAGAGACATTAGGCTCCTGGCCTACCTTTTGCTTCTTTACTTTTGATATACAGGGTGATTCAAAAAGAATACCACAACTTTAGGAATTTAAAACTCTGCAACGACAAAAGGCAGAGCTAAGCACTATCTGTCGGCGAATTAAGGGAGCTATAAAGTTTCATTTAGTTGTACATTTGTTCGCTTGATGCGCTGTTGACTAGGCGTCAGCGTCAGTTGATGCTAAGATGGCGACCGCTCAACAGAAAGCTTTTTGTGTTATTGAGTACGGCAGAAGTGAATCGACGACAGTTGTTCAGCGTGCATTTCGAACGAAGTATGGTGTTAAACCTCCTGATAGGTGGTGTATTAAACGTTGGTATAAACAGTTTACAGAGAATGGGTGTTTGTGCAAAGGGAAAAGTTCTGGACGGCCGAGAACGAGTGAAGAAAATGTAGCACGCATCCAGCAAGCATTTGTTCGCAGCCCAGGAAAATCGACTCGCAGAGCTAGCAGAGAGCTGCAAATTCCACAATCAACTGTATGGAGAGTCCTGCGAAAAAGGTTAGTTATGAAACCTTATCGTCTGAAATTGGTTCAAGCACTGTCTGCAGCTGATAAGATTAAAAGAATCGATTTCTGTGATTTTATCCTTGCTCAAATGGAAACAGATGAATCTTTCGTTTCAAAGATTGTGTTTAGTGATGAAGGATGTTAAGGATATGGTGTTTCGGCCACCTCTCCCAGCCACTATTGATGATTTGAAACGAGAAATAACAGCAGCTATCCAAACTGTTACGCCTGATATGCTACAGAGAGTGTGGAACGAGTTGGAGTATCGGGTTGATATTGCTCGAGTGTCTGGAGGGGGCCATATTGAACATCTCTGAACTTGTTTTTGAGTGAAAAAAAACCTTTTTAAATACTCTTTGTAATGATGTATAACGGAAGGTTATATTATGTTTCTTTCATTAAATACAAATTTTTAAAGTTGTGGTATTCTTTTTGAATCACCCTGTATGTTTAATTGTTTATGTATTTAATAGTGTGTGTTAGAGCGAGTTTATCGTCCAGCCGCAGGAATATTTATTTAATTTCAAGTATTTAAATGTAAATCCAGTATTTCGTATGTGTTTAAATATGTTTATGAGTGTACGTTGGAGTGGAAACATGGAGGGAGCGCTCTAGCCAATCACAGCGCTCGTGAATGGGGAGACTGGATGGGAGCGTCGTTTCCAGAGAGGACACGAGGAAAGACTTGGACAGTGGAGCAGTTTGCACGTGGTCGCGCGAGATAGAAATACCGGGTGATCAAAAAGTCAGTATAAATTTGAAAACTTAGTAAACCACGGAATAATGTAGATGGAGAGGCAAAAATTGACACACATGCTTGGAATGACATGGGGTTTTATTAGAACTACCCCATATTGCTAAACGCGTGAAACATCTCTCGTGCGCGTCGTTTGGTGATGATCGTGTGCTCAGCCGCCACTTTCGTCATGCTTGGCCTCCCAGGTGCCCAGACCTCAGTCCGTGCGATTATTGGCTATGGGGTTACCTGAAGTCGCAAGTGTATCGTGATCGACCGACATCTCTAGGGATGCTCAAAGACAACATCCGATGACAATCCCTCACCATAATTCCGGACATGCTTTACAGTGCTGTTCACAACATTATTCCTCGACTACAGCTATTGTTGAGGAATGATGGTGGACATATTGAGCATTTCCTGTAAAGAACACCATCTTTGCTTTGTCTTACTTCGTTATGCTAATTAATGCTATTCTGATCAGATGAAGCACCTTTTGGTTCTAATAAAACCCCATGTCATTCCAAGTATGTGTGTCAATTTGTACCACCGAGCGAGGTGGCGCAGTGGTTAGCACACTGGACTCGCATTCGGGAGGACGACGGTTCAATCCCGTCTCCAACCATCCTGATTTAGGTTTTCCGCGATTTCCCTAAATCGTTTCAGGCAAATGCCGGGATGGTTCCTTTGAAAGGGCACGGCCGATTTCCTTCCCCATCCTTGCCTAACCCGAGCTTGCGCTCCGTCTCTAATGACCTCGTTGTCGACGGGACGTTAAACAACACTAACCTAACCTCAATTTGTACCTCTCTATCTACATTATTCTGTGATTTATTCAGTTTTCAAATTTATACTGACTTTTTGATCACCCGGTACTTCGGAGTGCGGACTTGTGGACTTGTGGGATTTCTGAGGTTTCTACAGTGAAAACGTAGTGTGCGTTTAGAAGTGATTATCTCGCGAGCTAGGTTGTTCATAAAAATTACGCACAGTAGGAATCTATTGTTTCCCTGTTATTCAACTTATATTTAATTGCTGGACCAACAATAAGTGTTTTGCAGAAATATACCGCATTATCTAAAGTAATTCTACTATCGTACTCATCATTTAAAGTCGTTAAGATAGTACCTGCAGATTTTATTTAGTTTCAATCTTTCATTTATAAATTTATATGTTACTTTCATAATTGCAATTGCCGAGTGAAAGAAAACTTCGACCATTCGATTCATGTCTGTAGTCTTATCGTATACTGTAGACTCAGCAGTATTAGGGTTGTAATGCGGCAACTACGTATCCCATCCCCTAGACAACGAATGCATCCAAACCTTTAATGCTGCAACGTTGAGTCGGAGGGTACGTACTTGAGGGCCACACCACCACATCCTTTCATCAGCGTAGTTATTTGAACGCCCGCAACTTCCACTGAGGATAGCAATATCATCTGCGAACCTGATCAATGGTATCATTTCAATTTGAATTTTAATTCCACTCTTAAACCATTCTTTTATTTCCATCATTGCTTCTTCGATGCACAGATTGAAAATTAGGAGCGGAAGACTACATCCCTGTCCTACACCCTGTTTAGTTTGCGCATTTCGTTCTTGGACTTCGTCTTTATTTACTCCCACTTGTCTCCTGTACAAGGAGCAAGAAGGACATCAGAAGCAGAAATAAAGAGCAGTCCTGGCTGAGAGAAGTTTACTTGTATCAGACTTAGGCTTTAATTTGAGGAAGAAATTTCTGTGGACGTACGTAACGTTTGGAGCACAATATTGTATGGCAATGAAATATGGACTGTGGGACAACCGTAACAGAAGAGAATCGAAGCATTTGAGATGTGGTGCTACGGACGAATGTTGAAAATCAGGTGGACTGATAAGGTCAGGAATGAAGAGGCTCTGCGCAGATCAGAGAGGAAAGGAATATATGGAAACCACCGACAAGAAGTAGGAAGAGGATGATGGGATATCTGTTAAGACATCAGGGAATATCTTGCATAGTACTAGAGGCAGCTGTAGGGGGTAAGAACTTAAAAAGAAGAAAGAGATTGAAAGACATCCAGCAAATAATTGAGGTCGAAGGTTGCAAGTGCTGCACTGAGATGGAGAGATTGGAGAAGGAGAGGAATCGCGTCGGGTCGCATCAAACCAGCAGTCGGAAGACTAAAAATAAAAAATAAATGCAAAAAACCAAATGAGCCGATTGTTTTCCAATAATCGATGGTTTCATTCAGTTGTTCCTATCACTAACTCGTTCCAAAGTGTATATCAAGATCTATTGTGAGCTGAACCTTATGTTGGGAGTTGAACTGTTTCAGTAATGTTGCTAGTTGTATAGTGACATAGTGTAATAAAGACAAAATTTGCTGGAACTATTGCAGTATTTTGTTTATTGGCTACTGCCGGTCACGTTCCAGGTAGCTCTCGATGTTTGTCTTAGTACCTTTTTTGCTCACGTCTGTGCAGAGAATGTAACGAGGACCTGTCGCCGGTTTACGACGACGCCGAAGGCTGAAATTAGTTGCTTTATAAGCCAGGCGGATATACAGTAGCATTTTATGTTTCGTTTATTGACGGTCTGTCATTCATTGTTCCTGGCGGTGTAGTCAGTTCTTGAGCAGTAGAAAGCTGCATGCGCTGTGTTTTATCTATATTCAGGTACAGTCTATTTCCAGAGAACCACTAATAATTTTCTACAATTTTTACTTACAGTTTTACACGTCGAATTTTCTCCCGTTATGTTTGTTGGTAACACTTGCATCATCAACAAAGAGAACTGCTTCAACTTCTTGGATATTCTTTGGTAGCGCCATTTATAAAAGAAAATGAAAGATTTCAGTTTAACATGTCGTAGATAACAAGTTCATTAGAGACGGAGGACAGGTTCTGATTGGGGAATGACAATGAACAACTAAGTATCCCAGCATTCACCAAAAGTGATTCAGGGAAATCGAGGAAAACATAAATCCGGATCGCAGAATACGAGTCCTGTGATACAATCGTAGTGATTATTCTCGACCCTGTTGAAGTTTTCGCACATAAGTTCACGAGAGCTGCGACTGTTGATTAGAAACGACTTACTACGTCAGTCACTTCTCTCTGTTCTCACTAAGCGTTCGATTATCCGCCTCATTGCCTTCAGGTGGAGAACTGTGTTTTACATTCATAGTGTTAATGGAAATATCGTGTGACGATGGTCTCCCGTCGGGTAGACCGTACGCCTGGTGCAAGTCTTTCCATTCGACGCCACTTCGGCGACCTGCGCGTCGATGGGGATGAAATTATGATGATTGGGACAACACAACACCCAGTCCCTGAGCGGAGAAAATCTCCGACCCAGCCGGGAATCGAACCCGGGCCCTTTGGATTGACATTCCGTCACGCTGACCACTCAGCTTCCGGGGGTGGACATAGTGTTAATGAAGAGCACACAACCTTTCCATGCAGCAAAGGAAGCGCAAGTCAGTTTATGTTGTCTTTTGCTGCTGATAAAATTGGTTTTCCAGGAAAGGCACCGTAAAAAGACGACTGTGCTATACTCTAACACCAGGAATATAAGAGCACAGGTTCTTCACATGAAGATAATAGCGTGAACCCTCGATCCTCGTAGTGCGAAAATAAACAGGTGACTAACACAGGAACTGTATATTTTTTTATTGGTTTCGCCTACTAAGGACCACGTGAAATAAATAACGTACGTCATCTTCGTTTCCTTTGTATTTTTTCCAGCAGCTTCCCATTCTTTGAGAGTGTTTTTCTCTTCTTCGTTCTGTCCGTATTGCACCTGTCGATTTCTTTGTTTTCAGCTGGAAGACTTTAAAACTTCTTACTTTTGCTATGAACATTTCTCTTCCTCCTCTTTCTTCCTCGCTTATTTCCATTTTCCTTATGTGAGTCTTAACTTCTTTGATCCACGTAATTTATGTTTTTGGGTTTCTGTCAAGAAAGTTAAAATTTCTTTTCGTTAATTCTTTTGCATCTAGTTCTTTATTCTATTGTCCTCTAGCGCTGTCATATGTCCGTAAAATACAGTTCTTCCTTTCCTCGTTGCATCAAATATTCGTTCTATTTTTTCATAAACGTCTTTATTACTTCTTAATTTCCCTTTCCGATTGTCATATTGTGATCCGAAGACTTTTCTTATTATTTTCCTTTTCTTCTTTTCTATTTCACCCAGTTGTTTATCTGTATTTAACGAAAGGCTTTCTGAAGCATAAAGGCATTCTGATCTAACAACAGAATTGCAGTGCTGGAGTTCTGCATTTATGGAAACAGATTCTGTGTTATGCATCTTTTCTGCCAAATGAAAAGCCATCTCCATTTTTCTGGACGCTTCTAAGCTTGTTTGTAAAAAGAGTTTTGTTGTATTGTTTCAATTAGATATTTAAATTTTGTAGCCTTTTTTGTCCTTCCATAATCATTTTCACGGTATTTTCTGTGTCTCCTTCGCATCCGTCACATACTCTGTCTTTTCGAAAGATATATGTAGGCCTGTTTTTGAAGCTGTCTCTTGTAGGAGATTTAGCTACTTTGTTGCAACTTCTAGAGATTTAGTTAAGATGGCAAGATTGTCTGTAAAAGCGGAACAATCAATACTCTGATTATACCTTTTTTCTACCAAGTGTCATTTTGTTAAATTCTATCTTCTGTTTTTTTTTAAATTTATATCTGAATATGATATTTCGTTGTACACGCTCCCTAGATTTCTTAATGCTTGACTCCGCTAATTTTAATTTTTAATTACGATAGAAAGTCGTGCATAAGGCTTGCGGCCATGTTGAAAGATATGAAAATTGTAACCAATGCTGGTAGGTCGCTAGTAGCAGTCAACAAATGCTAGCTGAACTTCTTTATTTAGTTTCATAAATAAGTTCCACTATCAACTGTTGCAACTACCAGCACTGGTTATAAATTTCACTGCTTATTTTAGTTGGAGGAATCAGTTGCCAGCAGTGTGTCTCGTACTACAATATTTTTTACGTTTTCTAGGAGAATAATGAGAAATGCACAATAAAATTTTTTTTACAAGTAACAGAAAATATAGGTTGGTAATACTTTACCGTGTGACGTGTGTGTTACTGTTCTCGTCTGCTTTATCTTTCCCACTCCCCACTAGACGTCCCTGGGGTTGTGAAGCAGCTGAATTGCTTGAAAATAAATAAATCGCCAGGTCCTGATGGGATTCCAATTCGGTTTTACAGAGAGTACTCTACTGCATTGGCTATTTACTTAGCTTGCATTTATCGCGAATCTGTTGCCCAACGTAAAGTCCCGAGCGACTGGAAAAAAGCGCAGGTGAGGCCTGCATATAAGAAGAGTAGAAGGACGGATCCTCAAAATTACAAACCAATATCCTTAACGTCGGCTTGTTGCAGGATTCTCGAACATATTCTCAGTTCGGATATAATGAATTTCCTTGAGACAGGGAAGTTTCTGTCCTTGCATCAGCACGGCTTTAGAAAGCATGGCTCCTGCGAAACACAACTCGCCCTCTTTTCGCATGATATCTTGCGAACCATGGATGAAGGGTATCAGACGGATGCCATATGCCTTGACTTCCGGAAAGCGTTTCATTCGGTGCCCCACTGCAGACTCCTAACTAAGGTACGAGCATATGGGATTGGTTCCCAAATATGTGAGTGGCTCGAAGACTTCTTAAGTAATAGAACCCAGTACGTTGTCCTCGATGGTGAGTGTTCATCGGAGATGAGGGTATCATCTGGAGTGCCCCAGGGAAGTGTGGTAGGTCCGCTGTTGTTTTCTATCTAAATAAATGATCTTTTGGATAGGGTGGATAGCAATGTGCGGCTGTTTGCTGATGATGCTGTGGTGTACGGGAAGGTGTCGTCGTTGAGTGACTGTAGGAGGATACAAGATGACTTGGAGAGGATTTGTGATTGGTGTAAAGAATGGCAGCTAACTCTAAATATAGATAAATGTAAATTAATGCAGATGAATAGGAAAAAGAATCCTGTAATGTTTGAATACTCCATTAGTAGTGTAGCGCTTGACACAGTCACGTCTATTACATATTTGGGCGTAACATTGCAGAGCGATATGAAGTGGGACAAGCATGTAATGGCAGTTGTGGGGAAGGGGGATAGTCGTTCTCGGTTCATTGTTAGAATTTTGGGAAGATGTGGTTCGTCTATAAAGGAGACCGCTTATAAAACACTAATGCGACCTATTCTTGAGTACTGCTCGAGCGTTTGGGATCCCTATCAGGTCGGATTGAGGAATGACATAGAAGCAATTCAGAGGCGGGCTGCTAGATTTGTTACTGGTAGGTTTGGTCATCATGCGAGTGTTACGGAAATGCTTCAGGAACTCGGGTGGGAGTCTCTGGAGGAAAGGAGGCGTTCTTTTCTTGAATCGCTACTGAGGAAATTTAGAGAACCAGCATTTGAGGCAGACTGCAGTACAATCTTACTGCCGCCAACTTACATTTCGCGGAAAGACCACAAAGATAAGATAAGAGAGATTAGGGCTCGTAGAGAGGCATATAGGCAGTCATTTTTCCCTCGTTCTGTTTGGGAGTGGAACAGGGAGAGAAGATGCTAGTGTACCCTCCGCCACGCACCGTATGGTGGATTGCGGAGTATGTATGTAGATGTAGATGTAGACGGAAACAAGCAATGAGGGTGGTCGTTAATTACTAATGCGTGTCTTATTCGTGTAAGTATATTTGCGGACATGTGTGCAGATCGCAGAACGAGGACTTGTCGGCCAGTTTACGCCGGCACCGCCGAAGGCTGATATCAGTTGCGACAGAGGCCCGGCGGGCGTAGCATTGACAATCTGGGCAGCCATCGGCGGCCACCTTTCACGGCCCGACTGTCACGCGGACACGCTGACCTCGCCCAATTGCCGGCACGCAGGCCCGCACCGCGCTGGGTTCGCCCCTTTATCGCCGTTTTGGGATCTCTTTTGTTACTATTTCGATAGCGACTTTCTCGGACAGGTGTGGTAACGAAATACGCCGTGGGGCGGTTGCGCGGGCCTACTGTACGTGTTAATCGGCTACCCGAACTGCCGCTTTTTTGCCGCCGCAGCCACCTGCTCGGGCGGACAAGCCTGCCCCGGGGCTGCTGCAGACCGCCGGGCGGCGATCGCAGTGTGCTCCATTGAGTGACACGGATGTGCAGGCTCTAGGAGCGCCAGGGCCACGTTGAATAGAGCAGCCTACTTCTGTCCGGCACGAGAAAGCTAATTACCCCTGCTCGCACTAACGCGCCGCAGTTTTGTACCGTGCTATTCAGAACGGACGGTGCAAAGAGTAACGTTTAATAAATTGGAATAATGTTAGATGCAGAAGTAGCGATAACGACCGTATAGGCAATAGAAACGTCCGTACCTCAACGAGGTGCTCCTGTGTACAGGCAAGGATGGGCGTTTCTATGCAAATGTCGATCACCATTAAATGCTTCTCGTGTAGCGTATCGCGTCCCTGTTGTAGAGGCGAGACCAGCGCATATAATTACGCGACGTTCACGAGCTGCTTCCATTATAACTACCGAATTGTTTTTGGTAGGAAACTGAATGCTCAGTTTACAATAAGAAATTATATCATACTTCTAGCTAAGAATGGTATGTGTGCATAGGTTACACGGCTCACTGTCACTCATCGCTGCTTAACAAATGAAATGCGCTCTTTGCTTCAGCAGCTGGTATCCACCAGGAATACTGTATGTAACTTGATGCTACTGGTTACTTTTAGTCATGAAACATTTAACATTACCAAATATGCAGCAACCAGTCGCAAAATCATGTTTTATTTACTCACTTTTGCAAATCGATTTCAACTGATTAACAGCCATCGTCGGTGCTACAAATACAAGAATAAAAATAATTAATAACAGTGACCAAATGAATAAATGTATATAAAGCAACGTAAACCAATTAAATGTATATAGACGCATTAAACCGTTTAAAATGAACAAACGAATTTACCTTTCTACCAATATGTGCCCTGAGTAGTAATACTGTCATAAGCAGAGGTCTATATACATTTAATTGGTTTGCGTTGCTTTATGTACATTTATTCATTTCGTCACTGTTATTAATTATTTTTTATTCTTGTATTTGTAGCACCGATGATGGCTGTTAATCAGTTGAAATCGATTTCCAAAAGTGAATAAATAAAACATTATTTTGCGACTGGTTGCTGCATATTTGGTAATTTTATGGTTTACGGTCGCTGGACGACTTGGGAACCAAAGGGAGCCCACCATTCATGAAACATTTAGCCAATTTTTGAAATTTTTTATTGACTTTTAAATAACACACCAACGCAATTCTCTATGCACAAAATAGCTAGACCTTGAAGAGATGAACTGTTTGACACTTCATTTACATACCTAGAAAGAGCTGCTAGAGAAATACATCAGTTTTCCGTCAAGTCAGTAAGTTATTTTTTAATACCCTGATTACTTTCAAGTTATTACATACATCTTCACCTAAGGCAAATCAATATGATACTCGAGTGTTCATTCCCCACTATTCGTTTTGCTATGAAAATTCTAACAACACCCCTTTATGCAATTTATAGGGAGTCTTGTTTTTACTCCGTTCAAATATTTCACCAATTGCTGCTATCGAATTGTTTTTGGTCGGAAACTGAATGCTCGATTTACAGTAAGAAATGAGATCATATTTCCAGCTGAGAGTAGCATATGTACAAAGGTTCCACGCTTCACCGCTACTCGTCGCCGCTTAAGATATGAAATGAGCTCTTAACTACAGCGAACAGTTTGCATCACGGATATTGTCTGTCAAGATATTGTACTGCGTGAAAAGAAAGTATTGGTATTAGGGACTCAAAAATGCCTTATGACGTATAAGAGTAATAAAGCAAGAAAAAATGTCAACACGGATGCGCCGAAAACGGTTGTAAATGAAAATCAAATGCTGCTTTCGATCCATGATCAGATACAGGACACGTAACAGTAACAGTACCTTCCACTTTCATTTTATGTACATATCAAGACTTGATTTTAAATCTATAATTAATTAATGAAAATCTAAAGCTGTATAATACTTTACAGCAGCCACTGATGATGTCTTTCAGATAAAAGATGAAGTCCATCAGAAAATAATAGACAAAACAAATTCCAGCGCAAGTAAATGGCGAGTTTTGTTTCTCGTATTCTTGGTGTCGGAGTCCTTCCTTGGTATGCGTTACGTTTTAAATGAGACGTACACTTTATTAGAGCAGAGCTGCAGAGAGCCTCATAAGTTGGATCGTCCTGTTCCTTGGGCTATGTTTTATCCAGTTCATGTCACAATGTCGTGTTTGTATTCCTTATTTTAATGAAATTTTAACTTAAAAAATTTGCTATGTCTACTGTAATTTGTTCCTATAGCTCGTTTGTATATAATGTTCCGCACTTACTACCTATTTTGTCACTGACTTTACTTTTATCTATTGTCTCTTAAAAGGTGTCAATTTCCAACTGTTTTTGAATGTCTATGCCTCTGGTGATAACTGGAGGTTAAACATCTCACATAGGCATTATTCTTCACTGTATACAGACCATATTGTTTTTAGTATGTACTTGCATTTCCCCATGAAGAACTACCGTACATGATTGCTACAGACACGGTGGTTTTGTATAAACTGGTGTTGTTCTTATATTAACTAGCTAATGAAAACAAATTGAGTAATAATTTAGCCATGCTTGTTGTTTCGTTTCTTGTTTCGTTTCTCTTATCCCGGATCTACTGATGTATTTACTTGTTTTTGTCCGTTCGAAGGTTAACCTGTTCTTTAAGCTGCTCCTTTTTTTCATTTTTCTCTCGTGGACTCACCAGTACTTCATCTTTCATATGACATTTATGTTAGATGTGATGGTAGTCTCCTTATAACAGCTCAATAAAGCTTTACAGTCGTTATTACCATAGTACCAACCGTAAACTGTGTTAATGAATGGTGCGACAGCTGGCAGCTTTCCCTAAACGTAGATAAATGTAATATAATGCGCATACATAGGGGCAGAAATCCATTCCAGTACGATTATGCCATAGGTGGTAAATCATTGAAAGCGGTAACGACCGTCAAATACTTAGGAGTTACTATCCGGAGCGATCTGAAGTGGAATGATCACATAAAACAAATAGTGGGAAAAGCAGGCGCCAGGTAGAGATTCATAGGAAGAATTCTAAGAAAATGTGACTCATCGACGAAAGAAGTAGCTTACAAAACGCTTGTTCGTCCGATTCTTGAGTATTGCTCATCAGTATGGGACCCTTACCAGGTTGGATTAATAGAAGAGATAGACATGATCCAGCGAAAAGCAGCGCGATTCGTCATGGGGTCATTTAGTCAGCGCGAGAGCGTTACGGAGATGCTGAACAAGCTCCAGTGGCGGACACTTCAAGAAAGGCGTTACGCAATACGGAGAGGTTTATTATCGAAATTACGAGAGAGCACATTCCGGGAAGAGATGGGCAACATATTACTACCGCCCACATATATCTCGCGTAATGATCACAACGAAAAGATCCGAGAAATTAGAGCAAATACGGAGACTTACAAGCAGTAGTTCTTCCCACGCACAATTCGTGAATGGAACAGGGAAGGGGGATCAGATAGTGGTACAATAAGTACCCTCCGCCACACACCGTAAGGTGGCTCGCGGAGTATAGATGTAGATGTAGATGTAGAATATTATTTTTTTTATGGATATATCGCCAATGTAAGTGTTGAGCAAAGAGTGTGGCCCAGTAGACGCCTACAGCTGGTATTTTGATGTATGATCTCTTCCCTTATCGTGCTCATGATTACTGCTTTACTTCCTTACGTATGACGTGACGAGCCTCTATGTTTTCGAATTAATCTGCTTATTGTCCGCGTTTTAGAGCATTGCACAATTTGTATGGTGCTATTCAGAATGACCAATTCAAGTACTAACATTAAATAAACTGTAATAATCTGAGATGGAGAGGTCGCGATAACAAGCATATAGGCAATAGAAATGTCCGTAGCTTGCAGAGGTGCTTCTGTGTACAGGCGACAGCTTGAGTCAAAAGGATGGGCGCCTCTATGCAAATGCCGACTACCATTAAGTGGCTGTTGCGCATCGTATCGTGTCTGTGTTGTAAAGGCGAGATCGCCGCTTATAATTACGCAGCGTTCGAGAGTAACTTCTACTACAACCATCGAATATTGTTATTGGCAAGAAACTAAATACTCAATATGCAAGTAGAAATGAGATCACATTCGCAGATAAGAATGGTATGTGTGTGCATAGGTTACACGCCTCGCTGCTTTCGAGTGCTGCTTAATAAATTAAGTGTGCTTTTAACTTCAGCATATACTTTCTACGAGGGATATTGTACGCAAATAGATGCTGATTGTTTGTCTTATGCGTCTAATACGCTGTGAAAAGAAAGTACTCGCATAAAAAAATTGAAAAAGGCCCTGAAAAAGGCTTGAACAGTAATTAAAACAAGTCTACACGACACTCATAAAGATATTCGCTCTGTACAGGGAGTTCAGTGTGACGCAGTTATGTGGGCGTACTGCGAGTGGAATATAGATTCAAGACCATGCTGTAAAAATTCAATAAAATCAGCTGAGTCTAATACCCACAAATCTGAATACCCATGTAGGTATTCGTTCTACTCAGTGAACTGAGAACTATTCTATGAGCCATTCTCCTAGTGAGAATCCTCTATACAAATTCATGTGGCGTCTGGTACCACACAAAAATACAAGTTCATCCTAAATAGTCGCATCAGAACTGAGTCACAATTAGTCATTAAAATTGAAAACAGATAATTCGCTGAAACGTATCAGCAAACAGAAGAACCTAAGAACTTCACACATTGATATGGCTGTACAAATGCACCAGTCACGGTTCACAAGAAAAAGGGAAATGTACTCATTATTCACTCTGCACAACATAACTATGCGTCATTTACCTCCAATTAACAGGGAAAAAAGTTCTGAACTTAGCTGATGGACATGGTGAGGCGCATGTTAAGCCTGAGACTTTAGAACAAACCTCTAACTCTTCAGTTCACATTATACTGAGAAACTTTTAGAACAAAATCTTTGTTCTACTATTTCGAGTAAAGCACATTAGTTACCTATATTGCGAACGAACATTTAACTAATTACGAGCTACTTGGAAAAATGATAAAGCTTGTTCAGAAGAGCAGAAATATTCATAATGGTATTCCCAGGAAGACGGTGACCAAAAATTTTCTACCCGTCTGCCGTTAGAACTGGAGTCTGCCTGTACAGCCTGCAAGAGAGTGCTGGAAAACGGTAAAAACAGTGGGGGAATGCTTGGCTCTTCTAAAAACGAGAAAAAGTGTGGGAGGGCTGTGCCTGTACACCACGCCAGGTTACAGGACATGTTTGGACAGGACTCAAGGAACTTTTCCGTGACTTTACACTGAACAGAAAGTAACTGCACTGATTTCTACCCGTACATTTGCACTCCCGATTACCCCCACATCCACACGATACAGAGATCATTCATGACTTGGTTTAAGATAAGGAAAGACGTTGATCATGTGAGAATCAAATATAACAAATTCGCTCCTACAAATTCTCTTACAGAGAAGAGAATAAGAAAAGATAGCAGAAAACTAAGCTGCGAGGATGTTTACAAAACGAGTAAAGTATCATAAATGATATTTATATGAAAGGGGGCTGAAACAGTTGTAATAGAAGGACTGACAAGAAATGAGATTCTCTGCAGAATTGATGTGGAAAGGAATATGTAGAAAACATCTAGTAAAAGATGGGACAGGGTCGTTGTGCATGCGAATGCCTTCCATGGTGCTAGGGGACAAAAATTGTAGAAGAGGAGAGAGATTGGAGCGCTTACGACATATAATTGAGAACGCTTTGTGCAACTGAAGGTCTAACATTCTAAACTTGATAACGACCAAAATTAGTGTTTTGGGATATAACAAAATAAACAATATTGTATGACGTACGAAATTAGCACTCACGTTTTTTAGTATTCAATACTTATTATCATCCAGAAAATATAAAGTACTCTGCAAGGTTGGTGAAAACTGCATTGGAAAGTCCTGAAAAAAAATTTTAAAAACTTTAGAATAGAAGATGTCTTACACATTACCTTCTTCAGAATTAATCGGCTAGGTCCAACAGAAAAAAATGGCTCTGAGCACTATGGGACTCAACTGCTGAGGTCATAAGTCCCCTAGAACTGAGAACTACTTAAACCTAACTAACCTAAGGACAACACACACATCCATGCCCGAGGCAGGATTCGAACGTGCGACCGTAGCGCTCGCGCGGTTCCAGACTGTAGCGCCAGAACCGCTCGGCCACCAGCGGCCGGCAAGTCCAACAGAGATATCACGCTATAATTATTGACAAAATACCTAAATATAATATCTTAAGGCACTTAAACTATACGAAACAAAAATCATCAGTTTGTAGTATCATTAAAAATCAGTAAAAACCTGCCGATGGTGATGTGGTATTTAATGAGTAGCATAGCAAGCAAGCCCCTTTCTCCAGCAGACAGTCGTAAAGAGTCTTGCACTATTGAAAGTTGTGTACGAATGAAATGGCCATTAGTTAAGCATTTCTGTAGGATATTTACACTTTCCCACTGTTCAGTGTCACTGAATGTCCTTTTGATGAGTGCTACTCCAGGTGAAGCGATTTAAACTAGCAGCAAAGTGATTTGTAGCGTTTTCAGCTGCCGTCTGGAAGTCAGTAAAGTCCTTTTCCTTCATTATTAATGTGTAGAACAGAAATAAAGGGCATGATGAAGTATTAGTTCTTGCAAGTCATCAGGTACATAACACTTAACTCTCTTCTTTCGCTGTTCTATTAAGGCAAAATTTCTATCACAAGATGGGAAACTGTGGTCTGAAACCAGATCCCTGTATTATATGCAGTCGAATAGACCAAAAGATGCTACGAACATATACATATATTGAAGCACACAGTTTTTGTTTTGCCCATAGTAGTTGTCCCTCCAAATCACAAGGTTTCTTTTGTTACTTCTTACACTAACGATATTATTGGTGCAATTTGAACATGGAACAGACATAATGTTATGTTGTCAGCTCTACGAGACGTTCACCCCCATGCCAGAATTGCGTTATTGCTTCACTGAGCAAGAACGCGGAAGTTGCAATCTGAAAGCTGACATAAAATGAACATATCCAAGTGTGTAAGAATTGAAACTAACGACTCTTATTACAAATCGATTGCTGATGCACAAGTGCCACTCCCACAATACGATAAAAAATACGGTAACTAGGATGGTTGCCCAGAAAGTAAGTTCCGATCGGTTTCGAAATGGAAACCACAGTGAAAACCAAAAACCTTTTATTTGCAACAGTTAGGTACACCTTCCACCTACTCCTCTACATAGTCGCCGCTTCAACATCCTGCTTTGTCGTATTGTTGTAGCAACTTTCGAAAATCATCATTATAGAAAGCAGCCGCCTGTGCTTTCGGCCAATTATCTGCAATGGTCTGCAGCTCGTTGTCTGTTGAAAAATTTTGTCTTCATAGACAGCGGTTCTTGTGAGCAGAGACGAGACTCAGGGGGAGCCAATTACGGACTCTACTGTGGGTGAGACAACACTTCTCATCGGAAACGCTGCAGGAGCGTCTTCGTAGCCCCTGCAGTGTGCGGTCGAGAATTGGCATGAAGAAGGAACTGCTCGACAGTTGTGTTATGTGGGCTGCATGACACAGGCGAAATCTCTAACCAGGCTCTCATACTTCACGGGAGACGCCATTCCCTACGCATCTTTACTCTAAACTGAAAAGAGCGATGCGACACGATCGACGGACATACTAGAGACACTGTCCAAGACATCTGTGCAAAGCTTTGCCGGCTTTTCCCAGTGGTTTCCATTTTGCGGCCGATCGTATCTTACTATCTAGACAACCCTCGTATTACGTTCGTGCTTGAAACCGATGTAATACAGTGCTGATTGCCAAGTGCTTTCAGAATCACTGTTACGATCCGCTAACTTGGTCATATTTTAGTAATATACTCGCATCGATGTGTCGTCTTCACAGTGAATAAAATCAGTTTTGAGAAACAAAATGGTACTTAAGATGTTTAGAATACTAGGTCCTCAATTGCTACGGTGGTAATGAAGTGATTGGTGCAAGAGAAGGACTCGCGGGAGCCGTGTCGAACCAACTGGCGTCAGTTTCAAAGTAATGTCTATCGTAAACACTAACAGCGTTTCCAAGCATTGCCACCGAAAGCAATAGATTAGGAAAATGGCATTGAAGTCACTAGTCACTCCACACAGATTCCACTGGTACGTTTCTACGTAACGTGGAAACAGCTATCGTATCGATAATTTGGAAGATGCTCAAGTCTCATCAATTCTCGGAGCTCTTCTGTAGGCGATCTGAGCCACTGCTTGCGTGACGAGATCAATTGCATGCGAGGCGATGTCTTGTTAGTCTTGACCGCCTTTCGAATGGCCTGATTGTGTCGTCACAGCTCTGCTTGTCGTGCTTTATTTCTCAGAGCTTAACGTCCTATTGAAAGTGGGGTCATTAGACGCTACGCAGTGGCTGCCGTACTGCTCCACTGAGGAATGACGCCGCGCTAGCTGTTAAGTTCTTTCGGGCCCGCTGAGTGGCGTATCCTGCAGCTGACCGCAGCTGCATTCGAAACAGACTCGCCACGTAATCCCCACAAGTAGACGAATTCATGTCTCGCGATTTAATATTGAATCTGTATAGAGGAGTAGAATAAATCAAGCGTAAAGTGAGAGCTACATTATCAAGAAGGGACACAGTAATCTATATAACCTGTAGTGGCAGAGGCTACTTAGGGGAAACATTTTTCGCTGCTAGCGTATTCTTACAAAACATCTTTTACCACAATAAATGATGACTAACTGAAAACATCAACTACTGACAGGTGTTGTTTATATACCTCGATGTACACAGCTGAAAATGTGTGCCCCGACCGGGACTCCGACCCGCGATCTCCTGTTTCGAGTCCCGGTCGGGGCACAAATTTTCAGCTGTCTACATCGAGGTATATCAACAACACCTGTCAGCAGTCATTTATTCCAGGGAAAAGCTGCACGGTCATCAACAGTAACTGTTTTTTCGAAAACAAGTTACTGTCTTCGTATATTTTATCACAATATTTACTCCTCATAAGTGCTTTGTAGTACAGACATCTTTACTCCTTGCCTTCATTAACATTGAAACTATCGGAAAAACAGTATGGAGTGAAACTTACCCTGAGGAAAATTTAAAAAAATAGAAATAAGGAAAAATGAAAGAGTAAATATAATATTGAACAGGAGAAATTTTATTACATTAAGTGGATAATAGTAAAGACAATTTTGGTATTCTCTAAGACGAGGAGGATTTTCTGCTGCGGTGTGGAAATGAGATACAGGGTGTGTAAATAAAGTTCCAAGACTGTTCTCAGAGCACAAAATTTATTGAATATTTTCATACATCGGACTAAAATTCTTCAAAAGAGGTGCCAACGAGCTTTCCACTGCTGGTAAGCTCTCTGGAACTCCTTAACCGGAATGCTATTCAAAATGTTGGTAAAATGTTCTGAACGAAACGTTCCAATGTACGACGCCGAAACGTACACCATGAGGAAGCAGGACAGAAGAACGCTGGATTGATTTGATACGAAATGAAGTGCATAGACAGTCAACTCTAGAAGTGAAGAAGATAGAGAACGTAAAAAGGCAACTGAAGTAGAACAATTAAGTGGCTCAGACTTATACTGATAAAGAGTGTATGGGTTATACAGGGCGATCAGGAACAGTCTGAAAAACGTGTGACAGTGTTGCATGGCAGGTTGTGCTAAGAAAAAAATTCGATACATTGCGTCGTTTCTATTTTAATTAGCACTGAAGTTAGCAAATCACGCTGATTAAAGAGCAAATTCAAGCATCCCGCCAGAAACGGTGTTGCAAAACGTGCGCTCATTTTGGTTTCCTAAAACCCAACAAAAGAGCGATAAAAAAACTGGACATGGGGGGGTAGTAAGGATCGGACCTGGCTCATAGACTGAGCAAAAACGTGCCCTACCATCTACGCTATGAGAACAACTGACACTATTTGTATCTGCTGAGCCACTTGAATTTGGGTGTAACGGCCTGATTGGCTAACTTGATTGGTAAATAACTCGGAAACAGCACAACTTATCGAATTTTGCCCTTAACTATTATTTCTAAACATAACCTACCCTACAACATCCTTACAAACTTTCCAGACAGTTCCTGCCCTCTCCCTGGTTCAAAAATGGTTCAAATGGCTCTGAGCACTATGGGACTCAACTGCTGTGGTCATAAGTCCCCTAGAACTTAGAACTACTTAAACCTAACGAACCTAAGGACAGCACACAACACCCAGCCATCACGAGGCAGAGAAAATCCCTGACCCCGCCGGGAATCGAACCCGGGAACCCGGGCATGGGAAGCGAGAACGCTACCGCACGACCACGAGATGCGGGCCCCTCTCCCTGGAAACAGTTTTAGAAGAAAGTGTTGAGCTGTAGACAAACCAAGGAAGATTTTATCGATGAATTCATTTATAACAGCCCGATGAAGGAAGTGTCGACAGCTTAAAAGTGGATACTGCATAGACTTATCACAGAACAGTAAACGTGCAGTGGTGAGATTAACATGAGCGGTGAATGTGTGCTCACAAAGAACTGAAAGCATAAAGTTAGAAAAGAAATTTCCGAAAACAGGTAGAATTTCTTTGGATAGCTAACTACTATTAAATTGAACAGGTAAACTGTTTGGAAACGAAACGAAAATGGGAGGAGGAGATTAGTGTTTAACGTCCCGTCGACAACGAGGTCATTAGCGACAGAGCACAAGCGCGGATTAGGGAAGGGTTGGGAAGGAAATCGACCGTGCCCTTTCAAAGGAACTACGCCGGCATTTGCCGGAAACGATTTAGGGAAATCACGGAAAACCTAAATCAGGATGGCCAGAGGCGGGTTCGAACCGTCGTCCTCCCGAATGCGAGTCCAGTGTGCTAACCACGAAACGATCATGTCGGTCAGACCGCCAGTGGGAGTGTACCGCGAGTTCCTGCTGCTATTAAGGCGAGTACGCCGTTCGCTTATTACATATTTTTACGAGCTTCAAACAGGAGCGACTTATTTTCAGTTATCTGTGTAGTTACTAGTTCATTTTTGTAATTTCTTGCCTGTTTGAGTGCTTACGAGGCACAAACTTTTATTTTAATAACAGTGTAGTGCACAGTGCCACCGTTACTATCGACCCTCGAACCGTTCAGGCTTTTGTTTGTTTCGGTTATAATAGCTCAGTGTCGGTTACACCGTCAGTGGGAGTGCATCTCGAGTTCCTGCTGATTGGACTGTGTACAGACTGAGAATTTATATGGGCGCTGATGACCGCGCATTTGAGCGCTCCACAAACCAAACATCGTCATCATCGGTTCCTGCTGTTAATAAGGCGAGTACACCGTTCGTTTATCACATAATTTAAAGAGCTTCAAACAGGTGTGACATCACTAATGGATAGGAACTGTGATGGATGTATACAGATGCGAGCTGAGTTGTTGACCCTTCGCTCACAGTTCCAAGCTGTGATGGCTTCCGTCACACAGCTTGAGGCTGCTGCCAAGGGGCATCACTGTGGGGGATCGGAGTGGGGATACGAGGGACATGGAGCACGTCCCACGTGTCCCCCGTTCGGTCCACTGCTGTGGCAGCCCCGGGTAGTGCATGCACTGAGGTTGATCCCATCCCTGTGGTCGAGTGGGAGATCATTCCAAAGTCTTGCAGGCAGCGAAAGACTTTTCGAGGATCCGATCGTAGGGCCTCCCCAGTTCGTTTGACGAGCAGGTTTCTGGTCTTATCTGAGGCTGACGAAGTCCCTAAGCCGGATGCAGCCGTCCACCGTTTCAGAAGAAGTTTCTCGGCCCGGAAGGTCTGGGCTTTCACAGAGGGTGGGTTTGTTAATGGGAGCTCCAACGTTAGGCGCGTAATGGGGCTTCTTAGGAACATGGCTGCCAAGGAGGGGAAGGAAGCCAGTGTTCACTCCGTGTGCATACCGAGGGGAGACATTCCGGATGTGGAAAAGGTGCCTCCGGAAGCCATGAAGAGTACAGGGTGCAGCCAACTGCAGGTGATGGCTCATGTCGGTATAGCTCAAGTCGGTACCAATGACGTGTGTTGCTTTCGATCGGAGGAGGTTCTCCATGGTTTCGGTCGGCTAGAAGAAATGGTAAAGATTGCCAGTCTTGCTTGCGATATTAAGGAGGAGGTCACCATTTGCAGATTCGTCGACAGAACCGACTGTGGTCCTTTGGTGCAGAGCCGAGTGGAAGGTCTGAATCAGAGGCTCAGGCGGTTCTGTGAACGTGTAGGCTGCAGATTCCTTTACTTACACCATCGGGACACTCCATTTAGCATCTAGCATGTGACATTCCACTTAGGAAATCATTAGGATTTCAACATTCCGAGTTTCACATTGTCAAGAGCCTGCAAAGCTAGACGCATGTGACATTCCATTTAGGAAATCATGAGAGATGCAACATTCCGAGATTCACATTGTCAAGAGCCTGCCAAGCTAGATGCATGGGACATTCCATTTAGGAACTCATTAGGAATTCAACATTCCAAGATTCACATTGTCAAGAGACTGCCAAGCTAGATGCATGGGAATTCTATTTAGGAAATCATTAGGAAATCAATATTCCGAGATTCACATTGTCAACAGCCTGCCAAGTTAGATGCATGGGACATTTCATTTAGGAACTCATTAGGAATTCAACATTCCAAGATTCACATTGCTAAGACCCTGCCAAGCTAGACGCATGTGACATTCCATTTAGGAAATCATTAGGAATTCAACATTCCCAGATTCACATTGTCAAAAGCCTGCCAAGCTAGACGCATGTGACATTCCATTTAGGAAATCATTAGGATTTCAACATTCCGAGATTCACATTGTCAAGAGCCTGCAAAGCTAGATGCATGGAAAATTCCATTTAGGAAATCATTAGGAATTCAACATTCCGAGATTCACATTGTCAAGGGCCTGCCAAGCTAGACGCATCGAACATTCCATTTAGGAAATCATTAGTAATTCAACATTCTGAGATTCACATTGTCAAGAGCCTGCCTAGCTAGATGCATGGGACATTCGATTTAGTAAATCATTAGGAATTCAATATTCCGAGATTCAGATTGTCAAGAGCCTGCAAAGCTAGACGCATGGGACATTCCATTTAGGAAATCATTAGGAATTCAACATTCTGAGATTCACATTGTCAAGAGCCTGCGAAGCTAGATGCATGTGACATTCCATTTAGGAAATCATTAGGATTTCAACATTCAGAGATTCACATTGTCAAGAGCCTGCCAAGCTAGACGCATGGAAAATTCCATTTAGGAAATCATTAGGAATTCAGAATTCCGAGATTCAGATTGTCAAGTGCCTGCCAAGCTAGACACATGGAACATTCCATTTAGGAAATCATTAGTAATTCAACATTCCAAGATTCACATTGTCAAGAGCCTACCTAGCTAGACACATGGGACATTCGATTTAGGAAATCATTAGGAATTCAATATTCTGAGATTCACATTGTCCAGAGCCTGAGAAGCTAGAAGCATGGGACATTGCATTTAGGGATCATTAGGAATTCAACATTCCCAGATTCACATTGTCAAGAGCCTGCGAAGCTAGACGCATGTGACATTCCATTTAGGAAACCATTAGGATTTCAACATTCTGAGTTTCACATTGTCAAGAGCCTGAAAAGCTAGACGCATGTGACATTCCATTTAGGAAATCATGAGGGATTCAACATTCCGAGATTCACATTGTCAAGAGCCTGCCAAGCTAGATGCATGGGACATTCCATTTAGGAACTCATTAGGAATTCAACATTCCAAGATTCACATTGTCAAGAGCCGGCCAAGTTAGACGCATGTGACATTCCATTTAGGAAATCATTAGGAATTCAACATTCCCAGATTCACATTGTCAAGAGTTGCCAAGCTAGATGCATGTGACATTCCATTTAGGAAATCAATAGGATTTCAACATTCCGAGATTCAATTTGTCAGTAGCCAGCCAAGCAACACGCATGGAACATTCCATTTAGGAAATCATTAGGAATTCAGTATTCTGAGATTCACATTGTCAAGAGCCTGCCAAGCTAGGTGCATGGGTGATTCCATTTAGGAAATCATTAGGAATTCAATTTCTGAGATTAACATTGTCAAGAACCTGCCAAGCTATTCCATTTAGGAAATCATTAGGAATTCAACATTCCGAGATTCACATTATCAAGAGCCTGGGACATTCCATCTAGGAAATCATTAGGAACTCAATATTCTGCGATTCACATTATCAAGAGCCTGCCTAGCTAGATGCATGGGACATTCGTTTTAGTAAATCATTAGGAATTCAATATTCTGAGATTCACATTGCCAAGAGCCTGCGAAGCTAGATGCATGGGACATTCCATTTAGGGAATCATTAGGAATTCAACATTCCAAGATTCACATTGTCAAGAGCCTGCAAAGCTAGACGCATGGGACATTCCATTTAGGAACTCATTAGGAATTCAACATTCCAAGATTCGCATTGTCAAGAGCCTGCCAAGCTAGACGCATGAGACATTCCATTTAGGAAATCATTAGGAATTCAATATTCCGAGATTCACATTGTCAAGAGACTGCTGAGCTAGACGCATGAGACATTCCATTTAGGAAATCATTAGGAATTCAATATTCCGAGAGTCACATTGTCAAGAGACTGCCAAGCTAAGCGCATGAGACATTCCATTTAGGAAATCATTAGGAATTCAATATTCCGAATTTCACATTGTCAAGAGCCTACCAAGTTAGATGCATGGGACATTCTATTTAGGAAATCATGAGGGATTGAACATTCCGAGATTCACATTGTCAAGAGCCTGCAAAGCTAGACACATGTGACATTCCATTTAGGAAATCATTAGGAATTCAACAATCCGAGATTCACATTGTCCAGAGCATGCGGAGTATAACAAATGTCTTGCACTACCTATTGCCGTGGATAACGTAGAGGGCGACGGCCTCCACTTAGAGACCGAGAATGCCAGCGTTTGCGTACAGTTGTAAGTGCTAGCAGAAAAGAAATACTGCGTGAAATAACTGCTTAAATCAATGTGAGACGTACGATGAACCTATCCATCAGAACAGTGTGGTGAAATTTGGCGTTAATGGGATATGGCTGAGGATGACCGACGGAATGCCTTTGCCAAGACCACGACGTTGCTCGCAGCGTCTCTCCTGGAAAACCGTGAACTCGTCAGATGAGTCCTCATTTCATTTGATAAGAGCTGATGGTAGGGTTCGAGTGTGGCAGAGACCCCATGAAGCCATGGACCTAGTTTGTCGACAAGATAATGTGCAAGTTGGTGGTGGCTTCATAATGGCGTAGGTTGTGTTTACGCGGAATGGACTGGGTCCTCTAATGCAAGTGAACCAATGATTCCTGGAAATGGCAGTGTTCGGCTATTTGCGGACCTTTAACAGCCATTCATGGACTTCATGTTCCGAAACAACGATGAATTGTTTATGGCTGATAATGCGCCATGTCACGCGGCAATAGCTTTTCGCGACTGATTTGAAGAAAATGCTGAACTATTCGAGAGAATAATGTGACACCCAGATTGCCTGACGTGAATCCCATCGATCATTCATGGGACATAATCGAGAGGTCAGTTCTTTCACAAAATCCTGCACCAGCAACAACACTTCTGCAGCTGTGGACGGCTACAGAAGCAGCAGTGCTCACTTTTTTTCTGCAGGGGGCTGCCAACGTCGTTTTGAGTTCGTGCCACGCAGATCTGCTGTATTGCGCAGGGAAAAGGGAGATCCGATACGATACTAGGAGGTTTCCTATGATCTTTGTCATCTCAGTCCATATTTTCTCCTCGCATCTGCTTTACGAACTACTGCTTTTATTGAGTCATTCAGCTTTGTATCGCTCTGGAGTGACTGAGGTATTTTCTTGACGGTAGTGGTTTATGACTCTATGTGAGAACAGTTACAAAGAAAGGGACTAGCAGAGGCACCTATTAGGAATGACATGTCCGTCGGAGAATTCGCGAATACCACTGAGGTAATTGGGACGCAAGAGTGCGCAGAGGTGCATAGGCGGCCAGTAGGTCAAATTTCGCCACTTCTGAGCCATAGAGTCTTTATCAAAGCCGTCAGATGGTAATCTCCCTTCTAATTTTCCGGCGATCGAACATGTCTAACCGATGGTTAACAGAAATTATACGCTTCGTTGCTAAATGAATCTGGCTGTGTTTACAGGGTTGCCACCTGTACCGATTTTATAGTGGTCATCCCTACATTTCTACAACTGTCCCGTATCCTTACATGACTGTGACGGGATACACTCAAGTCCCTATTTTTTTGTTTATTGTTACGGTTTTACTTTTCTTACATCTTCCTGCCCAATTTTTAATTTCATATTATAACCATCTATTCTTGCTATCTAAAACCAATACTCATAAAATACACGAGAGCGCAACAAAGAAACTGGTTTCAAAGTAAATTGTTTAACCTCTTTTTTATATAGTAGTCCTGAAGAGGCGTTGTATTTACGGAGTAAACGACTGAAGGAGTATTGATATATACACTCCTGGAAATGGAAAAAAGAACACATTGACACTGGTGTGTCAGACCCACCATACTTGCTCCGGACACTGCGAGAGGGCTGTACAAGCAATGATCACACGCACGGCACAGCGGACACACCAGGAACCGCGGTGTTGGCCGTCGAATGGCGCTAGCTGCGCAGCATTTGTGCACCGCCGCCGTCAGTGTCAGCCAGTTTGCCGTCGCATACGGAGCTCCATCGCAGTCTTTAACACTGGTAGCATGCCGCGACAGTGTGGACGTGAACCGTATGTGCAGTTGACGGAGTTTGAGCGAGGGGGTATAGTGGGCATGCGGGAGGCCGGGTGGACGTACCGCCGAATTGCTCAACACGTGGGGCGTGAGGTCTCCACAGTACATCGATGTTGTCGCCAGTGGTCGGCGGAAGGTGCACGTGCCCGTCGGCCTGGGACCGGACCGCAGCGACGCACGGATGCACGCCAAGACCGTAGGATCCTACGCAGTGCCGTAGGGGACCGCACCGCCACTTCCCAGCAAATTAGGGACACTGTTGCTCCTGGGGTATCGGCGAGGACCATTCGCAACCGTCTCCATGAAGCTGGGCTACGGTCCCGCACACCGTTAGGCCGTCTTCCGCTCACGCCCCAACATCGTGCAGCCCGCCTCCAGTGGTGTCGCGACAGGCGTGAATGGAGGGACGAATGGAGACGTGTCGTCTTCAGCGATGAGAGTCGCTTCTGCCTTGGTGCCAATGATGGTCGTATGCGTGTTTGGCGCCGTGCAGGTGAGCGCCACAATCAGGACTGCATACGACCGAGGCACACAGGGCCAACACCCGGCATCATGGTGTGGGGAGCGATCTCCTACACTGGCCGTACACCACTGGTGATCGTCGAGGGGACACTGAATAGTGCACGGTACATCCAAACCGTCATCGAACCCATCGTTCTACCATTCCTAGACCGGCAAGGGAACTTGCTGTTCCAACAGGACAATGCACGTCCGCATGTATCCCGTGCCACCCAACGTGCTCTAGAAGGTGTAAGTCAACTACCCTGGCCAGCAAGATCTCCGGATCTGTCCCCCATTGAGCATGTTTGGGACTGGATGAAGCGTCGTCTCACGCGGTCTGCACGTCCAGCACGAACGCTGGTCCAACTGAGGCGCCAGGCGGAAATGGCATGGCAAGCCGTTCCACAGGACTACATCCAGCATCTCTACGATCGTCTCCATGGGAGAATAGCAGCCTGCATTGCTGCGAAAGGTGGATATACACTGTACTAGTGCCGACATTGTGCATGCTCTGTTGCCTGTGTCTATGTGCCTGTGGTTCTGTCAGTGTGATCATGTGATGTATCTGAGCCCAGGAATGTGTCAATAAAGTTTCCCCTTCCTGGGCCAATGAATTCACGGTGTTCTTATTTCAATTTCCAGGAGTGTAGTTTCGCTGTTCTGCAGGAGCAAAACATTATTAATACTACGGTGATTTTAGGGTTGTCCAAAGTCCGATTAATATTTAAAATGCTCAGTGGATGAAACTGAAACACAAATAGCAGTGGACTATTGAACGAAACAAACTTAACGTGAAATCTGCGAAAAGTGAGCTTCTTGCTAATTCTACTTTTGGCAGCTCAGAGTAATGTCAGCATGTTCCGCATGAGAAGAAACTCCTGAAATGCCACTATATCAGACAACAAATATCTTGGTTCACTCCATCATCAGCTCCAGTGATTTTCAGTATTGTTAAGGTAAATATTTTATGTTTCAAGTTTGGTATTTGTAGTTTAGTTTTGGAGTAAGGATAAAAACTTATAATCTTTAGTAAGAATTGACCCTTTAATATGCGAAATGCTACTTCTTTTTGAAGTTTCCCGACTTTTGACTTCCCAAAGGTGGCAGTGGCTCCTCTTTCGACATGTCAAATGCGGCAACCCTTGTTCCTCAAACTTCAGTTCAAATACACATGTGTTGTGGTCTTCAGTCCTGAGACTGGTTTGATGCAGCTCTCCATGCTACTCTATCCTGTGCAACCTTCTTCATCTCTCAGTACCTACTGCAACCTACATCCTTCTGAATCTGCTTAGTGTATTGATCTCTTGGTCTCCCTCTACGATTTTTACCCTCCACGCTGCCCTCCAATGCTAAATTTGTGATTCCTTGATGCCTCAAAACATATCCTACCAACCAATATCCTTCTTCTAGTCAAGTTGTGCCACAAACTTCTCCCCAATCCTATTCAATACCTCCTCATTAGTTACGTGATCTACCCACCTTATCTTCAGCATTCTTCTGTAGCACCACATTTCGAAAGCTACTATTCTCTTCTAGCCCAAACAAGTTATCGTCCATGTTTCACTTCCATACATGGCTACACTCCATACAAATACTTTCAGAAACGACTTCCTGACACTTAAATCTATACTCGATGTTAACAAATTTCTCTTCTTCAGAAACGATTTCCTTGCCATTGCCAGTCTACATTTTATATCCTCTCTACTTCGACCATCATCAGTTATTTTGCTCCCTAAATAGCCAAACTCCTTTACTACTTTAAGTGTCTCATTTCCTAATCTAATCCCCTCAGCATCACCCGATTTAATTTGACTACATTCCATTATCCTCGTTTTGCTTTTGTTGATGTTCATCTTATATCCTCCTTTCAAGACACTATCCATTCCGTTCAACTGCTCTTCCAACTCCTTTGCTGTCTCTGACAGAATTACAATGTCATCGGCGAACCTCAAAGTTTTTACTTCTTCTCCATGAATTTTAATACCTACTCCGAATTTTTCTTTTGTTTCCTTTACTGCTTGCTCAATATACAGATTGAATAACATCGGGGAGAGGCTACAACCCTATCTCACTCCTTTCCCAACCACTGCTTCCCTTTCATGCCCCTCGACACTTATAACTGCCATCTGGTTTCTGTACAAATTGTAAATAGCCTTTCGCTCCCTGTATTTTGCCCCTGCCACCTTCAGAATTTGAAAGAGAGTATTCCAGTTAACGTTGTCAAAAGCTTTCTCTAAGGCTACAAATGCTGGAAACGTAGGTTTGCCTTTTCTTAATCTTTCTTCTAAGATAAGTCGTAAGGTTAGTATTGCCTCACGTGTTCCAACATTTCTACGGAATCCAAACTGATCTTCCCCGAGGTCCGCTTCTACCAGTTTTTCCATTCGTCTGTAAAGAATTCGCATTAGTAGTTTGCAGCTGTGACTTATTAAACTGATAGTTCGGTAATTTTCACATCTGTCAACACCTGCTTTCTTTGGTATTGGAATTATTATATTCTTCTTGAAGTCTGTGGGTATTTCGCCTGTCTCATACATCTTGCTCACCAGATGGTAGAGTTTTGTCATGACTGTCTCTGCCAAGGCCATCAGTAGTTCTAATGGAATGTTGTCTACTCCCGGGGCCTTGTTTCGACTCAGGTCTTTCAGTGCTCTGTCAAACTCTTCACGCAGTATCTTATCTCCCATTTCATCTTCATCTACATCCTCTTCCATTTCCATAATACTGTCCTCAAGTACATCGCCCTTGTATAAACCCTCTATATACTCCTTCCACCTTTCTGCCTTCCCTTCTTTGCTTAGACCTGGATTGCCATCTGAGCTCTTGATATTCATACAAGTGGTTCTCTTCTCTCCAAAGGTCTCTTTAATTTTCCTGTAGGCAGTATCTATCTTACCCCTAGTGAGACAAGCCTCTACGTCCTTACATTTGTCCTCTAGCCATCCCTGCTTAGCCATTTTGCAATTTCTATCGATCTCATTTTTGAGACGTTTGTATTCCCTTTTGCCTGCTTCATTTACTGCATTTTTATATTTTCTCCTTTCATAAATTAAATTCAATATTTCTTCTGTTACCCAAGGATTTCTATTAGCTCTCGTCTTTTTACCTACTTGATCCTCTGCTGCCTTCACTACTTCATCCCTCAGAGCTACCCATTCTTCTTCTACTGTATTTCTTTCCCCCATTCCTGTCAATTGTTCCCTTATGCTCTCCCTGAAACTCTCTACAACCTCTGGTTCTTTCAGTTTATCCCGGTCCCATCTCCTTAAATTCCCACCTTTTTGCAGTTTCTTCAGTTTCAATCTGCAGTTCATAACCAATAGATTGTGGTCAGAATCCACATCTGTCCCTGGAAATGTCTTACAATTTAAAACCTCGTTCCTAAATCTCTGTCTTACCATTATATAATCTATCTGATACCTATTAGTATCTCCAGGATTCTTCCAGGTATACAACCATCTTTTATGATTCTTGAACCAAGTGTTAGCTATGATTAAGTTATGCTCTGTGCAAAATTCTACAAGGCGGCTTCCTCTTTCATTTCTTCCCCCCAATCCATATTCACCTACTATGTTTCCTTCTCTCCCTTTTCCTACTGACGAATTCCAGTCACCCATGACTATTAAATTTTCGTCTCCCTTCACTACCTGAATAATTTCTTTTATCTCGTCATACATTTCATCAATTTCTTCATCATCTGCAGAGCTAGTTGGCATATAAACTTGTACTACTGTAGTAGGCATGGGCTTTGTGTCTATCTTGGCCACAATAATGCGTTCACTATGCTGTTTGTAGTAGCTAACCTGCATTCCTATTTTTTTATTCATTATTAAACCTACTCCTGCATTACCCGTATTTGATTTTGTATTTATAACCCTGTAATCACCTGACCAAAAGTCTTGTTCGTCCTGCCACCGAACTTCACTAATTCCCACTATATCTAACTTTAACCTATCCATTTCCCTTTTTAAATTTTCTAACCTACCTGCCCGATTAAGGGATCTGACATTCCACGCTCCGATCCGTAGAATGCCAGTTTTCTTTCTCCTGATAACGACGTCCTCTTGAGTAGTCCCCGCCCGGAGATGCGAATGGGGGACTATTTTACCTCCGGAATATTTTACCCAAGAGGACGCCATCATCATTTAATCATACAGTAAAGCTGCATGTCCTAGGGAAAAATTACGGCTGTAGTTTCCCCTTGCTTTCAGCCGTTCGCAGTACCAGCACAGCAAGGCCGTTTTGGTTAATGTTACAAGGCCAGATCAGTCAATCATCCAGACTGTTGCCCCTGCAACTGCTGAAAAGGCTGCTGCCCCTCTTCAGGAACCACATATATACACATATATAAAAAAATTTCGCATCATCTCGGTTAAGAAAGTTCCGGAACCTGTACAGAGAACTAGAATAGAGACCAACATAAACATCATTTCTGCCCTTTTCATTTCTCACGAATATCACACATTGCATGTTGAACCACCATACAGCTAGACCTTTGAGGTAATGGTCCACATTGCTATACTCACCGGTACCTCTAGTACACAGTAACACATCCTCTTGCATTGATGCATGTCTGTATTCGTCTTGGCATATTATCCACAACTTTATCAAGGCACTGTTGGTCCAAATTGTCCCACTCCTCAACGGCGATTCGGCGTAGATCCCTCAGACTGGTTGGTGGATCACGTCGTTCACAAACAATCTTTTTCACTCTATCCCAGGCATGTTCCATAGGGTTCATGTATGGAGAACATGCTGGCCACTCTAGTCGAGCAATTATCCTGAAGAAAGTCATTCACAAGATGTGAACGGTGCGGGGAGTGAATTGTCGTCCATGAAGACGAACGCCTCGCCAATATTTTGCTGATATGGTTGCACTATCGGTCGGAGGATGGCATTCACGTATCGTACAGCCGTTTCGGCGCCCTGCATGACCACCACCGGCGTACGTCGGCCCCACATAATGCCACCCCAAAACAGCAGGGAACCTCCACCTTGCTGCACTTGCTGGACAGTGTGTCTAAGGTGTTCAGCTTGACCGGGTTGCCTCCAGCCACGCCTCCGGCGATTGTCTGGTTGAAGGCGTACGCGACACTCATCGGTGAAGAGAAGGTGATGCCAATCCTGAGCGGTCCGTTCGGCATGTTCTTAGGCTCTGTGCCGCGCTGCATGGTGTCGTGGTTGCAAAGATGGACCTCGCCATGGTCGTCGGGAGTGAAGTTGCGCGTCATGCAGCGTACTGCGCACAGTTTGAGTCGTAACATGTCGTCCTGTGGCTGCACGAAGAGCATTATTCAAGTTGATGGCGTTGCTTTCAAGGTTCCCCCGAGCTATAAGCCGTGGCTAGCGGTCATCCACTGCAGTAACAGCCACTGGGCGGACTGAGCAAGGTGTTTCATCGTCATTTTCTGTCACTCTGTATCTCCTCCATGTCCGTACAACATCGCTTCGGTTTACTCCGAGATGCCTGGACACTTCCCTTGTTGAGAGCCCTTCCTGACACAAAGTGAAAATGCTTCCGCGATCGAACCGCGGCATTGACCGTCCAGGCATGGTTGAACTACAGACAACACGAGCCGTGTACCTCCTTCCTGGTGCAATGACTGGAACTGATCGGCTGTCGGATCCCCTGCGTCTGATACGCGCTTCTCATGCATTGTTGTTTACATCTTTGGGCGGGTTTAGTGACATCTCTGAACAGTCAAAGGGGCGGTGTCTGTGATGCAATATCCACAGTCAACTTCTATCTTCAGGAGTTCTGGGAACCGGTGTGATGCCAAACTTATTTTGATGTGTGTATTTTGTATCCTGTGTTCAAGATGGTTATACCTCTACAACATTTTTGGTGGATTAGTCTCTTTTCTTGAAGTGTGCTACTGTATTTGCTACCCTCCACTGCTCCGGTATGTTGTTTTCAAGTCAACTCGTTTTTATCAAACTGGAATATTGTTGTTTCAGTAGCACTGCTCCATATTTCGGCTGTTCCATAGTAATTTCTTCTGAACCGACGGCCTTTCTATTTGTTGTTTCCCTTAATGCTTCTTCGAACTCTTTTACAGTCGTGAAATTTAAACCGTTCGTTTCCATCATCTTCTCTTCTTCTATCACTTGATTGTCATTGCACCGAACATTTTTTACTGTTTCACGCAGTCGTAAATTTCTATTGTATTCATGTTCAGAATATCTCTCTCCGAGTTATTCAGGTTCCTCAGGAATTTATAAGAGAAGTTCGTAAGTCCATACACGTCTTTTCTATTTGTGTGACAAACATATTGCAACTTTTCCTAAGTGCATTCTTTACAAATGCGTTTGCTTTCTTTCGTCGTCTGTATTTCTCTCTTGATTCTTCAGGGTCACTGTGTATTAAATTCACGTTGGTTTTTAGTTTTCTCTTGATGCCTCTTTTACTCACACATTTTATTAATTGGTCAAGTATAACGACTCTCCTGTGTCTGTGGCGGCCCTTGACTACAATTACAGAGCGGCTACTGCAGAACTATTTTCCCTGAGGGGGTCGATTTTTGCAGACAAAAATTGCTTGGTTATGTGACATGTGACATTAAAATGGTTCAAATGGCTCTGAGCACTATGGGACTTGACATCTGAGGTCATCAGTCCCCTAGAACGCACAACTACTTAAACCTAACTAACCTAAGGACATCACAGACATTCATGCCCGAGGCAGGATTCGAACCGGCGACCGTAGGTGTCGCGCGGTTCCAGACTGAAGCGCCTAGAACCGCTCGGCCACATCGGCCGGCCGTGTGACACTATTACCATGTGGGTGGTAATACTGTCACAGGCTACATAAGCAAGCGACTTTTGTCTGAATGGAATTTTAAGGAACGTCTACTAGTACGTGGACTGAAATTCGTACACTGTAGCAGTAGTATATAGCTAGGTGATTCGTGGCAGAGGCTGTGACTCAGAAAGCAACGAAAGTAACGCACAAAGTCATCCGTATATCAGTACATACACTGCTACTTACAACAAACGGTCATTGTACTCTGTAAGCGCAAATCTTAACATTATCTTCAATGCATTTGTGAGGTCTACATCGAGTTTTTGGCCACACCAACTCTGTCATAAATGTTACAGTAACGTCCTAAGTCCCACGCTACGAGGTGTGCTTTTGCGTCTGATTAGCGCCTACAGCATCCTGCCAGTTGAGTTACTTCTGATCATTTTGGAAAACCGTCTTGTGGATATAACTGTCGGCTATCTGGCTGCGTAGTGCAGACTTCGTAGGGTGAGTTGGGGAATATGACGAGAGTAATCAGCTTCTCATCTAAGACTGAGCTGAAGCAGTGGCGTCTAGATGCGGAGAAGAGAGACGGACGGCAAACCGATCCTTTCAAATGGTAACCCTGCGGTTTAAACACTAAGTCATTTACCTTCCTTAAATGAGGGAAATATGGACTCATGCGTAGTACACTCACAAGGGGAGGCCACCAATTGTGAAATTCAGATTCGATTCATACTGCGCATAATAAAAGCTCATGGCCAGAGGTGTAATGTGGCAAAGCACCAAGATGCACTTCTCAGCCGTTGTCGAGAAAATCGACAGTTAAAAGAAACCGTTGCGGTGAAATACTGTCTACGATTAGTAATGTTCTACAGTGTCGTGGCGCAGCGGTAAGCGCTCGGGTTCGTAATCCGAAGGTCGCCGGTTCGAATCTCGTACCATGCAACTTTTTTTTAGTAATTTTTTGTAATTCAAATGTGTGTACACACACACACATATATATATATATATATATATATATATATATATATATATATATATAATTCCCGGCAATCAGTTGCAATAATTATGCATATAATAAGTTGTTGAAAGTCGTTTGTCGTGGAAAACTGGCGACTTCAAACATCATTATGTATTCCGCAAACAAAGTTGTATTTCACAAATGTTATTAATTGTCTTCATAATGTTAACCACGTATAGTTAACGGAAGACGTAGAAACGATATTCCGAAACGAATACGTATAGCGTAAGTCAAACGTTCGAATTAGAATAGAAACCCCACGAACACAAATTTGCTGTGGCAGGTATGAAATATAAACTCCTTTACTCGCTCGTTACACTTTAAGGACAGACGTTGAATGGGCCGAAACGAGCCGCCGCATAACAGCGTAGTTGCGTGCTAACTTCGAAAGAAGGTAGATGCGGTCCCTAGCGCAACTTATAACATCGTTGAAAATCAGTGCGGACGTGAGAGCTTTGGTACACCGTGTTAAACGAACGGAAATATGGAGGCGGTACAATTGGAGAGCGATCCGCCTTCACCAACATGCATAAGCAATTCATTAATAGTTTATATATATATATATATATAATTGGTGTTTTGCCCTTAAAGAGCGCATTTGGACTAAACTACATGGCCAGTTCCTTTTGCTGCCTTCCTTGCTGCCCAAACTTCCCTCATTCGCTCGCTGTGTTTCTGTTTCCGGTCCTCTGTCCATGCTTCTTGTCGGCTTTGTGTCTTCGGCTTCATCTTGATTGCCTTTTTGGTTGCCCATATTTCTTTCATCTTCTGGCTGTGATCTTGCTTGCGTTCTTCGGTCCATTTTATGCCTGTTCGTTTGTCGCATTGTATCTCATGTATTTTACTTTTCTTAATGATGTTTCTGAACTTTATTCTGTCGTTTATTGTGTCTGCTGTTATGTTGAGCTGGTTCAGGTCGTTTTCTACCTCTGCCACCCATTTGTTGTTTCTAGTGGTTACCCAGTCAAAGATCTGTTTGGTCAGCCTGTGTGATGGCATTCTGTATAGGTGTCCATAGAATTGTAGTCTGCGTTTTCTAATCTTTTCTGTGATTGTCTCCGTATGTTTGTACAGTTCCTTTGTAGGTTTCTTGATCCATATTCCATTGTTGTTAGTTGCGCCAAATATTTTCCTAAGTATTTTCCGCTCTACTTTTTCTAATTGTCTGATACGTGTATGCCCTAGGATTAGTGTGGTCTCTGCTGCATATAGTGCCTCGGGGAGCACCACCGTGTCGTAATGGCGTAATTTGGCTTTTTGTGAGATAGACTTCTTGTTGTAATGATTCCACACTACTTTGTATGCCTTGTCCAGTTTAGTCTTTCTTTCTTCGTTTGAGTCTCTGTTATGTCCACTCATTTGTAGTGTTTCACCGAGGTATTTGAAGTTTGCCGTTTTGTAAATCGTGCCATACTTTGTGTTCAGAGATGAGAGTTTCTTTGTGCTCATAAACTGTGTCTTTTCGTAAGAGATCTGTAGTCCAGTTTTGGCAGCGATTTCGTGCAGTTTTTCAATAGCGTCTTTTGTTTCCTTTATACCTTTCGTGACAATCGCCAAATCGTCTGCAAAAGCCAGGCATTTAATCTGTAGGTTTCCTAAGGTTATCCCCTGTTGTGATGTTTCCCATTCTTTTATGACCTTATCTAACACCAGATTGAAAAGGAGAGGTGAGAGGCCATCGCCTTGTCGGACACCTGTGCGAATTTCAAAGGGCTCTGATAGTTCCCCACAGAACTTTACTTTGGAGGTCGTGTTGGTTAAAGTTTGCTCTATGATAGCCCGTGTTTTGTTGTCTACTTTGTATTCTGCTAGAATTTTGAAGAGAGTTTTCCGGTCGATAGAGTCGTACGCCTTTTTGAAGTCAACAAAGGTAATGATCAGGTTCTGTTTGTGTTGTAAAATCATTTTCAGGTTCCAAATTTGTTCCGCACAAGACCGCCCTTTACGGAAGCCTGCTTGGTATTCCCCAATCAAGTGGTCGGTTTGGCTTTCTAGTCTGTTCAGTAAAGCTTTAGAGAGGATCTTGTATGTGACCGGTAATAGGGATATTCCTCTGTAGTTGTTCGGGTTAGTCTTGTCACCTTTTTTATGTAGTGGGTGTATCAGGGCAGTTTTCCAGTCGTCAGGAATTTTCATGGTCTTCCAGATGTCTTCCAAGATCCTGTGGATGTCTTTGGTGAGTTCTGGGTCTTGTAACTTCCAGATTTCCGCGATGATGCCATCTTCTCCTGGTGCTCTACGATTCTTGAGTGACTTTATTATTTCTTTAACTTCTTCTAGAGTTGGAGGTTCACTATCTGGATTGTATGTGCTCGTTTCTGTCATCATTTCTTCCATGGGGGGGGGGGGGGGGCGTGTTGAGCAGTTTTTCAAAGTACTTTGCCAGAATGTCACAATTGTTTTTGGTATTGGTTTCTAGGGTTCCATCCGGTCTTCTGAAGCACAAGTTGGGTGGTTGATATCCAGTCATATTTTCTCTGAACGTTCTGTAGAAGTTTCTTGTATTGTTCTTCATGAAGTGCGATTCGATCTCTGTCAGTCGCCGTTTGTCATACTGTCGTTTTTCACTGCGAATGATTTTGCTTGATTGCTTCTGTGTTTTCAAGAAGTTCATCCAATTCTCTTGGGATTTATGGCAACTAAATTTTTTCCATGCACTGATTCGTTGGTCAATAGCTTGCTCACATGTGTGGTTCCACCAACGGTGTTTCCGTGTTCGTGGTGCTTGTGCTAGTTTCATGGCCTCTCGGATTCTTCGTGAAAGTTGTGTCCAGTCTGTCGTTTTCTCCATTTTAATTTTGTGTAATATTTGTGTCTGGTTTAAAGTAACGTATTCTGGATCTGGTCTAACAATTTTGTTCTTCTGGAGCTTTTTCTTGGGCAAAAGACGAATCCTGATCTGTAGTAGGTGGTGGTCTGAGTCGAAGTAGCCTTTACGGGTGTCTATGTTCAAAATTTCTTTTTGTGAGTCTTTCTGCACTATTACGTGGTCGATTTGTAGTTCTTGCTTTCCGCTGGGGAATTTCCATGTGGTAAGTTTTCGTGTTGGTTTCTTGAATTTTGTTGACATAATGGCGAGGTCGTGGCTTTTGCAAAACTCTATCAGATGTTTTCCGTTTTTGTTGGTGTCCTTGTGTGGAGTATGTTTTCCTGTGATATGTCTGTATATCTTTTCTTTTCCGAGTTTGGCGTTGAAGTCTCCCAGTATTATTTTGACTCTATGTGCAGGAATTTTTCTGATAGTTTCTTCCATTGTCGTCCAGAAGTCATCAATTTCGTCCGGATTTTTCCTGTTGTAGTCATTAGTCGGTGCATGTGCGTTGATTATTGTGTAGGATTTATTGGCTGATTTCACTGTGATGGTGCTGATTATATATATATATATATATATATATATATATATATATATATATATATATATATATATATATATATTTGAATTACAATAAACTAATAATAAAAAAAAAGTTGCATGGCGCGAGATTCGATCCGGTGACCTTCGGATTACGAACCCGAGCGCGTACCGCAGCGCCACGACGCTGTAGTAAATACTTGATCGTAGAGAGTATTTCACGGCAACGGTTTCTTTTAACTGTCGATTTTCTCGACAACGGCTGAGAAGTGCATCTTGGTGCTTTGCCACATTACACCTCTGGCCTTGAGCTTTTATTATGCGCAGTATGAATCGAATCTGAATTTCACAATTGGCGGCCTCTCCTTGTCAGCTGCCCACCTGGCTAGCCGCGCGCTCTAACGCTCAGCTCCCCGAGCGAGAAGGCGTGCCGGTCCCCGGCACGAATCCGCCCGGCAGAGGTCCGGTATGCTGGCCAGCCTATGGATGGTTTTTAAAGCGGTTTTCCGTCTACCTCGGCGAATTCCCCTTATTCCGCCTCAATTACACTATGTCGGCGATTGCTGCACAAACACTGTTTCCACGTATGCGTACACCATCATTACTCTACCACGTAAACATTTTGGGTTACACTCGTTTTGTATAAGACGTTCCCGGGATAACCCTGGGTTCGGTGTGGGGCAGCGGTGGGGTGAGTAGACTGCTGTGGCCTGTTGTGGGGTTGTGAACCACTGAGGCCTACGGCGGCACGAAGCCGCTCTGTCGTTTCTAGACCCCGATTTAAATATACAATACACCTAAAGTTCAACTTTTTATGTTTTACAAGCGGCATCTCCGCCCTTGTCATCATGAGTGACAAGCCACTGACTGCCGGAGCTGGAAATTCGTGTTAAGTTCCTATGGGACCAGACTGCTGAGGTCATCAGTGCCTAGGGTTACACACTACTTAATCTAAGTTACACTAACTTACGCTAAGGACAACACACACACACACCCTTGTCCGAGGTATGACTCGAATCTCCGACGGGGGGAGCCGCGCGGCCCGTGGGAAGACGCCCTAAACCTCGCGGCTACCCCGTGCGACTGCCGGAACTGTTTCGTTTTTCCTTTATTTTTATTTCCATTCCCCACGAAATTGACGGGATGACAGCGGATAAAACCACTCTTCAGCCATAGGCTATAAAAGTCGAAAATACGGTTTAAAACACATAAAAACGCAAGGGAATAAGTTATCATTTTTTTAAACCGAATGGTGAACAATAACTACGATTTTTACGAAAAACCAGATGACAAAATTGTGACTCTAAACACCGCACTGGTAAAGAAAATTGAATACTTTTAAAAATGTTATAGATAATTCGATATTAAATCATTGGTGATAATGTAAATGATATTATGGTGTATTGGTGGTGGATTGGAATGATAAGGGTTATGAGGAAGGTGGAATGATGACTATGGGCCCCAAAGGGGCTCAGGAATGAACTGAAAATGCGGTAGAAGAAGTGGGAGGAAGGAAAATCGACAGCTGAGAGGTCGAGCCCAGTGGCTAGTGTTGGAAAGAGGGTTATATTTCGGGATGGATTTCATCGTTTGGGATAGGGACTTGATTGAAATTCAGCTGGGAGAGGAGGGATAAGTTATGAAGGTGCATGGAAGGAGGAATATGTACGTAGTGACGCAAGATACTTTGATTTTTGATTAGTGCGTGGGCAATTGGGGGCAGGGACTGGGTTTTTCGATCACTATATCGAATCCAAAGGTGCTCTAGGAAGAGATGGAAGTATGTGAAGTGTTGGGGAAGTTAGGCTGATGCAGAAGGCGAGGCGGAGTGCATGTCTCTCCGGGATTTCAAGGGACTGGCAGATTTTAGGGAAGGTGGAGATATAGGTAACGCTGACATAGGTGAGGATGGGGCGAATGGGAGATCTATAGGTGGTAACAAAGGCTGAAAGCAAGGGGAAACTACAGCCGTAATTTTTCCCCAGGACATGCAGCTTTACTGTATGATTAAATGATGATGGCGTCCTCTTGGGTAAAATATTCCGGAGGTAAAATAGTCCCCCATTCGGATCTCCGGGCGGGGACTACTCAAGAGGACGTCGTTATCAGGAGAAAGAAAACTGGCGTTCTACGGATCGGAGCGTGGAATGTCAGATCCCTTAATCGGGCAGGTAGATTAGAAAATCTAATAAGGGAAATGGATAGGTTAAAGTTAGATATAGTGGGAATTAGTGAAATTCGGTGGCAGGAGGAACAAGACTTTTGGTCAGGTGATTACAGGGTTATAAATACAAAATCAAATAGGGGTAATGCAGGAGTAGGTTTAATAATGAATAAAAAAATAGGAGTGCAGGTTAGCTACTACAAACAGCATAGTGAACGCATTATTGTGGCCAAGATAGACACAAAGCCCATGCCTACTACAGTAGTACAAGTTTATATGCCAACTAGCTCTGCAGATGATGAAGAAATTGATGAAATGTATGACGAGATAAAAGAAATTATTCAGGTAGTGAAGGGAGACGAAAATTTAATAGTCATGGGTGACTGGAATTCGTCAGTAGGAAAAGGGAGAGAAGGAAACATAGTAGGTGAATATGGATTGGGGGGAAGAAATGAAAGAGGAAGTCGCCTTGTAGAATTTTGCACAGAGCATAACTTAATCATAGCTAACACTTGGTTCAAGAATCATAAAAGAAGGTTGTATACCTGGAAGAATCCTGGAGATACTAAAAGGTATCAGATAGATTATATAATGGTAAGACAGAGATTTAGGAACCAGGTTTTAAATTGTAAGACATTTCCAGGGGCAGATGGGGATTCTGACCACAATCTATTGGTTATCAACTGCAGATATAAACTGAAGAAACTGCAAAAAGGTGAGAATTTAAGGAGATGGGACCTGGATAAACTGAAAGAACCAGAGGTTGTACAGAGTTTCAGGGAGAGCATAAGGGAACAATTGACAGGAATGGGGGAAAGAAATACAGTAGAAGAAGAATGGGTAGCTCTGAGGGATGAAGTAGTGAAGGCAGCAGACGATCAAGTAGGTAAAAAGACGAGGGCTAATAGAAATCCTTGGGTAACAGAAGAAATATTGAATTTCATTGATGAAAGGAGAAAATATAAAAATGCAGTAAATGAAGCAGGCAAAAAGGAATACAAACGTCTCAAAAATGAGATCGACAGGAAGTGCAAAATGGCTAAGCAGGGATGGCTAGAGGACAAATGTAAGGGTGTAGAGGCTTGTCTCACTAGGGGTAAGATAGACACTGCCTACAGGAAAATTAAAGAGACCTTTGGAGAGAAGAGAACGTCTTGTATGAATATCAAGAGCTCAGATGGCAACCCAGTTCTAAGCAAAGAAGAGAAGGCAGAAAGGTGGAAGGAGTATATAGAGGGTTTATACAAGGGCGATGTACTTGAGGACAATATTATGGAAATGGAAGAGGATGTAGATGAAGACGAAATGGGAGATAAGATACTGCGTGAAGAGTTTGACAGAGCACTGAAAGACCTGAGTTGAAACAAGGCCCCGGGAGTAGACAACATTCCATTAGAACTACTGATGGCCTTGGGAGAGCCAGTCATGACAAAACTCTACCATCTGGTGAGCAAGATGTATGAGACAGGCGAAATACCCTCAGACTTCAAGAAGAATATAATAATTCCAATCCCAAAGAAAGCAGGTGTTGACAGATGTGAAAATTACCGAACTATCAGTTTAATAAGTCACAGCTGCAAAATACTAACGCGAATTCTTTACAGACGAATGGAAAAACTGGTAGAAGCGGTCCTCGGGGAAGATCAGTTTGGATTCTGTAGAAATGTTGGAACACGTGAGGCAATACTAACCTTACGACTTATCTTAGAAGCTAGATTAAGAAAAGGCAAACCTACGTTTCTAGCATTTGTAGACTTAGAGAAAGCTTTTGAAAATGTTAACTGGAATACTCTCTTTCAAATTCTGAAGGTGGCAGGGGTAAAATACAGGGAGCGGAAGGCTATTTACAATTTGTACAGAAACCAGATGGCAGTTATAAGAGTCGAGGGGCATGAAAGGGAAGCAGTGGTTGGGAAAGGAGTGAGACAGGGTTGTAGCCTCTCCCCGATGTTATTCAATCTGTATATTGAGCAAGCAGTAAAGGAAACAAAAGAAAAATTCGGAGTAGGTATTAAAATTCATGGAGAAGAAGTAAAAACTTTGAGGTTTGCCGATGACATTGTAATTCTATCAGAGACAGCAATGGACTTGGAAGAGCAGTTGAATGGAATGGACAGTGTCTTGAAAGGAGGATATAAGATGAACACCAACAAAAGCAAAACGAGGATAATGGAATGTAGTCAAATTAAATCTGGTGATGCTGCGGTAATTATATTAGGAAATGAGACACTTAAAGTAGTAAACGAGTTTTGCTATTTAGGGAGTAAAATAACTGATGATGGTCGAAGTAGAGAGGGTATAAAATGTAGACTGGCAATGGCAAGGAAATCGTTTCTGAAGAAGAGAAATTTGTTAACGTCGAGTATAGATTTAAGTGTCAGGAAGTCGTTTCAGAAAGTATTTGTATGGAGTGTATCCATGTATGGAAGTGAAACATGGACGATAACTGGTTTGGACAAGAAGAGAATAGAAGCTTTCGAAATGTGGTGCTACAGAAGAATGCTGAAGATAAGGTGGGTAGATCACGTAACTAATGAGGAGGTACTGAATAGGATTGGGGAGAAGAGAAGTTTGTGGCACAACTTGACTAGAAGAAGGGATCGGTTGGTAGGACATGTTTTGAGGCATCAAGGAATCACAAATTTAGCATTGGAGGGCAGCGTGGAGGGTAAAAATCGTAGAGGGAGACCAAGAGATGAATACACTAAGCAGATTCAGAAGGATGTAGGTTGCAGTAGGTACTGGGAGATGAAGAAGCTTGCACAGGATAGAGTAGCATGGAGAGCTGCATGAAACCAGTCTCAGGACTGAAGACCACAACAACAACAACAAAGGTAGAAAGATATTGACCCCAATTGCGGCCTCTTAGTACTTTTATTAGATTTAGACAGTTTCGATCATTATGTTGGATGGGAATGAGATTCCTCGTGCAGGGAGGGCTAGTTGCGTAGCTCTCCGCAGCTTCGGTCCGTTCCCAGTGGCGTGAGGTGAGGGCGCCGCGTTTGACGGTGTCACCCCGTCTTTCCCACCTGCATCGAACATCCTTCCTTGTTTTAACTCTATATCCAAACCCCACCCATACGCCCAAAACTGCGTACCCAAAGTCTCTGTTAAAATTGTTGCTGTTTAAACTAGTCTTGGCTGGCTCCTCCATAACGCAGTCCCAATATGATCACACGACCAAGACTCTTGTCTGTTCAGTTTAATTCTATGTCAGTTTCCAGGCAATGCTCAGCAGAGACCGACTTCTGACCCTCCCTTTGTTTAATATCGCGAAATAAGGAAGAAAGTGCCAAATACGAATTACGAATTGGGACGGCAGTCATTAAAACATGGGCGTTTTTCGCTGCGGCAGGACCTTTTCATGAAATTTCAATCACCCATTTTCTCCTCAGACTGTGAAAATGTTTTGCTGGCGCCCAATTACATAGGAAGAAACGATCATTATAATAAAATAAGTGAAATCAGAGGTCTTACGGATATATTTAAGTGTTCGTTTTTCCCTCGCGCTGCTCGAGAGTGAAACGGTAGAGGAGTAGCTTAAATATGGTTCGATGAACCCTCTGAAAGGTACTTAATTGTTAAACGCAGTGCAGTCATGTAGATGCAGATGTAGATGTGGATGTAGCTGTAGAATAAGTCGAGCGTGCTCTGCACAGTGCCCAGCAACAGTGCGAATAGTTAGACCTACGTAGAGGATGTTTCACAACTCCTATTACAGGTTACTAGGAGTTGTAGAGGCAAATTGGTAGATAAAGTTTTGATAAGGAACCAAAAGTCCGAAAATGGCTTGTTTGGATAAAAAAAGTTTGAAGATCGGATCGCTTTCAAACCTCCACTTCGCTGGCATACTGAGAAGAGAGCGCCATCGCCATTCCATGTTGCAATTACAGTATGATATCAGATACTATTTTCATCCGACTATTATTGTGATAAACTGGTAATTTCCCAACTAGTAGACATAACTAGGCGCTGCACGGACGCACCGTCTCGACAAGTAGAAGACAGCCCGATGCAGAGCTCTAGAAATACTGTCCATACCATACGCTACTCTAGAGTTCACGTATCGGAGCTCATTATTTCCGCTGTATGCATACCGTGAAGCAGGAGGTCTGTAACTGATTCTGTCTCCAAACTGTAAGTTTCTACACGTGGGTTCTGTATCAAAACTTTATGTACTAGGCCCCCTCTCCATCCTGTAGAAGCTTGTAATAGGTATTGTGAAATTTGCTGTAGATGCTGCCACATTCTCAGGGGACACCATACACAATGGGCAGTGCAAGAGCTGTGTCAGCTTTAACCGAGCGCAACGGAAAACTGGTCTCAGTCCATGTCTCGACAGCACACGTCCTATCTTTCTGCTCGTTGCTGCACAATACGCAGTCGGTTTGGTCTCTTCCGCTGATTCGTGAGGCGTCTTTCGTCGGTGGCTCTGTAAGCGTTTGCAAAGCCCCCTAGCTGTAGCCGCTCCATCTGAACACGTGTCTCAAGTGCTGCCAGAAATAGTCCGTCAGAGATAATCCTTTCTCTGTGTAATAACGTGCGATGCTGTCTGGCGTCCGTGTCATCTTGTGCAATATGACATCATTCGGATGGGGTATGAAATGCCATGAGGTCAGCACACCGCTCTCCCAACAACACTCAGCTTACCAGACCTAGGATCAGCTGCATCACATTAAAGTACCTCCTACGGTGGCACTATGAGTCTTTTTGGACACCGTTCCAGTTCTGTCGTCAAAGAATAGAACCAGGGTCCATCGCATGCTGGTCAGATGCGCTAACCTCTCAGATACGGAGGCAGGGAGGGAATACTTATGTGGAGTAACAAAACTCTCCTTCATCAGTGCCAGATTCTGGACGTACGATTACGTTTAGTGATGCTTCCAACGGCGTTATGTGTAAACTGCGAAGGTAGAGTATGATTGAACGTCTCATCGACGACGAGATCATCAGAGATGTAACACTAGTTCAGGAACGATTTCAACATTCCTTAAGCAAAATCACGAAGGCGGCCATACGGTGTCTAAAACCACGCTCATTAGCGTACTAACCGTGATGCACCTCATTCTGTAGGCAGAGTCTGATTTTTAAGCGGTTTGTTTCCGCAGTTTAAGTGGATACGAAGCTATTTCATAATTTCTGTCACAGAACCAGAGCTCAACAATTTACAATCATTTAAATACGATAGGATCCATAACTTGGTTCAGATGATGAACGGACAGATGACGTACAGGGCGTACCGTCCATGGAGTAAGCAGACATTGTGGCTCATTACGTAGGGAAATAGAAACAGGTGCCATACTTTCGGTCAAGTGTGACCCTCCTATGAAACAGGAATAGTTTCATATTGAAAAAATGGCAAACCTAACTCGAGACCCAATGGAGGATCTAACCACTACAGATACGGACGTAAACACCATGAAGTTGTTCGTGTACCACAGATTGTTTCCTGAAGTCGCCACCTTACATACCTGCTAAGTGCCATTTTCGCAATGAAACTAGTACTGGTAGCGCACTGAACATGAACAATTCTGTTGTCTGATTTGCAAACTTTGATAGCTCTACAATCGTTCCAACCTGCTTACAAATGGGTAATTGTAGGACAAATGGGGTCTATTATTACATATTATTCTTCTTTCCAGTTAAGATAAAAGTATGAATTTAAGCAATGATTTTTTTACGGCGGTGCCAAATTACTTACAAGTTGATAAATGAAATAAAATCATCACATACACGATCGTAATTGTGACTGCCAGAATAATTACCGTGCCGGCCGCTGTGGCCGAGCAGTTCTAGGCGCTTCAGTCTGGAACCGCGCGACCGCTATGGTCGCAGGTTCGAATCCTGCCTCGGGCATGCATGTGTGTGATGTCCTTAGGTTAGTTAGTTTTAAGTGGTTATAAGTTCTAGGGGACTGATGACCTCAGATGTTCAGTTCCGGCTGGTCCAGGCGGAGGTTCGAGTCCTCCCTCGGGCATGTCCTTAGGATACTTTAGGTTAAGTAGTATGTAAGCTCAGGGACTGATGACCTTAGCAGTTAAGTCCCGTAAGATTTCACACACATTTGAACATTTTTTTTTTTTGTTGTTGTTGTTAAGTCCCATAGTGCTCAGAGCCTTTTGAACCAATAATGCCAGTAATACCAGATGCACTTCCACAGTCTATCAACATCGCGTTGATACACATGAATACTTGTGTAATGTGATGCCGTTTTCTGATCTGTGATGACTGCAGAACAGAACTGGCTACCTTCTTAGATACGATCTCCACATGTTCCCAGAGCAAACCGATATCAACGATTTTGTACCACTACAGGTAACTAATACTGTATAAACTTAGTTTGGTTTATAATGTCAGTGAGCATTAATTTTCGAGCATTGTAAATGATCTCCTGAAAATATATTTATGCACAAAAGGAAGAGTAAAAATTAAAAAATTTAATGCATGTAGTATCGCCTCACCCTTATCTCATCTTTGAATGCCACCGGTTAGCTATCGGGAGACAAACTTTTACCGTAAAAATACGAGATAAAGTTCGACTTGCTGTTTTTCCCGTCCGCAAAACATTGAGGAAAGTGGAGTCACGCAAGTGGCAATAAATCGAATCAAATTAATTTCTATTGTGCACTCGTAGAACCTTTATCGCATAATATCTGATCCTCCATAGTTACTCGCTACTCAGGAACTGCTTCGTTATAGCTACTTGGCCGTAGAAAAGCATCTAAGAAATAAATTTCTTGCGGTAATAGAAATGAATCTCTTGTATCAACAGTTTATATCACTGAAGCACACAGTAATCCTTAGAAATTCCTTCAAGCGGCCATACTGGGAAACTACTCACTCAACGTGTTGGCAGTTTTGGCAGCAATACGTCGGTCACCTTCAAGGCAGGTTACTATCGCCAGTTTTCTCGAGCGAATGATGTTGTCTTGATCTGATGTCCGTGAACAGAGTTGTTTGCAATTCTGCATCTTGTCCTGTGTGGAATTTTCAGAGCGTGAAACAATGCTTATCGACCAGCAGGCTTTTTTTATTCTTTCTCGTTTCACACCTACATGTACCTCTAAACCGATGCTGCGCAGATAAAGCACATGCAGTGGCCACCATCTACCTGTCTCCTCTACAAGCGACTCTCTATAGTCTTCCAGCGCTTAAACTCACATCGGCCCGATAACAATGAAATTTCACCTTTATTTACGGTTAACGCATGAAACTAGGCAGAGACTCATAACACGTAAACGCAAAGAAGATCGAGACTTTATTGGTTTAAGTGAGGCAAAAACTCTTCAGCCAATTAAACTTTGAACGCGAAGAGCGGTGTCATTAAGTTATCTCAGCCTAGAGTATCGGGTGACTCTTTAATATCGAAATGCTATTAAATAGGCTCATTAAATAGCTCGTGGTATAATGACTCTATCTCCCATTCCGATGCGTTCATAGCGAACTGCTATTTACTAATATTGTCTTCACTTCACGAAAAAAAAAAGATTTGCCATACTGAAGATCCTAAGAAAGTGGGATACAGTTGTAGGAGTGAAAAAAGAACTAGATTTAATCAAGAACACAAGAAAGAGGAAGGAATGGAACCTACCTTTAATTCTATGGATCGATTCAATACTTGCAGATAATACACTCTCCAAATTCATGAAGGATGAAGTTTTTGTTGAGGAACTCAGACGCAAGTTATTACATCATTTGGATTACGTAATTGATAGTCATAGTGTGAGAAACTGCTGCAGGCAATCTCTGAGAGGATAAGAAACAATAAGGCCACCATACGCAGCACTGTCGCACTTCGATAAGAAAGAATAACATAAAGGAACCAATTTTTTTCATTTAACTAACTTTTTGGTGTCTCCTGTCTAGCGGAAAATGATAGTGTCAGAAACCGTAAGGTCAACAAGACATAGCTAGACATTCGGTTAACAAGACGTAGCACAAGAACCGGAAAGTAAATCACGCTGTTTTCGATTACTGAGACGTCTCAGTAAATTAATTACTTGTGTATTTTCTGTTTTCATCTGTTAAACGGTTACTAGCCTGATAGGCAGCCTATAGCTTATTACAGTTCATGACCTATGCCGATCGTAATGTGCGTCAAGAATCGCATTTCATTAGAGTGAGGCGTCTGAAAAATTTCCCTTTGTGTCCTGGATCTAAAATGTTTCTGATCTCATCTCTACTTAGAACACTCGTTATGTTGTTGAGGAACATCCGATAGTACACGAAGTATTATCTTTTCCAATTATATGAGCAGTGTGTACTTGTAGGGCAATGGGAAAATAAAATCTTTTTTAGTGTATCATACAGTTACTGCCCACTCAACATGGCTAGTTCAGTGAAAGTTCTTTGCCAGATGTAAAACGTCAAAGTTACCAAAATATGGCTACCTACTATTCCACATTGGTAGGAACAGTTTGGCACCACTAGCGACTGGGATGTCACCAGAACCTTTTAAGCATCAGCTCCCCAATAAAACTGTACATTAGTACTCCACTTTCGACTATGGAAATAGTGAAAACTGTATTTTGCTACAATTGCACATTTTTAGCTCATCTATCGCTGCTATAGTGCAACTACTCGTAATTTTACAGGGTGACTACGACGGCACAAAAGAACAATTTTAGCAGTTATCTGTTTGTGGTTCCTAGTCGAATATGTTGCACTTTGAAATGGTGGTCTATGTCTATGTAGTAAGCCCAGGCGCATTATTTAGAAAAGGAAACTATTTTGGTGGAATGCATACATCTCTCCGTATTTACTTCACGTCACACATACCATTGATTCCAATTTCTACAAAAATTTGAAATTTAACGAGTTTTCGCAGTAGGTGATCACAGTAGTAAAGGATTTCCATAGTTCAACAAAACCGAAACTAAACGTCACCATAAACTTTTAAAACCATATTGTTACAGCGGTATGAGTATACACTGAATTTTCAGATAGCTAACATCATGTGGACTGGTTCCAAATATAGAAACGTAGAAAAGTGTGCTATTGAGCATAGCAGCAAGCAGGAAATGATTCTTGACATCTGTGTGATGTACAAATTACGAAATCTACTGTTTTTAAGTTAAGGTAAGAACTGCTCTGACGTGTCTCCAAAACCAAAGATACTGATGCAAGAAACTTAAGTTAACTGCTTGCAAAGAACTTCGACTACGAACTGAGATGTGGGTACTTCAATTGCAAATTACTGACTGGCCAAAATTACTATAAATTATATTTAAAATACACTTTTTTGCTATTTATTTTTCTTTATTTCTGATGCATAGCAAAAACACAAAATTTCCCTGCAACTGAATTCTACACTGAAATGACAGAAGTCATGGGATAGCGACTTGCACGTATACAGGTGGTGGTAATATCGCGTTCACAAGGCATAAAAGAGCAATGCATTGTGTAAAGTCATTGCATTCCCAGAAAGTCGATAATATTTTTTTCATTTTTGCATTACCTTGTCATAGTACGTATGTATCATTTATTTCAACTATTATTTATTTGTTAATACGTCGCATTGTTTCTCCGTTCGTTTTGCTACTGTTTTATATTTTATATTGTACGAATATGAATGCTCTGTTTTTATATGGTTTGTGAATCTTTGGTTAGGCTAGGAGAAGTACTGTGACACAGAGAGAGCGAACGACTATCGATACAGACCGTGCGAGTTTGGGTGGTATGTGGCCGGTTCACGGGTGAAAAAAACGTTGCAAAGTTCGGCGTGAAAGACGGTGATACGCGGAGGAACAATTAATTGCAGTGCGTCCGCTGTGTTAATAGGAGATCGTGCATTATTAAGTGAACAGTAAAACCTGAAAAGTATGTCGAGTGTTTGCGGTGACGATTTTACAAACTCTGTGAACTTGTGACAATTAGCCACGAATCAGACACCATTGTCGTCTGGAGACACTAGCTGTTAGAATTGCGTGAATGTGGAACAAACCCAAATGTTAAGTAAAAGAACGTTTATTATATCGTCCAAACCGTCTTAAAGACGACGGCGTAAATCGAACTGATGTTTAACGGACTGTTATAGCGATAAACACGTGTGACCGTTTTCCTGTGGCAGCACGGTGAATGAACTGTGCGAAGTACTGGCATTAACCGGCTATATATCGTAAATACTAAAGACATGCTCAATTCCGACCTACCCGCACCGCGTGATTATTAAACTTTTCATAATAAAACGTCGCGCGCGTAACGACAACGCACTCACTGGAACTATTATTATTGCGCCAGTGCTGCCGGCTGGTTCGACTACAACGGAGACGTGGACCACCTACGTAACTGGAATATTAATGATACAGGGGGATCCATCATTATCTTCATGCCACGAACCAGGATTCACTTCACACATCGTCCGCACGGACCATCGCTGACGTCATCGTACTGCCTGCAGCAACGGTTAAGACATTAAAAGAAAATTATTACACTCTCTCTCATTTCAAAATTAAAGACAATTGCAGTTAAATTATCTATTTTAAAAATACTGTCACTATATCTCAATTTTGTTTAGTGCCAATAAATACTCTTTCCATTATTTCGTCTTGTTGACAGTGTTGAAACCCCGCCAAATTAAGAATTTTCTTTCAAAATTCTTCTCAGACATTTTGCTGCTCACTATAATTTTATTTTAATGTATGTTTGTACCTTCTTTTGGAGGGAGTACATATTTTATTGTTTGTGTAGTAAAATTAGCTACCATAAAATTAAGTACATTACCAGCTGATCCTGTCCGCCATTACTGCTTGAAAACTGGACCTATTTTCTCATTGGCTGTCAGCTTCAAAACAAAATTACGTGTTTCGTGGGCATCTAGCAGATGCACGATGTCTATGTAGGCCGCTACAATAATTTGTTTTTACTTTTGCAGGTTTGCTGGAATTTTATCGTCTTTAATCGTTCATTTGGCCCCGGTGAAGTGATTTATCGCATCTATATAATAATTGTACTGAAATACCTAATTTATTTTTTACGCATACATTGGCATACCATATTTAGATTACAATAGACGTCTTATTGGCCTCACATCAGATTCTGCACATTCTGACAAAGACTGCCATTTTTTTCCTCGTCCATGACTAACAGGGGTAATCACATTCCTGCTATAGGTCATGTTTTATTATTTAAAAGGTTTTTTTTTTTTAGAAGTAGAGAACCAGTTTCTGTACAATTGGCGGAGCTGTCATTTGTACTCAAATGATTCATGTGAAAATGTTTCCAGATTATTAGCAGACTTTGAACGCGGAATGGTAGTTGTAGCTAGACGCATGGGACATTTCATTCCGGAAATCGTTTGGGAGTTCAATATTCCGAGATCCAAAGAGTCAAGGGAGTGCCGAGAACATCACATTTCATGCGGTACCTCTCAGCATGGACAACGCAGTGGCCGACGGACTTTTCTTAACGTCCGACGTCAGTGGTGTTTCCACAGAGTACGAAGTGCTAACAGACAAGCAAAACTGTGTGAATCAACAGCAGAAACCAATGTGGGACGTACGACGAGCGTATCTGTTGGGACAGAGCGGCGAAATTTGGTGTTAATGGACTACGGCAGCAGAGGACCGACGCGAGTGCCTTTGCCGACAGCACGACATCGCCTGCAACGCCTCTCCTGGATGGACCCTAGACGAGTAGAAAACCGTGGCTTGGTGAGATGAGGCCCGATTACAGTTGGTAAGAGGTGATAGTAGGGTTCGGGTGTGGTTCAAATGGCTCTAAGCACTATGGGGCTTAATATCTGAGGTCATCATTGCCCTAGACTTACAACTACTTAAACCTAACTAACCTAAGGACATCACACACAACCATGTCTGAGACAGGATTCGAACCTGCGATCGCAGGAGCCGTGTGGTTCCGGACTGAAGCGTCTAGAACCACTCGAGTATGATACAGAACCTAGGAAGCTATGGACCCAAGTTGTCTACAAGGCACTGTGGAAGCTGGTGGTGGCTCATAATAGTGTGGACCGTGTTTACATGGAATGGACTAGGGCCTGTGGTCTAACTGAACCGATCATTGACCATTTTCAGCCCTTCATTGGTGACAATGTGCCACAATTGTACGCGATTGGTTTGAAGAAAATTCTGGAGAATCCGAGCGAATGATTTGCCCACCCATATCGCTCTACATGTATCCCATCGAGCATTTGTTGTTGTTGCTGTGGTCTTCAGTCCTGAGACTGGTTTGATGCAGCTCTCCATGCTACTCTATCCTGTGCAAGCTTCTTCATCTCGCAGTACCTACCGTAGCCTACATCCTTCTGAATCTGCTTAGTGTATTCATCTCTTGGTCTCCCTCTACGACTTTTACCCTCCACCCTAACCTCCAGTACTAAATTGGTGATCCCTTGATGCCTCAGAACATGTCCTACCAACCGATCCCTTCTTCTAGTCAAGTTGTGCCACAAACTCCTCTTCTCTCCAATTCTATTCAATACTTCCTCATTAGTTATGCGATCTACCCATCTGATCTTCAGCATTCTTCTGTAGCACCACATTTCGAAAGCTTCTATTCTCTTCTTGTCCAAACTGTTTATCGTCCATGTTTCACTTCCATACATGGCTACACTCCATACAAATACTTTCAGAAACGATGTTAACAAATTTTTCTTCTTCAGAAACGCTTTCCTTGCCATTGCCAGTCTACATTTTATATCCTCTCTACTTCGACCATCATCAGTTATTTTGCTCCCTAAATAGCAAAACTCCTTTACTACTTTAAGCGTCTCATTTCCTAATCTAATTCCCACAGCATCACCCGACTTAATTCGACTACATTCCGTTATCCTCGTTTTGTTTTCGTTGATGTTAATCTTATATCCTCCTTTCAAGACACTGTCCATAACTTTCAACTGCTCTTCAGAGTCCTTTGGTGTCTCTGACAGAATTACAATGTCATCGGCGAACCTCAAAGTTTTTATTTCTTCTCCATGGATTTTAATGCCTACTCCGAACTTTTCTTTTTTTTCCTTCAGTGCTTGCTCAATATACAGATTGAATAGCATCGGGGAGAGGCTACAACCCTATCTCACTCCCTTCCCAACCACTGATTCCCTTTCATGTCCGTCGACTCTTATAACTGCCATCTGGTTACTGTACAAATTGTAAATAGCCTTTCGCTCCCTGTATTTTACCCCTGCCACCTTCAGAATTTGAAAGACAGTATTCCAGTCAACATTGTCAAAAGCTTTCTCTAAGTCTACAAATGCTACAAACGTAGGTTTGCCTTTCCTTAATCTTTCTTCTACGATAAGTCGTAGGGTCAGTATAGCCACACGTGTTCCAACATTTCTATGGAATCCAATCTGATCTTCCCCGAGGTCGGCTTCTACCAGTTTTTCCAGTCGTCTGTAAAGAATTGGCGTTAGTATTTTGCAGCTGTGACTTATTAAACTGATAGTTCGGTAATTTTCACATCTGTCAGCACCTGCTTTGTTTGGGATTGGAATTATTATATTCTTCTTGAAGTCTGAGGGTATTTCGCCTGTCTCATACATCTTGCTCACCAGATGGTAGAGTTTTGACAGGACTGGCTCTCCCAAGGCTGTCAGTAGTTCTAATGGAATGTTGTCTACTGCCGGGGCCTTGTTTCGACTCAGGCCTTACAGTACTCTGTCAAACTCTTCACGCAGTATCTTATCTCCCGTTCCATCTTCATCTACCTCATTTCCATAATATTGTCCTCAAGTACATCGCATTTATGGGACGTAATCGAGGGCTCATTTCGCGCCAAAAGTCCTCCACGAGTAACACTTTCGCAATTATGGACGGCTAGAGAGGCAACAGGGCTCTACAGGCAGCTTCCGACGACTTGTTGAGTCCATGCTGCACTACGGAGGGCAAAAGGAGGTCGACACAATATTAGGAGGTCTCCCACTACTCTTGTCATGTCAGTGTACACTAACTGTATGTCCTTCATAGTTCGTGGTATGAACAGATTATAAAGTGCAAGGTAGAGGCAAAATCGCCCTGTCAACTGAGTGACCCTTGTTGTAATGTCGCATTTGCCCCTCACTTAATTGTTCCTCTCTGTGTAGAAGGGTTCAATGAGTGTGTCTAGGTTTATGTGCTATACTTGTGTAGCTGGTGACGATGACAATGAGAGGAGGTAGAAGGGAATGAGTGAAACCCAGGGCCACCACATTTCTAATCCTCTTGGCTTCCTGACTCTGCGACGAAATTCTTATTTCTCTATAAGGATTTAGAATGATTTCCTGCGACTTAAATTTCAAATAGATAGGAGGACACTGATAAACAATCTCTTTGGAGCCTACTAGGATAGCACTGTGGTAATCTAGAAAACCTTGTAGAATAAGGTAACTGCATCGTGATTTAACCGAGAGAGGTCACTACACATCATAGCGAGTACACGTGTGCCAAGCGTGGAGTTAAGGGTGGTAAATGCTAATTCTTGAAGCATGAAGGCTGGAAATGAGATTAAATATTGCTGACTGTCTCGAAGGCAAACAGCGCGCCGGTAAGTTACAGGAACCACACCCGGTTTCAGTTTCCAGCTAAGCAGTTGCGAAAGAGAAGCAGGCGTTACGAATCGCTGCCATGTTCGCCGTCTGGACGACGCGGCGCAGCTGTAAATTTCCCTTTCGTTGCACAGTGCCGGCGATCTTTTTCCCTCATTTTTCAGCAGCTTACCCTCCAGGCCACCTGAGGGAATTTGTACGCGCCGACCGCGGTAAACGGTTTTCCGTGTACCCGTGAAATACGCACACCACGCAGGCACGTGTTGGCCTCAGAGCGCGACCATTACAAGGCACTGGTGAGGCCTCGTGCAGGTTGCAGGTGGACAGAAATTAAATTCCTGTGTAGGGGGCCGACCGGAGCGATGCCGCGCGATACAGATCGACCGGTCGCGATGCGTGTCCGATAGCGCGTTACACAAGCGGCCGCGCCGCTTTCTCCACGCCACAATGGCGGCAGGGGCACACTCTGGGAACATAACAGCGGGCAAGCGCAGCTGGCGTCTCGTCACAGAACGGCGACTTCCCGAAACGTCACGTCTACTCAGACTACGGTTGCCAGCTTAAAATGACAAACTGTCCGAACACTGCCTGGCGAAAATATCTGTCGAGTAGACAGCAGAGGGCGAAAACAATAACACGATTAGTAGCCCTTATAAATTATATTTACTACAGTTTGCAACAAATTTCTAAAGCCAAGATGACATAATTATTTCTGTATTTGCAAACAACTGGTTTCGACACACTTTTCTGTCTTCTTCAGGTCTTTACAAATTTATGTTATAAAATGTGTTCACTTTGAGCTGGACCTCACGCCAAGTTGTCACGTAGATAAAATTTAGAACATAATACGAATATATGTCATAAATAAAACATTTAAAACCGAGAAGCACCATGGCCATGTACATCGCGCTCGCACATTATTGATATGTCATAAAAACACAGTATACAATAAAATGCGTAATAACGCCTCTGTTAATGTTAGCTAGACACGGTTTAATCACTGACGATCGCCTTAGGCGGCGTACAAGCTACAGTTATCTGGGAGCGCTGTTTATATGTACATGGCCAGGTGCACAAGCTGGTTCCAGATTTTAGACTTTTATTTATAACAAACCTTTATGTTACGTGCTACATTTTATTTAAATAACATCCTCAGGTCTTCACAAATTTATGTTATGAAATCTGTTCGTTTTGACGTCCAACTCAAAACGAACACATTTTATAACATAAATTTGTGAAGACCTGAAGATGACAGCAAAGTCTGTCGAAACCAGTTGTTTGTAGATAACGAAATATTTATGCGATCTAGGCTTTAGAAAGTTATCAAGTAAAATAAATCGCACCTTCTAAATTCTTAGCAAGTGAAAATTCCTTCAACAAATTTCAGTTACCTTTAATTTTTTTGTAAAAATTGTTGCATGTTGCAAACTTCAGATCACAACGAATGCGTAATTCTGCTTTTATCATATTCAGACTCAATTTGTTTCTAACCACAGGCCATAAATGACTCATTCCACATATGCATTGCTGCATGAAATTCCCATTACCCTTCTGACAATTTTTTTTTATGCTGGGCGTTTGTTGTTCGTGTAAAAAACCTTTTTCCACGAAAACGAGTTTGTGGACGTAGAAACATTACTCGTGAGAGCCTCTAGTTTTGTTCACCCTAACTGCACCTTCGAAGCCATTGAAGTCATTATAGCTTATGGAATCTAATTCATTGCCACAGTGAAACTGTGTCCACGTTTCATCGCACAATAACTTTTAATAAGATCAACTACAGCTATTTCTCTTTTAAGTCTCGAGAAGGTGGAACAAGAAATTTACTAATGGTGCTTGAACATTTTTTGATAACAACGATAAAAGCTCTTTCTTGCCATTACTATGCTGAATAAGAGTCTTCGCCCATCAATAACTGCACTAAAAGAACATGAACAAACCGTACATCTGACCTGATGTACGTTGACTGCTTGCCTAATACAACTGGAGAATCTCATTTTTAAAAACGCGAAAACCATGAAATGGTTTTTTTCACATCCTGGGCGGAAAATCCATTTTTTCCAATATTTTGTGACAAAAAAGCACGTAATGTACCACAAAAACTGGTTCTAAAGAAGGTAGGCATATGTAAATGAATCGTTGACCACAAAGCAAAGATTATATACGATAAAGTGATCTTTTATTGCACTAATATCAACTTACCAAGTCTTTAGAAACCTTCCTTTTACAAATTGACAAATAGGTTAGACATGTATACAAAGTACCACACTCAATAGCTTCCAAACGCAGCTGTGTTCAAATCTGAGGTTCAGCTGACAAACCGGTGTGCGGCGTAGGCTGGCTGGCGCGGGTGGAGGTAGCCAAATGGAGAGAAAGAAAGAGACGGACCTCTGTCAGCGAAATCAGGAGGAGGATATTGGTGTTTAACATCCCGTCGACAACGAGGTCATTAGAGACGGAGCACAAGCTCGGATTAGGGAAGGATGGGAAAGGAAGGCGGACGTGCCCTTTCAAAGGAACCATCCCGGCATTTTCCTGGAGTGATCTAGGGAAATCACGGAAAACCTAAATCAGGATGGCCGGGCGCGGGATTGAACCGTCGTCCTCCCGAATGTCAGCGAAATGAGGAGCTTCAAATGGTTCAAATGGCTCTGAGCACTATGGGACTTAACTTCTGGAGTGCTAGTTCTGCAACGTTCGCAGGAGAGCTTCTGTAAAATTTGGAAGGTAGGAGACGAGGTAGTGGCAGAAGTAAAGCTGTGAGGACGGAGCGTGAGTCGTGCTTGGGTAGCTCAGTTGGTAGAGCACTTGCCCGCGAAAGGCAAAGGTCCCGAGTTCGAGTCTCGGTCCCAGTTTTAACCTGGTATTTAGTTTATCAGCGCACACTCCGGTGCAGAGCGAAAATCTCATTCTAGTAGCAACATACATTAATGATACAGGCACCTTTTGAAATTCGAAAATAACCTTCAATTTTTTCATAGTATCAGAAAAAGTAAAAGAATTCGGTTCATGGAAGAAATGGACATCGTCATTGACAATATGAGAAACAGTGATAATATTCTTAATGAGGTGACTGAATTCAAAAACTCTGAATTCTTCGTTAGCCTTAAAATAGTTCTATTGCAATAGTTTTAATATGTCTTAGTGTGAAACCAACACCACCAGACGTAGTATTGCGTATATTGTTGGCAAGAAATGATAGCTATTTCTAATCACACGCTGCAAAGTTGGCATATTGTATTTAGATTTTACTGTTTACAACAATGAAGAATCAGTCTGCAGTGAAAGTACGTCAAACAGTGACTGAGGTTAAGCACTGCGATAATGTAATGTTAAACAACAGCTCTTCCAAGTATACGCATCATTTACGGCGCTTAGGATTCTCAAAATACTTTTCATCGTCACTATTCGATGGAGAAACGACTTTCTTTTGTATCTGGCGAGCAGCAATTCACAAGTAATCTTTCTATTTGTTTGGTGTCTTTCATTCAGTTCGTGTGGAACGCATTTTCCCGGTTTCTGCACCTTTCCCAAGCTTTCAACAGAGGAGAAACGGCTTTCTGCGTCACATTCAACTGTTCCGCGAGTTCCTGTTCAGTTCGAGTACCGTCTTCATCCAATAAGGCCTGCAATTCGTGTCTGCGAACTTTTTCGTTGGTTTCCCGCGCTCACGTCAAAATCACCACTTTTGAGTGTTTTGAACGACTCGAAACACTGTGTTTTCCCAAGAGCTTCTTCTCCGAAAGCTTCGACGAGCATCCGATGTGATTCTGCAGCAGTTTTCTTCAAATGATAACAGAAAACCAAGCCTGTCCGCAGATCGTAGTTCGTAGGCACAAAACTCAACATGTTTATGTGTTTGAAACAAATACCGATGTGCAGAACTTGGGTTACTGTCTGTTGACATTCGTCGTCTGCCGTTACAGGAAGCAGACGGCGCTGCAGACACGGTCTCACGGAAACTACACCGACGGCTAGCACCATCTATAGGGAAATTCCGGTTTCATACCTCTGCACCTGGTATTCTTCTTGCTAACGCAGCATTTGTTGCTTAACAGCACCACAAGCCGTAACAACTCGTAAGAAATGGAATAAAAATTCACTGAAAAATTCACTACTATCACATTTAATGCTCGCATTGACCACGGCATTCATAGCAGAGCGCTGAGAACGTTACAGAACGCTCATAGGCTGTCGGAGAACGCGTGACGTAGATGCGCAGAACAGGCCTGAACTCGATCGCTATCGTTTGTGACTCCTACTACAAACTTCGGATAGAACAAGAGCTACGAATTTTATAGCAGGAACGGCTAAAATATAGGCAACTCTCCCCTACGTTTTCGTAAATGATAGGTTATTCGAAAAATCAGTTACCCGAACGTCCCCACCCGTTCCGAATATTCGATTCTCTGCTGTATATACACTGACATTTCCTGCATTAACAGTTTTATTTTATTGGTTGGCAACGGTCTGTTTCGAGTATCTGAGGTCTGTAGCGGTGTGTGTTTTTTCTTTCTCACCGGTTTCCGGCGCACAGTAGCGTTCTTGTGCGAAAGTCTGCGATCAAAAGGTGAGCGGCGGTCCCTGAAAACTCTCATGAGGAGCAATCTGATGGTGTTGAATTAATCAAATGGAATGTAACAGACAATTATGAACAACGTTCCAATTGAAATCTTTGCGAATTCGTGCGAAGACAAGGGATCTGTTTTGACAACTAATACGACAATAAATTTCTTACGTAATTTTGCGCTTTACTTCGAGGAAGTGTCTGAATCTATAGAACCTATGTGCTCTGTATTGCATAGTTATGTTTACAATTTTCAGAACTGTAAATAATTTCCATTATTTTAAGAGCTGCTTTCTTTACAGACTCTCACCTGTCGGAAGCCGGATTTGTCATCAGGATTTATACTCCAAGGGCGACAACATACAAACAGAAACATATAATCTGAACAGTTTATTACCGAAATTATGAAAATATCGGTCCGATAACCATTGTCATTGCTATGACATTCACACCGGAAAGCCATTTTCCAGCTGAAACTGTTGTTCGTGATGGAGCTGAGTTTTAAACGAGTTATTTACGGAATCACTTTACACATCATCATGACGCCAAAAGCCCATTCAGATTGGACGCAAGGCAGTCAGTATGGATCATTACATAAAGGAGTAAGTTTTATGTAACTGCCGCTGTATTGGCATTGCTGTAGGGAAGTGAGTCGTGGGCCTCAACCGAATGAATATACTGTACTTCACAGATTAAAAGTTGCTACTTTTTTAATAGTCACTATACAGTTCTAGTAGCAAACCTTTAGTGAAATAGTTTAGCCGAGGAAGGAAGGGAACAAAACTGAATAAATTATTCCATAAACTGGTAGCTTATCTCTTTATAAGTCACGTAGAAACAATTAATGTCCCAATTCTTTGCTATCTCTCTGCTTATTCATATTTGAGAAAGTTACGTGCTAACAAGCAATCTTACATTTAATCATAAACAAGTTGCCTAGTACATATGGTGTTGATTCCAAACGGGGTCACTCGGATGAGAATCTTATTTAAGTATTTGCGCACCAAATATTACAATAGGGGAACGACACACTATATATAGTGCACGCTCTTTCCTCTCCATATTTTGGGAGGTGGTAATGCGGACCGAAACATGAAAAAAGTGTCGAATACATGTGAGCTCTAAAATGAATTTGTTTAGTTGAGCCCATGTTCTGGTTCACCCGAACTAACTTCACTCCACAGATTTTTTCTTCGTGCATCCATAGTTGGTTGGTTGGTTGGTTTGGGGAAGGAGACCAGACTGTGTGGTCAGCGGTCTCATCGGATTAGGGAAGGATGGGGAAGGAAGTCGTCCGTGCCCTTTCAGAGGAACCATCCCGGCATTTGCCTGGACTGATTTAGGGAAATCACGGAAAACCTAAATCAGGATGGCCGGACGCGGGATTGAACCGTCGTCCTCCCGAATGCGAGTCCAGTACATCCATAGTTGAAATGGAGGATAGTGGGACGTCAGCTGGTATAAATTTATATTAAAAATGAAGAAACTCTTCCAGCTGTATTTAAGGTGTCGATTTCATTATGGCAACTAGTTTCAACGTTGTAACAAACGTCATCTTCAGGCCCATACACTTGTTGACGTCAACTTCGTGCGGCTCATACTAGACGTGAATGGTCAGATATGGACGTGCTCCGTGTGGAAGCGTTATTGCAACTATCATGATATTCGTACACAAATGTTGTTTTTGACTAAGTTGGTTTGGGCATTTTGACATGTTTCTTGCTCTCTGCAAGCAGCAACTCGCTACACCAATCCACATACACTGAATAACCAAAGAAACTGGTATAGGCATGAGTATTCAAATACAGAGATATGTAAACAGGCAGAATATGGTGCTGCGCTCGGCAACGACTATGTAAGACAACAAGTGTCTTGCGCAGTTGTAAGATCGGTTACTGGTGCTACAATGGCAGGTTATCAAGATTTAAGTGAGTCTTGACCGTGGTGTTCCAGTCGGCGCACGAGCGGTGGGGCACAGCATGTCCGAGGTAGTGACGAAGTGGGGATTTCCCCGTACAGCCTTTTCACGCATGTACCATGAATATTAGGAATCCGATACAACATCAGATCTCCGACATCGCTGCGGCCGGGGAAAGATCCTACCAGAATGGGACCAACGACGCCTACAGAGAATCCTCCAACATGACAGAAGTACAACCCTTCCGCAAATTGCTACAGATTTCTATTCTAGGCAATCAAGAAGTGTCAACGTGCGAACAATTCAACGAAACATCATCGATATGGGCTTTCAGTGCCGAAGGCCCACTCGTGTATCGTGTACAAAGCTTCATGCCTCGCCTGGGCCCGTCAACACCGACATTGGACTGTTGATGACTGGAAACATTTTGCCTGGTCGGGCGAGTCTCGTTATAAATTGTATCGAGCGGATGGACGTGTACGTGTATGGAGAAAACCTAATGAATCTATGGACCCTATGTGTCAGGAGGGGACTGTTTAAGCTGGTGGTGTGTGGCGTGTGCAGTTGGAGTGATATGGGACCCCTGATACGTCTAGATACAACTCTGGCAGATGGCACGTATGTAAGTATCCTGTCTGATCATCTGCATCCATTCATTTCCATTGTGCATTCCGATGGGCAATTCCAGCAGGACCATGCGACTCCCCACAGGTCCAGAATTGCTGTAGTCCGGCTCCAGGAACTCTTTCCTGACTTTAAACACTTGCGCTGGCCACCAAACTCACCAGACCTGAATATTATTGAGCATATGTGTGGTGCCCTGCAACGTGCTGTTCAGGAGAGGTCTCCACCCCATCGTACTCTTACGGATTTATGAACAGTCCTGCAGGATTCACGGTGTCAGTTCCCTCCAGCACCACTTTAGACACCAGTCGAGTCGATGCCGTGTCGTGTTGTGGCACTTCTGCGTCCTCGCGGAGCCCTAGCACGATATTAGGCAGGTGTACCAGTTTCTTTGGCTCTTCAGTGTATCTGTCTGACAACGTAAGCCTGGCAAGTAAGTCGGTGAGATTAACAGGAACAAAACGCACCGTTTCCTGAACACAAAGTCCGTCGCTCTAGTAGTCGTAATGTTCGAGAGCATACGCGGATGCCTAGAGCATTAGCAATATTCAAAGCAACTAATCCTGGAGTAGCGTAACTGTTTCTTTTTGCAGTTTATCCTTGTAACTATATTTATGACGGACACAATTTAGCAGGCGCTAACCACTCCACCTGCCCTCTCACCTTCCAGGCACTCATTTACATCTACATGATTACACCGCAGTTTACAGTTAAGTGCCTGCAGATGGTTCGACGAATTAACTTCAAGCTATTTCTTTACCGTTCTACCTTCGAACAGCGCACGGAGAAACACTTAAATCCTTCCGTGCGATATCCGATTTCCCTTATTTTATTATGGTGACCATTTCTCCCTATCTAGGAGGGCGGCAACAAAATATTTTCATACTCTGAGGCGAGAGTTGGTGATTAAAGAGACCTTTGTTTTAGTGACTGTCACCCCAATTCCTGTATCATATCCGCGGTACTCTCTCTCCTGTTTCGGGATACTACAAAACGAGCTGCACTTCTCTTAACTTTTTCCACGTCCTCAATCAGTGCTATCTGATGCGGATCCCACACCGCACAGCACTACTCCGGTAGAGGGTGGACGAGCGTACGCAAACAGTCTCTTTAGTAGACATGTTGCATATTCACAACGTTATCTTCGTGATCGTTCTAGTCAGACTCAATTGCCATTTTCGCACCATACAGATATCTGAACATTTACAATTTGTACAGAAACCAGATGGCAGTTAAAAGAGTCGAGGGACATGGAAGGGAATCAGTGGTTGCGAAGGGAGTGAGACAGAGTTGTAGCCTCTCCCCGATGCTATTCAATCTGTATATTGAGCAATCAGTAAAGAAAACAAAAGAAAAATTCGGAGTAGGTATTAAAATCGATGGTGAAGAAATAAGAACTTTGAGGTTCGCCGATGACATTGTAATTCTGTCAGAGACAGCAAACGACTTGGAAGAGCAGTTGAATGGAATGGACAGTGTCTTGAAAGGAGGGTACAAGATGAACATCAACAAAAGCAAAACGAGGATAAGGGAATGTAGTCGAATTAAGTCGGGTGATGCTGCGGGAATTAAATTAGGAAATGACACACTTAAAGTAATAAGGAGTTTTGCTATTTAGGGAGCAAACGAACTGATGATGGTCGAAGTAGAGACTGCCAATGACAAGGAAAGCGTTTCTGAAGAAGAGAAATTTGTTAACATCGAGCATAGATTTAAGTGTCAGATAGTCTTTTCTGAAAGCATTTGTATCGAGTGTAGTCACGTATGGAAGTGAAACATGGACGATAAATAGTTTGGACAAGAAGAGAATAGTAGATTTCGAAATGTGGTGTTACAGAAGAATGCTGAAGATTAGATGGGTAGATCACATAACTAATGAGGAGGTATTGAATAGAATTGGGGAGAAGAGGAGTTTGTGGCACAACTTGACTAGAAGAAGAGATCGGTTGGTAGGACATGTTCTAAGGCATCAAGGGATCACCAATTTAGTACTGGAGGGCAGCGTGGAGGATAAAAATCGTAGAGGGAGACCAAGAGATGAATACATTAAGCAGATTCAGAAGGATGTAGGCTGCATTAGGTACTGAGAGATGAAGAAGCTTGCACAGGATAGAGTAGCATGGAGAGCTGCATCAAACCAGTCTCAGGACTGAAAACCACAATAACAGCAACAACAGCTATCTTGACTAAATACTTTTGCAATTGTTTTTAAACATGTGATGACTTTTCAAGACAGTAAATGACAGAATCATCTGCAAGCAATCTAAACGGGCAGCCCAGACTGTCTCCTAAGTCGTTTACGTAGTTGAGGAGCAGCAGGGAGCCCATAAGACTTCCTTGCGGAACGACAGATATTACTTCTGTCCTACTCTACCGCGTTTTTAGTTACCTCTGCGATGAAGTTATTCACCTTACGCAGAAATATGGCACTGCAGTAACGTTGCTCTGTCCTCGACGTTTTCCCGATGTAGTAACCGCTGCAGCCTAATTGCAGTAACGTTTCTCTGATACCTGAGTTCCGATAGCGCTGTTAGCTGTTCCTGAGCTCCAGCGGTAGAGCACTTGTCAGTGCTCTCCACTAATAACTCACAGCAGATACATCGCTGCTGTGTACGAGGCGTAGCAGTCACTGTGCAACTGTCATTCTCCTGCCACAGTTGCAGCACAGCGAACATGTACACGTCCACTCTGCATGTGGGTAACAGCAATTAGCGGACGTTACGCCGAAACATTACTAGTCTCTATACATATATCAGCATAGTTTCCTCAAATGCAGCAAAGAAGGTATGATAACCTGCATTATTCTATTGTGCTTTCCTATGGATATAACACAGAATGTCAGACGAAGGCCCTTTTCGAATACTGTTGCATATAATTTACCCAAATGTTTCACGAGAAGAAAGTTCCTTGTATTTTCACGAATATCATGTAATTACTGTAAAAATGTCTGCATTACTTTTGTTTGGACTGCACCTGCTGGCTACAACTGTACTTACTTTGGACCTACTTAATGAGAATTCCACATAGTCTACATGATGAGGACGGGAGAACATGTTGCCCAATTTATGCTAATAATTTGATGCTGTATGTTTCCAAAGCTTTTTTGTAATTATTAAATTTGGTCGTTTCGTGTCTCAGACTGTAAAAACCGTACCCCTGGAGGATGACTCAGCTGTTCATCTGTCTGTCCAGTTGTTTAGAACTATTTTTGTCAGGAACAGGTACTCGTATCAGGTTAAAATTTGCGTCACGTATTGAGATCTGTAGCCCCTCGTCCGTGTAAAAATTTTAAGCTTCTAAATGAATTCAATCGAAAGATAGCATCTTTTATTATTCGGAAATTCACTGATAAAAACTTTCGGGGTGCTTCCCGTTGACCTGGAATTATGAAATTTGGCAAGAAGCAAGGTTTTAATGCACATGTAAAAAAATCGGTAATTGGTAAACTGTTAATTATATGACACGAAAGAATATTTTTGTCAATTTTTATCATCTATGTTTTATTCTGTCCTTCTATTAAGACCCTTTATTCTGGGGCAGTTTGTCGTATCAAATTCAAATTTATCTCACATATTAAAGTCTATGGTCCCTTGGCGGTGTAAAAATTTTGAACATTTAAGTCAGTTTAATTGAAAGATACATCCATTTAAAATGGCTGTGAGCACTATGGGACTTAACTTCTTAGGTCAACAGTCCCCTAGAACTTAGAAATACTTAAACCTACTTAACCTGAGGACACCACACACATCCATGCCCGAGGCAGGATTCGAACCTCCGACCGTAGCGGTCGCGCGGTTCCAGACTGTAGCGCCTAGAACCGCTCGGCCACCTCGGCCGGCTACATTCATTTATGTCACAAATTTCAGTACTCGGAAACTCATTCATCAGAATCTACAGCGTACTTCCCGTTGACCAAGAATCATAAAGAGAAAAATTCAAAATTGTTAATTTGTAATTACATCTCACGAAAATATATTTCTTTGGAAATTTATCATCCGACATTCTCGAAAATTTTGGTTTTTGTGGGACCGATATCTTACGGCTATCGATGTCCATAACAGGACAAATTCGCCAGTACCCTCGATTGAGGGAGTGGATGAACTGTCTACATACATGATTAAGTTTGTACCGAATCCACAGTACTCGAGTCCTACTCGCAACTAGCCATTTTTTTTATTTATTGCAATTACAGTGCCGAGCATTTCTCCTCATCATTAGGCAGAAGTCTCAAATACAAATATCCACGCAAAAGTAAAAATAAAAAGATTGGCCAGGAACAAGTAGGACTCCCGCACCGGCAGTTCCGTACAGCTTTGCCTGTTATCAACACTGAGTACCTGACCAGGGGATCCCAAGAACTTCGAGAATGTCTTCATGTCAAAAATATAAAGGTGTCACAAAGTCATGCAGCAGACAGGCGACCATTATTATAATAATCAGTAGTTATCCATTCAGGCTGACTGGGTCGCAATGGCAAAAGTCAAACATCAGGAAAGGAACGACTTCATTGCTCATATGACCCGTTTCAGAATATATCCACCATCTGATATCAAGGAGCGATTACCGCAAGTAGATATGACGTTTCCAGCAATATGAGAAACAAACATTGACCGACTAGTCTGCGATACCTGACGGCTGGTATCTGATGGATAATTTCCGCAACGCGTCATGTGAGCAATAATGTAAATTGCTTGCTCAGGTTTGGTTTTTACCATTGCCATCCAGTCAGCCTGAATGCAAAACTACTGACTGTTAATTTTTCAAGTTTGACGTCGGAAAATTAATGACGAAAGAAATAATTTTTTCACGTGATATAATTACGAAATAAGTATTTTTGGATTTCTTCCTTTACTTGTACTGTCAAACATTTCTTCTTGCAAAAGTTCATGATTCTAGGTTTTGATGAGTGAGCTTGTGAGTATCAAAATATTTGACATAAATGGCAGTGTCTTTTGATCCCACTGACTTAGAAGGTAAAGTTTAGTATACCGCCAAGGGACAGTAGACCTTAGTATGTGACATACACTCCTGGAAATGGAAAAAAGAACACATTGACACCGGTGTGTCAGCCCCACCATACTTGCTCCGGACACTGCGAGAGGGCTGTACAAGCAATGATCACACGCACGGCACAGCGGACACACCAGGAACCGCGGTGTTGGCCGTCGAATGGCGCTAGCTGCGCAGCATTTGTGCACCGCCGCCGTCAGTGTCAGCCAGTTTGCCGTGGCATACGGAGCTCCATCGCAGTCTTTAACACTGGTAGCATGCCGCGGCAGCGTGGACGTGAACCGTATGTGCTGTTGACGGACTTTGAGCGAGGGCGTATAGTGGGCATGCGGGAGGCCGGGTGGACGTACCGCCGAATTGCTCAACACGTGGGGCGTGAGGTCTCCACAGTACATCGATGTTGTCGCCAGTGGTCGGCGGAAGGTGCACGTGCCCGTCGACCTGGGACCGGACCGCAGCGACGCACGGATGCACGCCAAGACCGTAGGATCATACGCAGTGCCGTAGGGGACCGCACCGCCACTTCCCAGCAAATTAGGGACACTGTTGCTCCTGGGGTATCGGCGAGGACCATTCGCAACCGTCTCCATGAAGCTGGGCTACGGTCCCGCACACCGTTAGGCCGTCTTCCGCTCACGCCCCAACATCGTGCAGCCCGCCTCCAGTGGTGTCGCGACAGGCGTGAATGGAGGGACGAATGGAGACGTGTCGTCTTCAGCGATGAGAGTCGCTTCTGCCTTGGTGCCAATGATGGTCGTATGCGTGTTTGGTGCCGTGCAGGTGAGCGCCACAATCAGGACTGCATACGACCGAGGCACACAGGGCCAACACCTGGCATCATGGTGTGGGGAGCGATCTCCTACACTGGCCGTACACCACTGGTGATCGTCGAGGGGACACTGAATAGTGCACGGTACATCCAAACCGTCATCGAACCCATCGTTCTACCATTCCTAGACCGGCAAGGGAACTTGCTGTTCCAACAGGACAATGCACGTCCGCATGTATCCCGTGCCACCCAACGTGCTCTAGAAGGTGTAAGTCAACTACCCTGGCCAGCAAGATCTCCGGATCTGTCTCCCATTGAGCATGTTTGGGACTGGATGAAGCGTCGTCTCACGCGGTCTGCACGTCCAGCACGAACGCTGGTCCAACTGAGGCGCCAGGTGGAAATGGCATGGCAAGCCGTTCCACAGGACTACATCCAGCATCTCTACGATCGTCTCCATGGGAGAATAGCAGCCTGCATTGCTGCGAAAGGTGGATATACACTGTACTAGTGCCGACATTGTGCATGCTCTGTTGCCTGTGTCTATGTGCCTGTGGTTCTGTCAGTGTGATCATGTGATGTATCTGACCCCAGGAATGTGTCAATAAAGTTTCCCCTTCCTGGGACAATGAATTCACGGTGTTCTTATTTCAATTTCCAGGAGTGTATATTTCAACGGATATGTCTGCCCTTTGATGAGGCAAAGGGCTCTTAACAGACGGGCAGGCAGTGTGATAACAAGTGACAAAAAATTATTTTCGTGGGATATGGTTACAGATTTACAGTTGTCGGATTTTTCCCTTTGGTTGTACTGCGAAACCTTCATTTTTGACAAATTTCATCATTCTAGACGAACGGGAAGTACTCTAGAGGTTTTGATGTGTGAGTTGGCAAGTACCAATATATGTGACATAAAGGCAGTAACTTATGATTGCATTGACTTAGAAGCTTCAACTTTCTACACCGCCAAGGGCGTATATCCTGTTCGGAGAAATAGATGTTTTAACAGACAGACGGATAGACAGACATAAAGATAACACATGGGATGTTTTTCTTGTGATAGAATTATAAATTTACAATTCTCCGATTTTTTCCATTGGGTGTACTATAAAACCTTGCTTTCTGCAAAATTTCATGACTCTAGTCCAAAGGGAAGTACCCCATAATTTTTGATGAGTGAGCTTGCGAGTATTAAAGTATGCGACATAAATGCCCGTATCGGTTGATTACATTAACTTAGAAACTTCTGTGTTTTTCACCGCCAGGGGACGATAAACCTTGAAAGGTGGCTACACTGAGCCACAGCGCCAGAGATCGCGCTAGAGAGTATTGTTCAGCCGCCTCCACTGGCAGTGATTATTGAGAACTCGTAGTGGGCAGTGCTTTGGGAGAACTCGTGGTAGTCAGTGCTGAGATGTCGTAGTGAGGAGTGTTTGTTGAGATGAGCTAGTAGGCAGTGCTTGCTGAGATGTGATACTGAAAAGTTCTTGTTGAGATGTGATAGTAGCGAGTCGGTGTGGAGAGATTGTAATGTCTAGAGTGCTTTTCATCAATATAAATTAAGGTAACAAACTACTTTTCTTTTCTTTCTCATTATTTCAATGTCCTGAATAATGCGTCATTACATGTTCAGCCAACAAAGCATCTGGCTTGTGTTCTTGTATTAGAGTGTAATTCTGGTTTTCTTGAGTAATTATGGTATTTCTATTTCCTTTAATTAATTCAGTATAAATGATATTTAAAATTTCTTGTGTTGTTGAAGAAGAACCGTGCCAGATGTGTACGTTGAGTCATACTCCCACACACAGAACAGTTACACTTGTGCTTTGGTTTTGTAGGTTTTATAGTTGCTGGGGACTTAATTAATTAATTGTGTTAATGAAAATTTCCATTGCATTCTTTGTTGTTGTTCTATGCAGTCAGATTGCGTAATAATACTAGTCAGGGCCAACCGTTTACGAGACTTCGTAATCGGACCAACAGCTACTAAATCAAAAAATTAAAATTAATTGCATTCAATATTAATGAAGCCCCCATGCACGTGGCGACCGCTGCTTCGGATCGTCCCTTGGAATTCTTCTGATTGTAGAAATAGTAGACAGTAGGATTGTTGTAGTAATTTGTAGTTTAGTAATTGTAGTCTATATTGCATGTGTAGATTTGGTAATTGTCATTCTTCTGATGGTATTTTTTTTGCAAAATTTCATTTCTGTTGTCTTGTCTACGGGTTTGACAATTAGTGCAATTATTTCAATTGTTCGATTAATCGTGTTTGAGGGAAACATTTCGTGTGAATGGTATTGTTGGAGATAAAGAGTCATTTTGTGTAATTTCCGTACAGTGACGAGTTTTGTATGCTCTGTAAATGATTACGCGATCGATGAAAAAGGCAAAAATGATGGATAGTCAGAATGACGAAATTGTTGACATGGCGAACTCGCCAACACAGGAGAACAGTATAATGAATAATGAAGTGGAAAATAATTTAATAAGTCGGGAAAATAGTCCGGAACCATTTAAAAATTTTTCTCAATCAGGAAATTCACAGAATACGAGATTAACGATAGAAGATTCTGAAATAGTATCTAACACAGATAGCTTTACAGCTATGACAAAAGAAGTTGGTTTCGCGGGAAATGTTAGGGGCGAAAAGAATTTCGAACCGGCTATTATGGAGCAGTTGATGAGTGCTATATTAAATTTGGGATCACAAATGGGAACAATGGAAACACGGTTAGACTCACAAACAGGAACAATCAAAACAGAGATGGGAACTATGAGATCTGAATTAAAAACAGATAGGGGAACAATGGAGCAGTTTCGATCTGAATTTAAAACAGAGATGGGAACTTTGGAAACACGGTTAGATTCACGAATAGGGACATGTTTCAAAAATATGAAAGATGAGTTAAAGAAAGAAATCGGAGAAGAAGTACAACTGATTTTGAATTCTCACAATAATAGATTAATTGCAGTAGAGATTAGACAAAGGGAACAAGATAGAGAACAGGAAGAAAGAGATCGCGTGATAGTACAAAAATTTTCAGAGTTAAATTTACAACGTGCACATGATAAGGAAGAAATATTTGAGAGAATCGAGGAATCCGTACCAAATGACAGAATAAATAATCTAACACAACAATATGAACAGTTAACTACCAAATGTGTCAATACTGAAACCCGAGTCGCGACACTTACGGAAGACGTAAGTAAACAGAAAGAAAAAATAGGTGACTTATCGGAAAGAGTTGAGGAGATTTCAGATAAATTGACAAGTCTTAGTTTAAATGGGGATAGAGATTCAGATGATACAGCTCCATTACCATTTGCATAAACCGAAGAGTACCAGAACATAAGTAAGCATGTTGAAAATCAGGGAAAATTTAATGAACGCGTTAAAAGGGAAGTTGAGGCATTACGAAAGCAAGTCAAACAAATTGAAGGTGAAATCGTAGGAAAGGACAGCAAAAGAAAATTAGAATCACAGATACCAGAGGGGTTTGAAGAAAATAATTTGTTTCATTTACGGGATGCAACAAGAGAGCGCCAGGCGCGCGAACTTGACAATAATCGACATTGGGACTGGGACAGACGCGGTAGGTCTTTGTCGCCACGAGGCGAAAACTTTGACTATAAACACTTTTTGACTGTTCGGAAATTTAAGATCTTCCGCAATTCTAAGAATGACATACATCCATGTGCATGGTTAGATCAATTTATGTACGCACTCCCACCAAATTGGCCACTAAGTCACAAACTGGAATTTATGTGTGGATATTTAGAAAACGAACCTGCGACGCGGATGCGCGCACTCATTAGAGATTGTAATAATCTGAATGATTTTTATCATTCATTTCTATCGGCATATTGGTCCGAAAACACACAAGACAGAGTCAAACATAGTCTGATTATGCAGCGTAATTTTAAACAGTCTGAGTTCCTCACGCCGGTAGAATACTTTGAAGACATGATTCGAAAGAATCAGTTCCTGTCCAACCCTTATAGCCCGACTGAATTAATTCGCATTTGTTTAACTAAGTTGCCACAATCCATAAGACAAATTGCTTTAGCTGGAAGATGTAAAGACGACATTGAGACTTTTAAGACTTTGTTACAAGAACTTGAGTATGACAACGACGACGGGACTTCTTGTAACTTTTTCAGTAACAGTAATTACGATAGATTTTCAGAGAAAAGGGATAGTGATCGGAACGGGCGTTATATGGGTAATTTTGAGAATGACAGACGTAACAGACAGGACAATAGATACCAGCCTTATGACAATAACAGACCTTCTAACAGAAATTACACAGACAATTATAATAACGGTAATTCTTACCGGAATGATCAATCATACGGAAACAGTAATCGGTATCATCAAGACAGAAATTATCCATACAGTAATAGAAATTCTTACTACAGAAATAACCAGGGTAGTAGGTCTAACAGTAATTTCAGAAGTGACAGTCGAAATTATACAAGAAGTAGTTATGCAGACAGACAGGAAAACAGAAATTTTAATAACAGACACAAGCAAGAATTTGCATCTAACAGACAGGAAGGACCTAATTGGCATCCTCCGCGTGACAGAAATTCAGAGAGACAAGTGGAAATAGTAGAAATTGATCCGCGAAATGACGGGAATAATCAAAGACGTGACGCAAACAATCGACCATGACTTGCAGCTTCGGCTCCTGGCAGCAATATAGACGGTTCTGAAAGTAATGACACTACAACTTTACACTACGTACGCCTGGAAGATATGAGAGACATCTTACTAGGCGAAAAGGAAAATAATGTAGACGCATTTTTACATCCTGTTATTGAAGTATGTGTGGGTAAGAATAAGTTCACTGCAGTTTTAGATTCTGGGAGCCCATTGAACGTCATTAGTGAATCAGTTTTTCGTATATGTGAAAGAACTATTGCCTGTCCTGTGTTACCTATTTCTAAAACTACAATTCGAGGAGCGATTTCTGGAAAAGGTGTGGAAGTTAAACAACAGACCAACCTAAATTTCATTTGTCAAGGATACGAATTGTCTGCTAATTTTATTATTGTTCCATTACTCAGTACACAGATTATATTAGGTATGGAGTTTCTTAACACACATAAGGCAATTTTGAACTTTAAAGAAGGAAGTGTGAATTTGACTGTTGCCGGAATGCCGAAATGTTTGAAATTTTCGAGTGTTTAGCAAGATCTGAATCAGATACAAAATGTTTAAGGTTTCTTACTTCTGATGTTTTCGTTGAGCATTATGACGACAGTGTGTTTATTCATGACAATGACAATAGATACAGAGACGCGATGGAGGATATAATTAGTAGCGAAGAATTAATTAATGAAAAGGTTAAAAAAGCTGAAGTGCCAGATGACGTTGCAAGAGAAGAGTTTCACCACATTTTGACTTCACATGCTACAGTGTTTAGTCATCACACAGGAACTATACAAGGCTTACAATATTTATTTAAAGTTAAAGAACACACACCATTTCGCGGGAAAACGTACGCTATTCCTTTGGCTTACAGAGACAAGGTTAAGAATGAACTTCAATACATGTTGTTAGATCAGGGCATTATTGAGCCAGCAGTCAGCCCTTATACCAGCCCATTACACGTTGTTCTTAAAAAGGATGGGTCAATTCGTTTGGTTCTGGATTCCAGACAGATAAATAATATCATCATTCCTGAAACTGACCGTCCACAAAATTTAGATGAACTTCTTCAATATTTCCATGGAATTAAAGTTTTATCCACGATTGATATGCGCGCAAGTTTTTGGCAAATAGAACTCCACCCTGATTGTAGAAAATATACTGCCTTTTTAGCCTTTGGTAACTGTTACCAGTTTCGGAAATTACCGTTTGGACTTACTGTATCTTCTGCAGCATTCATTCGTAGCTTAAATGAAATTTTACCTGTTTATCTTCGTGACAATATTACTTCATATGTTGACGATATTCTTATTGCTAAACGTTCTTGGAGTGAGCATAACAAAATTTTGGATTCATTATTACGTATTTTTGCACGAGTTGGCATGACAGTGAACTTGGAAAAATCTGAATTTGGTCGTTCTCAGGTGAAATTTCTCGGTCACATTATTTCTACAGAAGGTATTCTTCCTGATCCAGAGAAACTAGACGCTATTCGTAATTATGCTGTTCCTACCACAAAACGTGATGTTCGTAGTTTCCTTGGTGTCTGTAATTTTCTTAGACGCTTTGTTAGATTGGACAATTTGGCCACACCTCGTTTATGTGAACTATCTGGAAAAAATTCTAATTGGTGTTGGGATGAGGAAGCTCAGTCAGAATTTGAACAACTTCGTGATGCTTTAGTTGCTGCTCCACTTCTTTCACATCCGGATTTATCTAAAGATTTTTGTTTGGCGACGGACTCATCATACAAAGGCCTAGGTGCACATTTATTTCAAGAGATAGAAGAAAACGGCGTTGTAGTACAGAAAACTATTGCATTTGGAAGTCGTGTTCTCTCTAAATCCGAAAAGAATTATTCGATTACGGAACTTGAAGCTTTGGCTGTTGTTTGGGCTTTCACAAATTTCGCACATTTTTGTTCGGTAGACATACTAAGGTTTACACTGATCATAGAGCTTTGGAATTTCTTATGTCGACAAAATTAACTCATGGCAGATTGTCACGATGGGCGTTGTACCTACAGGAATTTGATTTTAGTATTGTTTACATACAGGGATCTTCAAATATTGTTGCTGATGCTTTATCACGTGCACCTATGGGTTTGAAAGAAAGTGCTGAAGAGGACTGCAAAGAAAACCATTATTGTTTGATGTACATTCAAGGTGTTGCGTTTGAGAACTTTATTTCGTCTTCGCTCCAGGACATCGCTAAGGAGCAAAATAAGGATCCAATCTGGAAGGACATTAAGGAGAAGTGGAGGAGAAAGGAAAGCGTAGCGATTAGACAGCATTATTTAGTTCGCAATGACATTCTTTTCAAACGAAAATCGGTCGACAACTCTGTTTGGTTAGTTTGTATTCCTGATGAGTGGGTCAATAAATTGATTTGGTACACACATTTCAGTTATGCGCACTTTGGTCCCAGAAAATGCTTTCATAAATTACGAGAAAATTGCTACTTCAGTAATATGGAAAAACGTATTCGATCTGTTCTTGTCAAATGCAAATTATGTCAAAAGGCTAAGCCGCCAACTGTTTCTCACAGAGCACCGTTGTTTCCTATCATTCCAGCGAAATTAAAGGAGATGGCTGCAGTCGATTTGTTCGGTCCAGTGGTTCGTTCTACTAATGGTTTTGCGTACATTTTCGTAGCAGTGGAATTGACATCAAAATATGTGTGTTTTACACCTTTACGCAAGGCAACAGCTCGTTCAGTATCTAATGCTTTCATCAAACATTTTCTTAAAGAAGTTGGTCATGTTGATAAGGTTATATCAGATAATGGATCACAGTTTCGTTCTAAAATTTGGCTTCGTACTCTACGGCGTCGTAAGATTAAACCAATTTTTATTTCACTTTTTCACCCTCAATCTAACGCTTCAGAGAGATGGATGAAGGAAATCAATAAATTGTGCCGTCTTTATTGTCATCAGAATCACAGAACTTGGGATCAGTATCTTCATATTTTTCAAAACATTCTGAATGAACTTCCAAATGACTCAACTTCTTTACCGCCTCTATTGATATTAAAAAATAAAGTACCAACAAATCGCATTTCTGAAATCGTTCCTTTTCCGCCTTCACGGAAACTGCGGCATTCTGAAGTTGTCAACCTGGCTCTACAAAATATTGCATCTGCGGCTGCAAGAAGAGAGAAATCAGCTAAACGTCCTGGTCGTTTAAAAATCTTGTCAGTTGGTCAAAAGGTGTTAATTAAGTCTCATCGTTTGTCTCATAAAGGAAAAGGCTTATGTCGCAAATTTTTTCTGCTTTATAACGCCATATAGGATTCGCAAAATTATTCATGATAACACTGTTGAAGTAGAAACTCTTAAATCTCGGCGCTCTAAGGGAATACATCATATATCAAACGTAAAAATTTTTGTGGAATGGCATACTTTTGAGAAACCAACAGTTATACGTAAACATGCGGAGAATGCAAGGATACCGCGCTGTGTTCTGGCGGCGGCGCGTACTCAAAGCAACAGTGAAGTCTGCGCGCCGCACAAGGCAGTCGTTGACCGCAAACAATCACTTCCCACGTCACGCGCCTACAGCTGATCGAGCGCTCAGTGCGAATGCACTGACAGACGTAAACAAATACACAGTCTAATTTCTCGGATTAAATTCTGTATAAAGCTATAGTGACTTTATAAATTATGTTATTAACGTTCAGTATTTTTCAGGATACGGTTGTGTAAAATATTTAAGACCTTCAGGTAAATTCTGTGTGTCCAACGTTAAGAGGACTTGCTATGGAGAAAATTTCAGGAAGAATGTAATTTCGAAAAAAAAGAAGTAAAAAACCAAAAAGGTAACGATTAATTGAGTTTATTTTTCAGGTAACATATTTCCACTTAGGTACGTACTTTAGACGTAATTTGCTGCTTGCGATTACATGACTCATACTTTGTGCTAAATTTCATGTTCTATGAATTTACCTGTGAAGCGACGTGCTTGCGTACATTAACTGATTTTGACAATGTTTTATTAATGAACAGTGTTATTACTTGTGTATATTATGCATCACTTGGCTGCTATGCTCTTTCACTGATGTCATATTTTTTTTTATTATGTGCCTGCTGTGCTTATTTAAATTGTAATTGTCAACTGATTAATTGTGCTGACTGTGGTTATGTATGTAAGATATACTTTGTGATTTATCTGCTTGCGCCTTCATATTTACTTATTAAGGTTACATATGAACATTTATTTGCTTATGCTGATATGATGCTAATGACCTGTTTATTATGTTAGATAACATATTTGCTGCCTTGCGTATGGATTGCATATTTACACATTTCTGTTTTGCTGTCATAACTACTCTTCAATTTAGTATATAGAAATGCTGATATACTGTGTACAAATATAGAGTTTAGGTTACACTGTGGTATTAATTATAGATTATTCGCTTGGCAGAGCCTCGTTGTAGGGATTGTGCTGCATCCACTTGTTGACATTCTGTTCTCTACTGGTATATTTACTCGCTATTGCATGTTTTGCTTATGCTCAGTGCCTTATATTTTAAGATAAGAAAATGAACTGCTATAATGCTACGAACGACATTAGTACAAGAAACTTCATAGAAGTCACATGAGATGGAGGTTTTATGGAAGCTGTATAAATTTATGCTAATAGGAAGGAAGCTAACGATATGACATACCAACACTAGGTTAGACCATTGACAGTTATTACACTGCATTTTTCGTGAGTAATTGAAATAGGAAGTGACACTTGACACAAGAAATACTCCACATGTTTGCTTCTGTTTGCCATAATTCTTGAAGTGGTGTACACACTGTGAAATATTATGATCATTAACACTTCGTAATCGTACTTACTTACTGAAAGTTATTCAAACTAAAGGCTGTTAGAGGTCATGTATGCATTTCTTTTATTTAATGATGGACAAGGAACCAAAATGTATCTTGTAATTTATAATGAGTAGAAAATTTGGGTCAGATGGATTACACAGAGGTTGTGTGTGGACACTGTGTCTTCAGATTGTATGGGATGCTAAATTGAAGTTTGCACTAGGATTTTGTCTGTACTTGTTCGAGGAGACTGACTAGAGGAAAGAGTTGTTATGGAAGTGAAATGATATTGGTGCTGAGGTTTATATATATTGACGTATTGAAGAGGTATGATTGAGGTATTGAGATTATGTGATGCTGATGATTATTGGAGTTTTGGTGGATAAGAGGTGAAGTAAGTGAGGAGCATATTTTTTTTCGTTGGTCTATATGGAACAAGGAGGATAAAGATGGCAGACTAGAACACTAAAGTAGAAGGAAGATAGTCTATACACACACTTTGTTAAATCACTAAGCAGTATATACTTTTTTTTTTGAAGAGAGGAAGTATTTGCATATCTTGGCTCACTGACAGTTGTTCAGCAACCGTACAATTTGATCTGGCTTGGCAAACATTGGTCTTGACATGATGACTATGACGCTGACTAACTATTATTGACTGTTATAAATTGCTGCCACTACTACTTGATACACATGATGAACATAAAATTTTGACAGAATTGCATTTACACAGTTAACACTATTCAATTACACAGTAGCACTAATGTGGATGAAAGATGAGTGAGTGTTTTTTGTGTGTTTTCCTTTCCCTATCCCAAATTGGTACCAACCTATCTCCTAAATATTATTTTACTTGTTTGTTGTGGCTTGCACTGACACCCATAAATATTATAGGTTTACTGGTATTTGTGTATTGTAATAGTTAATAGGACAATTATCTGATATCATTTGTGTGTTTGTTATGATTTGTATGTTTAGTGTAAAAGCATTGTATGTGTATTCAAACTATTGTTCATGCCTGAACTGTCTGATTAGTGATGGTGCTGCACTTTTCAACATGATGTGTGACATTTAGTCATGTTTAATTTCTGCTGATGAACAGTGTGATTAGTGAAAGTGAATATTATGGACTGCGCTCTGCACCTGTTCAACATTGCTGGTGCCACTAATGGAACTGCTTATACTGAAATGGTGTTACTTGTTGGTGTCTGCACCTATTCAACATTACTGGGTGCCACTGATAGACTACTGCTACTGAAAAGATGTCATCTGTTGATATCTGCACCTGTTCAACATTGCTGGTGCCACTGATGGAACTGCTTATACTGAAATGGTGTTACTTGTTGGTGTCTGCACCTATTCAACATTACTGGGTGCCACTGATGGACTGCTTCTACTGAAAAGATGTCACCTGTTGATATCTGCACCTGTTCAACAATGCTGGTGCCACTGATGGAACTGCTTATACTGAAACGGTGTTACTTGTTGATGTCTGCACCTGCTCAACATTGCTGGGTGCCACTGATGGACTGCTTCTACTGAAATGATGTCACTTGTTGGTGTCGGCACCTGCTCAACATTGCTGGGTGCCACTGGTGGACTGCTTCTACTGAAAAGATGTGACCTGTTGATGTCTGCACCTGTTCAACATTGCTGGTGCCACTAATGGAACTGCTTCTGCTGAATTATGTCACTTGATGGTGTCTGCACCTGCTCAACATTGCTGGGTGCCACTGATGGACTGCTTCTACTGAGATAATGTCACTTGTTGCTGTTTGCACCTGCTCAACATTGCTGGTGCCACTAATGGAACTGCTTATATTGAAATGGTGTTACTTGTGGGTGTCTGCACTTGTTCAACATTACTGGGTGCCACTGATGGACTGTTTCTACTGAAAAGATGTTACTTGTTGGTGTCTGCACCTGTTCAACATTGCTGGGTGCCACTGATGGACTGCTTCTATTGAAATAATGTTACTTGTTGGTATTTGCACCTGTTGACCATTGCTGGGTGCTACTGCTGGAACTGTCAACTACTTGTTTCTTGGGCTATGGAAAGAGTTTATGTGAATATTTGTATAAACTGATTTTTTGTGTATTACTGTTTGTGAAAAGCTATGAGACTCTTACCTGCACATATTCGTCATTGCTGACGCTATTGATTGAATTGTTTAACCACATAATACTTGTGTAAACTATTATGTAAAGTCACATGTATGAAAGAATTTGTATTGCTTACTGTATTCTATATAATAGGTTATTGAAAGGTCAGTGCAAAGCCAAAATTTTATCTAGTTATATGATATTTACGCATTAATATTATCTTTTATTTTTGTCTGTATTTTTTTTGACGAATTTGGTGGTATTTTCACCACCAATGCTGGCAAAAATACCATCAAATTCTAGCCTGTGGAGGAAGGGCATATGAAAGGTGGCTACACTGAGCCACAGCGCCAGAGATCGCGCTAGAGAGTATTGTTCCGCCGCCTCCACTGGCAGTGATTATTGAGAACTCGTAGTGGGCAGTGCTTTGGGAGAACTCGTGGTAGTCAGTGCTGAGATGTCGTAGTGAGGAGTGTTTGCTGAGATGAGCTAGTAGGCAGTGCTTGCTGAGATGTGATACTGAAAAGTTCTTGTTGAGATTTGATAGTAGCGAGTCGGTGTGGAGAGATTGTAATGTCTAGAGTGCTTTTCATCAATATAAATTAAGGTAACAAACTACTTTTCTTTTCTTTCTCATTATTTCAATGTCCTGAATAATGCGTCATTACAGGTTCAGTCAACAAAGCATCTGGCTTGTGTTCTTGTATTAGAGTGTAATTCTGGTTTTCTTGAGTAATTATGGTATTTCTATTTCCTTTAATTAATTCAGTATAAATGATATTTAAAATTCCTTGTGTTGTTGAAGAAGAACCGTGCCAGATGTGTACGTTGAGTCATACTCCCACACACAGAACAGTTACACTTGTGCTTTGGTTTCGTAGGTTTTATAGTTGCTGGGGACTTAATTAATTAATTGTGTTAATGAAAATTTCCATTGCATTCTTTGTTGTTGTTCTATGCAGTCAGATTGCGTAATAATACTAGTCAGGGCCAACCGTTTACGAGACTTCGTAATCGGACCAACAGCTACTAAATCAAAAAATTAAAATTAATTGCATTCAATTTTAATTAAGCCCCCATGAAACCTCTGTATGTGAAATAATTTTTGAACTTGGTGCATCTACCCGATACTTAAAAAAGGGTTTTTAACAGTCTTGCACACAGACAGTCAGACAGCAGGCAGACAGACGGACAACAGTGACGTAGTGGTAGTAGTAGTAACTTTATTCAGACGTAGATCTGTTTTTACAAGGATGTAGGACATGTCTAGGTATTTACAAATTTAGATCAATTTAAAATAAGCTAATTCGTACACACATATATTTACAGACTTCTAGTTAGAGACAATCATTAGGTTTACTTCTGGTATACAATACTTTTTTTTCAAATAACTTATTAAATAATGTAATGCCACATTGTTCACTCATATCTCACTATCAGTCACTGCACACACTATACACATATTGTTTCATATCACTTCACTCACTACACACACACACACACACACACACACACACACACACACACACACACACACTGGTGATCTCTGGGCCATTTTCTTTACGGCAGCTTCCCATTTGCTATCCTGAAAAACTGAGTCAGCATCCCTCCATAATTAGTGAGATGTTGAGCTCAGAAAGAGAAAGAGGTGTTAGTATTGTTATGCATAGCTTGGGGGTAAGTATTTCTAGAAAGGAAAAAAAAACATAAAGTGAAGGTGTTATGTGGAATGTTGTATATTTTATAATCATCATTATTATTTTATTATTATTATTATTATTAATATTTATTTGTATAAAATTTTTTAATCAAACCCCTACTCTGATTTAGCTAAGTAATCCTTCAATGTATAAAATGCATTGCATAACAGGTACTTTTTAGCTGCCTTTTTAAATAAGCCTATTTTGGCTATTTCTGTTATCTCTTTTCGTAATTTATTGTACAGATTTATTCCTTGGTAGAAAATACTGTTTTGAGTTTTATGTTCATTTTTTTCTTGGTAAATGTAAGTTGAGTCTATCTCTTGTTGCATGGTCATGGACAGAGCTCTTTGTGCACTAATTACCAATGTTATTTTTGATGTGTACAACTGATTGGTAAATGTATTCACATGGAGCAGTTAAAATCCCCAGTGTTCTGAACAGATCTTTACAATGAGCTCGACTAGTATTTTTGGTTATTATTCTTATGGCTCTTTTCTGGAGTTTGAAAATTGTGTTCAGATTTGGTGCATTTGTTCCCCAAAAAAGAATTCCATGGCTAAGAATAGAGTGTACATATGAATAATACGTAACTAGAAGACACTGCATGTTACACACTGATGATAGGATTCTAAGGGCGTAACATGCTGATGAGATTCTGTTTGCCAGTACCTTTGTGTATTCACACCACTTCAACTGAGAATCAATATTCTTTCCTAGAAATTTTGCATTTGTTACACAGTCTATAGAGGTGTCATCTACATTTAATTTAATATTGTCATTTTTCCTCTTCAAACTGAAATTCATGGCATTAGTTTTCTTTGTATTCAGTGTCACTTAATTACTTACTGACCAATCAAAAACTTCCTTGAGATATACGTGTTTACCGATTGAGGAAATAGTTCTAAGTTCTAGGGAGCTGATGACCTCAGAAGTTAAGTCCCATAGTGCTCAGAGCCATTTGAACCATTTTTTTGAGGAAATTGTGTTCTACATCTACATCTACATTCACACTCCGCAAGCCACCCAACGGTGTGTGGCGGAGGGCACTTTACGTGCCACTGTCATTACCTCCCTTTCCTGTTCCAGTTGCGTATGGTTCGCGGGAAGAACGACTGTCTGAAAGCCTCCGTGCGCGCTCTAATCTCTCTAATTTTACATTCGTGATCTCCTCGGGAGGTATAAGTAGGGGGAAGCAATATACTCGATACCTCATCCAGAAACGCACCCTCTCGAAACCTGGCGAGCAAGCTACACCGCGATGCAGAGCGCCTCTCTTGCAGAGTCTGCCACTTGAGTTTATTAAACATCTCCATAACGCTATCACGGTTACCAAATAATGCTGTGACGAAACGCGCCGCTCTTCTTTGGATCTTCTCTATCTCCTCCGTCAACCCGATCTGGTACGGATCCCACACTGATGAGTAATACTCAAGTATAGGTCGAACGAGTGTTTTGTAAGCCACCTCCTTTGTTGTTGGACTACATTTTCTAAGCACTCTCCCAATGAATCTCAACCTGGTACCCGCCTTACCAACAATTAATTTTATATGATAATTCCACTTCAAATCGTTCCGCACGCATACTCCCAGATATTTTACAGAAGTAACTGCTACCAGTGTTTGTTCCGCTATCATATAATCATACAATAAAGGATCCTTCTTTCTATGTATTCGCAATACATTACATTTGTCTATGTTAAGGGACAGTTGCCACTCCCTGCACCAAGTGCCTATCCGCTGCAGATCTTCCTGCATTTCGCTACAATTTTCTAATGCTGCAACTTCTCTGTATACTACAGCATCATCCGCGAAAAGCCGCATGGAACTTACGACACTATCTACTAGGTCATTTATATATATTGTGAAAAGCAATGGTCCCATAACACTCCCCTGCGGCACGCCAGAGATTACCTTAACGTCTGTAGACGTCTCTCCATTGATAACAACATGCTGTGTTCTGTTTGCTAAAAAATCTTCAATCCAGCCACACAGCTGGTCTGATATTCCGTAGGCTCTTACTTTGTTTATCAGGCGACAGTGCGGAACTGTATCGAACGCCTTCCGGAAGTCAAGAAAAATAGCATCTACCTGGGAGCCTGTATCTAATATCTTCTGGATCTCATGAACAAATAACGCGAGTTGGGTCTCACACGATCGCTGTTTCCGGAATCCATGTTGATTCCTACTTAGTAGATTCTGGGTTTCCAAAAACGACATGATACTCGAGCAAAAAACATGTTCTAAAATTCTACAACAGATCGACGTCAGAGATATAGGTCTATAGTTTTGCGCATCTGCTCGACGACCCTTCTTGAAGACTGGGACTACCTGTGCTCTTTTCCAATCATTTGGAACCCTCCGTTCCTCTAGAGACTTGCGGTACACGGCTGTTAGAAGGGGGGCAAGTTCTTTCGCGTACTCTGTGTAGAATCGAATTGGTATCCCGTCAGGTCCAGTGGACTTTCCTCTGTTGAGTGATTCCAGTTGCTTTTCTATTCCTTGGACACTTATTTCGATGTCAGCCATTTTTTCGTTTGTGCGAGGATTTAGAGAAGGAACTGCAGTGCGGTCTTCCTCTGTGAAACAGCTTTGGAAAAAGGTGTTTAGTATTTCAGCTTTACGCGTGTCATCCTCTGTTTCAATGCCATCATCATCCCGGAGTGTCTGGATATGCTGTTTCGAGCCACTTACTGATTTATCGTAAGACCAGAACTTCCTAGGATTTTCTGTCAAGTCGTTACATCGAATTTTACTTTCGAATTCACTGAACGCTTCACGCATAGCCCTCCTTACGCTAACTTTGACATCGTTTAGCTTCTGTTTGTCTGAGAGGTTTTGGCTGCGTTTAAACTTGGAGTGAAGCTCTCTTTGCTTTCGCAGTAGTTTCCTAACTTTGTTGTTGTACCACGGTGGGTTTTTCCCGTCCCTCATAGTTTTACTCGGCACGTACCTGTCTAAAACGCATTTTACGATTGCCTTGAACTTTTTCCATAAACACTCAACATTGTCAGTGTGGGAACAGAAATTTTCGTTTTGATCTGTTAGGTAGTCTGAAATCTGCCTTCTATTACTCTTGATAAACAGATAAACCTTCCTCCCTTTTTTTATATTCCTATTAACTTCCATATTCAGGGATGCTACAATGGCCTTATGATCACTGATTCCCTGTTCTGCACATACAGAGTCGAACAGTTCGGGTCTGTTTGTTATCAGTAGGTCCAAGATGTTATCTCCACGAGTCGGTTCTCTGTTTAATTGCTCGAGGTAATTTTCGGATAGTGCACTCAGTATAATGTCACTCGATGCTCTGTCCCTACCACCCGTCCTAAACATCTGAGTGTCCCAGTCTATATCTGGTAAATTGAAATCTCCACCTAAGACTATAACATGCTGAGAAAATTTATGTGAAATGTATTCCAAATTTTCTCTCAGTTGTTCTGCCACTAACGCTGCTGAGTCGGGAGGTCGGTAAAAGGAGCCAATTATTAACCCAGCTCGGTTGTTGAGTGTAACCTCCACCCATAATAATTCACAGGAACTATCCACTTCTAGTTTACTACAGGATAAACTACTACTAACAGCGACAAACACTCCACCACCGGTTGCATGCAATCTATCCTTCCTAAACACCGTCTGTACCTTTGTAAAAATTTCGGCAGAATTTATCTCTGGCTTAAGCCATCTCTCTGTACCTATAACGATTTCAGCTTCGGTGCTTTCTATCAGCGCTTGAAGTTCCGGTACTTTACCAACGCAGCTTCGACAGTTTACAATTACAATACCGATTGCTGCTTGGTCCCCGCATGTCCTGACTTTGCTCCGCACCCTTTGAGGCTGTTGCCCTTTCTGTACTTGCCCAAGGCCATCTAACCTAAAAAACCGCCCAGCCCACGCCACAGAACCCCTGCTACCCGTGTAGCCGCTTGCTGCGTGTAGTGGACTCCTGACCTGTCCAGCGGAACCCGAAACCCCACCACCCTATGGCGCAAGTCGAGGAATCTGCAGCCCACATGGTCGCAGAACCGTCTCAGCCTCTGATTCAGACCCTCCACTCGGCTCTGTACCAAAGGTCCACAGTCAGTCCTGTCGACGATGCTGCAGATGGTGAGCTCTGCTTTCATCCCGCTAGCGAGACTGGCAGTCTTCACCAAATCAGATAGCCGTCGGAAGCCAGAGAGGATTTCCTCCGATCCATAGCGACACACATCATTGGTGCCGACATGAGCGACCACCTGCAGATGGGTGCACCCTGTACCCTTCATGGCATCCGGAAGGACCCTTTCCACATCTGGAATGACTCCCCCCGGTATGCACACGGAGTGCACATTGGTTTTCTTCCCCTCTCTTGCTGCCATTTCCCTAAGGGGCCCCATTACGCGCCTGACGTTGGAGCTCCCAACTGACCAGTAAGCCCACCCTCTATGGGACCAACCTGCTGAGGTTATCTGTCCCCATGCTTACACACTACTTAATCAAACTTAAAGTAACTTACGTTAGGGACAACACACACACACACACACCCATGCCCACGGGAGGACTCGAACCTCCGACGGGGGAAGCCGCATGAACGGTATGCAGGCGCCTCGGACCGCACGGTTACACCGCGCTGCTACCGATTCAGGCACGGAAACCTAAAAACTAATTATTTGAAAACTGTAAGTGGAAATACTCACGTGTAATACCCCTTCATAATGTCTACTTTGCAAAGTACTATCCTTTAAACTATGCAACATCGCGAGGAGAGGGGAGGGAGGGGGGTGGTTACTTCACGCTGACCTTTTGAAAATATAGTAAATCAGTCCGGTACTTTAGTGTTTTTTTTAATTAAGTCTTCTACCAGATTACAGAAATGCTTTAATTTTTTCAGATAAACTAAACCCAAAAATTTAATAGATGCGACATTTCACTGTACTTGTCATATTCAGTATTTTCACGTTTTGGACCCTAGTTACACATCAGCGTCTCTTTAGAAAACATATTGTATGTGCAACTCAACAATAATTAACAAAATTAGCATTTTTAAAACTTTTTTGTAATGGTCATGAAATACTCCACACCCTCTCGCTTGTTAGTTTGCGTTATTGACAGTGCGTTATTGACAGTACGTTATTGACATTATTGTGGGCACTCTGCAGCGGAGTGTACATTTATATGAAACTTCCTGGCAGATTAAAGCTGTGTGCCGGACCGAGACTCGAACTCGGGACCTTTGCCTTTCGCGGGCAAGTGCTCTACCATCTGAGCTACCCAAGCACGACTCACGCCCCCTCCTCACAGCTTTAATTCTGCCAGTACCTCGTCTCCTACCTTCCAAACTTTAAGAGAAGCTCTCCTGCGAACCTTACAGAACCAGCACTCCTGGAAGAAAGTATATTTCGGAGACATGGCTTAGCCACAGCCTGGGGGGTGTTTCCAGAATGAGATTTTCACTCTGCAGCGGAGTGTGCGCTGATATGAGACTTTCTGGCACATTAAAACTGTGTGAAGGACCGAGACTCGAACTCGGGACCTTTGCCTTTCGCGGGCAAGTGCTCTACCAACTGAGCTACCCAAGCTCGACTCACGCCCCCTCCTCACAGCTTTAATTCTGCCAGTACCTCGTCTCCTACCTTCCAAACTTTAAGAGAAGCTGTCCTGCGAACCTTACAGAACCAGCACTCCTGGAAGAAAGGATATTTCGGAGACATGGCTTAGCCACAGCCTGGGGGGTGTTTCCAGAATGAGATTTTCACTCTGCAGCGGAGTGTGCGCTGATATGAGACTTTCTGGCACATTAAAACTGTGTGAAGGACCGAGACTCGAACTCGGGACCTTTGCCTTTCGCGGGCAAGTGCTCTACCAACTGAGCTACCCAAGCACGACTCAGGCCCCGTCCTCACAGCTTTACTTCTCCCAGTACCTCATCTCCGACGTTCCAAAGTTTACAGAAGCTCTCCTGCGAACCCTACAGAACTAGCACTCCTGAATGAAAGGATATTGCGGAGACATGGCTTAGCCACAGCCTGGGGGATGCTTCCAGAATGAGTAGAGCACTTGCCCGCGAAAGGCAAAGGTCCCGAGTTCGAGTCTGCGTCCGGCACACAGTTTTAATCTGCCAGGAAGTTTCAATTTTAGTTTGTACTTGGCCACCGCTACAAATGATTCTGTGTGGTTGTTTTACATCTAGCGTTATCCTCAACAACTTAATTGACGCGGGATGTTGTGGAAACTTTTTATTGATGCCGTAATCTAATCAGGAAAGGGAGGTAATGACAGTGGCACGTAAAGTGCCCTCCGCCACACACCGTTGGGTGGCTTGCGGAGTATGAATGTAGATGTAGATGTAGATGTAGATGTACTACGTGATTTCGTACACTCCTCAAATACGGACGTATTCGCATATCAACGTCGTAGGTTCATATGATAATCATTCACCTGAAACTAGTCCTGCATGCTATTCGCCACAGGTACGGGAAAATAGAAAATATGGGTGTGGGAGAGGGGGTAGGGGGGGGGTAGGTGGCTTGCAGAGTGTAGCAATGGAGAAGATGAAATCTTAACCCCTCACTCAATTGATGTATTCATTAAATTTCATTCTAAAGGGCCTAACATACGGCTATGGGAACTTTTGACATCGGCAATTTTTTTATAGCTTTAACTTGAAAATTAATTACTTCTCAGTAAACACAGCAACAAAGCCTTTGTTTACATTAGTTTTTTCATCTCTTCAGGCAATAAGAAAGGATGTTCACTTACACTACGGATATAAATCCAACAGGAACAGTACTGCCTCTTTCATGAACAGAACTGTCAGGAAGTAAAACAAAAGTCCAACGAAGAGTTAATTCAACATAACAACGACAGACAGAATTCACTTTTAGGTGAAATTGTTAATGAAACGGGGTGTATATAAATCACCCGATTTCACAACACTGTGCTGGTGAGGGTTGTCATACTTCATTCAAACGTGTTGGAAAGCGAAACACATAGAAAGAGTCGTCACAAACCTCCACAAAACAATGTCACGTATCCTATACGCAGAACTCTGTTACTTTGTCTTAGCGGCTATACCGTCATGTTAAGTTCCTGTCGACGCGTCTCTAAACTTCATCGACATCTTCCGTCGGGCTACATGCTAAACATCCTAAGCAACAAAGCAGCCCTCTACAGTAGATCGCTCTCGTGTTTGCATACTCTTTTCTTAATGTATGCACTTTTGCAAGAGACATAAAAATGACTGTAGACGGCATAATTAAGAGCTATGAATATATCTCACACAGAATTATGTTGATATGTCTGAAATGTCTGGGAGGAATACCTACCACAATCTGTGACTTTAACCCAGACGAGTTTAAGGCGCAAGATGACTATCAGCTTTACAAAAAGTTAGAAAAATTGGTTAACAGATTCGCACACACTGATCAAAATGGTATAGCTAGAGACTTTAATACGAGTATAGGTGAGTACTTATTTATAAACAAAAAAAGAAAGAGCTTCCGGACTGTAACATTCCACGGGGTGTTTCTGAAATTTGGAATTCTGTAAATGTTTTTAGCGTTTTTCTGAGCATTTTGAAAGTGTGAATGTAACATATGTCTTACACTGATTCAACCGAAGTTCTATCGTACCACATCTCAGAATCTGTGGTTTTAATTTTTTTCTCGTCAGAGGTACTGGTAGGACGTACGGCTGCGTATCGTCATAAATCAAGCACTGAATATAGTAACAGATGCATCTCTAATTGCACAGGTTCTTTTAGGGAAAGCGTAATTAACAATATTCGAGTGATTCCAACAGATTTTGTGTGTTTTAAAAAACTGAAGCTACAGAATACCTTCTTTCTTTAGAAAAAAGAATTTAGACATTTACACATGGGCTGCAGGAATTCTTAGATCAGTCATTGATTACGTCATAACAAATAAAGAAGTAGTGTTACAGGTTCCCACAGATCCAATATGCCGGGGTTACTACATGAGCTCATATCATAATTTTCAATTATCTAACACCGAAATGTTAGCTACATGGAAGAGACAAAGGAGAAATCTAGATCTACAAGAAGAAGTTGATGAAATAAGTATGCTACAACACGAGAGAATCAAATTACGTTTTGAACAGAGACTAAACATGCAACTTCAGTAAAGAGAAACTACAAATGACGCAAAAGAAGAATGGAATAGCGCTGAAGTTGTTGGCGGGAAGAATGAATTCAGGGGAAAGAGAGGCGTGAAGATGTGGATTGACGAAAATGAAGAGGGAGTTGAGGGCAAGTATTTAGCTCGCTGAACACTTTTAAGGAATCTTACAGCAGAGAATCGGAAAGTCCGTCGGATAAAGAGTAATGTAGTGAAGATTCTAGTAAAAAAGTGTCATCAAGGTTCGTGGGACAGATATGAAACACGGAGAGGAATACATCGTCGACAATGTTTCTGCTATAAAGGATTGAAAATGCTACATACAGTTGAGATAGACGCTATGGAACACAGGGAATCCAAGAGATCATACGAGTAGTATGGAAATCTTTGGTACGAAGATGAGAATTCCTAGGAGGAGACATAAACAGACGAACCTTACGGATTAGACATCGTCTCTGTTGGCAACGTTACAGACGCCACCAAAGGCTTGATAAACAAAAAAGTAGCATGAACGAACAGGGACAATATCGATTACCGGAAATATGGTGGGAGCTTCTTAGCTATTAGACTCGCGCATCTCTTAAATCTGTGCCGCAGACAACTGAAAACTGGCTAAAAGGGAATATCACTCCTATTCTCAAGCAAGGCTGCAGAAGTGAATCTTAGTATTGTAAGGGCGTCGGTTTCGTCGACAGTGACATTAAAAATATATTCCAGAATAATCAGTAGTAGTTTTAAATGCATAGCAAACAACTATCATCGGTGAAGAACAGATGGCGTTAAGACGCGGTCGCTCTAAAGTAGGCGCCATTTTTACAGTTAAGTAAATTAAAAGGGAAAATTATGTGTTTTAGTTTCTGGAACAGTTCACAGTTCATAGAGCTCTGAAGTAGTCTTTAAAACCAGAAATGAAACTAAACTGAAGCTTTATAAAACAGTGGCGGAGCTGATAGAATCCTATTAGAAGTGAGATCTTGGTACTCTAGATGGAACTCAGAAGGAAAATTACATCAGCTGAGATGAAATTCCTCAAGGTTGTCGAAGCCTGCACATTGATGGACAAAATACGAAACGCAGCAATAAGGCAAGAGCAACAGATTTTCCATTTGGAAAATAACGTATAAAATCAGCTGATGTAACCACTTAAAAAGAATGCAGAAAGACTGCCTAGAAAATGGACAGACGTCCACGTGTATGACGTCCGGAGACAAGATAGTTTCCGGAATAAGTTATGCAGCCTACTCTGTGACGATCGCAGCTCGCAGAAAATTGCCATTAATTCTGCGATTTGGCTACTACCGGTTATTGCCTCCTGTTTGTTCGCGCTATCTTGTTGAAGAACTCTAACATTCACCACAATAAGCACTAAGTCGTTCTGCATTCCCTTAAAACCACTCAGAGGCTGTTACCTCTTCTAGACAGCATCACTGACGCCAGTTGAGAATGCTGTACACCCTGTCTCATAAATAAACTGTGTGTCTCGAGAACCTGTGCCACCCTGTCACGAATCCTTCGGAGGAATCCTGTCTTGCTTTCGCACATGCTGAGTATATTTCGTTCAGTATAACGAACTGAGTTCTGAACTACCAGCGGTTACTCCCTCACTTCCTTACTCCATACTAAAAGTAAGACAGCTCTCCATCCTTGCTAACTGATTAGTGGATAAGTAGTAAGAACTATGAGCATTTAACAACGATATGCCTCGTATTTTGTTACTTCAAGTTTTCTGCCGGTAAAAAGGGCCATCACAGTTATTTATAAGTTGTGACCTCCCCTTCTCTCCATGCTCCGTTTCTTTCGATGATATTTCCTCTTCTTTCTTCCTTCTTTGTACCACAGCTACATCTCAGGGTTTTCAATGCAGAAATGTAGTGAGAACGGGGAACACGTGTGTGGTGGTTCACGATATCGTACAGTAGTGCTGTGAGGGAGCGTCACTCGTGCCTCTGGTTTGAGAAGACTGACGACTGAAGTACGAACATTTCTCAAAACAAAGACAGGTATGTGCTCTCTTTTCTTTTAAAACTATAAATAGTAGCGTAGCTAGCACTATCTATCGTTCTACTAAACTCAATGAGTGCGACACCATTGATGAAGTTTCAACTTCGAAAGAAGCTTGTTAATACCAGTTAGCTGAAAAAAAAAACTCATCCAATCCAGAAGTCACTCACAGTTAGAGTAATTAGTTTCTGATGTCTGTGTAGTGGTCATTAACAAAAGATCGTTTCAATAACTCTATCACTGTCCGTTTATGAGTTGTTAAGCAACGTATCAACAAACTGACTATGCAATGATTAATATTTGTCGTATCCAGACAATAAATCGCTTCTCGCTTGCTTTAAGCATCAAGACGATTACTATGCTGCTCCTACAAGTCTTTGATAGTTTTTATCAAGCTAGTGTCCGTAGATTGCGGTTAATGATACTGAATCACACACGTGAAGATAACGCCCGATATACAGCCGTGTATCTTAAACTCCTCGCCGATATTTGAGAATTCACCCGCGATTAGTTTGCACCAAAGTCGAGCCGTGGTTGCCTAGAATAATTTTTAAATCAACTGCGTGCTGTAAATTAACAACTTTTATGGCTGTTCATGAAGTTATGGAAGACGCGCGCTCAACGACTACTTAAACACGCACTCGAGCAACACGGAAGTTTTTTTTCCTTACAAAGAGAAAACATATCATGCATAATGCAACAAGGTTTTTTGATCCATAATGGATCAACGAAGAAGGTTATTTGCTATCTCAAAACATATTTATATCTTTCTCATTAATATTCATTACCTACTAAATGTTGTACATAATTAAATTCTTTACTCTGTAAATAATCAACAGAATTTAGAAATAATGAGATGTATAAAAAAAATCTGAAGTTGATATGACGTCATGGTTTCGACTCCCCTAGACTCACGTGACGCAAAGCAGATCCGACTATGTAGGACATACTCGTGTAATGAAACTTCCTGGAAGATGAAAACTGTGTGCCGGACCGAGACTCGAACTCGGGCATTTGCCTTTCGGGGGCAAGTTCTCTACCAACTGAGCTACCCAAGCAAGACTCACGCCCCGTCCTCACAGCTTCACTTCTGCCAGTACCTCGCCTCCTACCTTCCAAACTGTACAAAATCTCTCCTGCGAACCTTGCAGAACTAGCACTCCTGAAAGAAAGGATATTGCGGAGACATTGCTTAGCCACAGCCTGGGGGATGTTTCTAGAATGAAATTTTCACTCTACAGCGGAGTGTACGCTGGTGTGAAACTTCCGGGCAGATTAAAACTGCGTGCCGGACCGAGACTCGAACTCGGGCCTTTGCCTTTCGCTTGGGTAGCTCAGTTGGTAGAGCACTTGCCCGCGAAATGCAAAGGCCCGAGTTCGAGTCTCGGTCCGGCACGCAGTTTTAATCTGCCCGGAAGTTTCATATCAGCGCACACTCCGCTGTGGAGTGAAAATTTCATTCTATACTCGTGTAATGTTGCAAAGTGACGCGTGAGGAGTTTGCATTGACAGCTGGTCGAAGAACCGCAAGAGGTCTCAGTAATAAAATTCCCCATCGTACACTTCCACTCTACGATGGTAAGGTATGCTGTGCTGACGGGTCGAGTGTAATTTGAGAAAAAGTATACTTGTAACAGTAACTGGAAACTGGGGGTCGCAGACAGAGTGTATCTCCTAACAGTCGTCAGGAGCAATTTCTCTGGTGTTTCGGCAGACATTTGCAATTTCGTTTTCGCTATGTGTAGCTGGAGTCACCCCAGACATTACAGCACATCACGTCTCTCACGCGACTCCCAGTGCCGCCGGAGAGCGTCGGTTCGTTTCCCGTTACAAACAAAATGATTTTTGAAGCAGAATTTTACGTGCGTAGTCGACAGCTTGGTCGCAGATTAGTCTAGTGCGATATCTGAATTAACGATATGCAGTAACAGGGGCAATAAAACACGAAGAATAAAACCAGTACTCGAGCAGAGACACCACCGCCCTAGCCCGCTCTGACTGTTACCGCTACGCGGCAGCATCGCTGCTCAGTCTCTGTTGGTGTTTCACTGTTCCTCATAGTACACACCGCTAAACCGCATATCACACTGTACTAATTCTGGGCAGCTGTGTCGAATGGTCATGTAAGATGCTGCTTTGATAATCATTTTATTTGCAACGGGAAGCGAACCGACGCCTTCTGTCACACTGGATGTTGCATGAAAGACCTGATGTGTAGTATTTGTCTGGGATGAACACCAGAGACAATACACAGATACAGAGATACACCTTACGTGTTACTTTACACGTACTGGACAAACTATGATCTACGTGAAGAGTTAAATCGATAATTTATGAAGAAACATCACTCGTCTAATATACGCGAAGATGTGCTGTAGAGATTCAAATCCCTTTTCTGCTATTAAATGTCAGATTTACCATAGTAGAGAAGGCCAGATGCATTGGCCTGAAACATCATCGCTTTATGGCGATGGCAGTAATTATTACTGACATTTTAACTTTTCAGATCACTAAAAATATCTTACAAAAGAAATTTATACACTGTGCAAACCTACGTTTCTAGTATTTGTAGACTTGGAGAAAGCTTTTGAGAATGTTGACTGGAATACTCTCTTTCAAATTCTGAAGGTGGCAGGTGTAAAACACAGGGAGAGAAACGCTATTTACAATTTGTACAGAAACCAGATGGCAATTACAAGAGTCGAAGGACATGAAAGGGAAGCAGTGGTTGGGAAGGGAGTGAGAGAGGGTTATAGCCTCTCCCCGATGTTATTCAATCTGTATATCAATCTGTATATTGAGCAAGCAGTAAAGGAAAGAAAAGAAAAATTCGGAGTAGCAATTCAAATCCATGGAGAAGAAATAAAAACTTTGAGGTTTTCCGATGACATTGTAATTCTGTCAGAGACAGCAAAGGACCTGGAAGAGCAGCTGAACGGAATGGACAGTGTCTTGAAAGGAGGATATAAGGTGAACATCAACAAAAGCAAAACGAGGATAATGGAATGTAGTCGAATTAAATCGGGTGATGCCGAGGGTATTAGGTTAGGAAATGAGACGCTTAAAGCAGAAAATGAGTTTTGCTATTTGGGCAGCAAAATAACTGATGATGGTCTAAGTAGAAGGATATAAAATGTAGACTGGCAATGGCAAGGAAAGCGTTTCTGAAGAAGAGAAATTTGTTAACATCGAGTATAGATTTAAAAGTCAGGAAGTCTTTTCTGAACGTATTTGTATGGAGTGTAGCCATGTATGAAAGTGAAATGTGGACGATAAATAGTTTAGGCAAGAAGAGAATAGAAGCTTTCGAAATGTGGTGCTATAGAAGAATGCCGAAGATTAGATGTGTAGATCACATAACTAATGAGGAAGTATTGACTACAGTTGGGGACAAGAGGACATATTCTGAGGCATCAAGGGATCACCAATTTAGTATCTGAGGGCTGTGCGGAGGGTAAAAATCTTAGAGGGAGACCAACAGATGAATACATTAAAAAGATTCAGAAGGATGTAGGTTGCAGTAGGTACTGGGAGAAGAAGAAGCTTGCACGCACAGGATAGAGTAGCATGGAGAGCTGCATCAAACCAGTCTCTGGACTCAAGACCACAACAACAACAACAACAACAACAACAACAATGTGCAAGCGTCAGAGATAATCCCATCGCCATTGTAATGTGTCTTTTTGAACGACAATATACTGTGTTGGATCGTTTAAATCATTATGGTTTTTCACTGTCGTTTAGCGTTGCAGAAGTCTCTCTGTCGAGAAGCCATATATTCCCATCTCACTGTGCTTTTTGTTTAGTGATTTCTCGCGACCATCTTCCCTCTTACAAAATTCTTTAGTTGTCAGAATTTTCCTCTATGGCCCCGGTTCCTGTTGCATCTACATGAAAAATGCTCATGAACTAAATTTTGCCCTTGCGCAGAGCAGTTTCTGAACGTTCAGTTGCAAACTACATGTTGCGATACGAAAATGATACGGTATAGCATACCGCTTCTCTGCCGTTGCAGTTAATCGGCCCCTAGAATCAAAGCCGCCTCCGCCACTCACGTGCCAGTAGAGACCCTAACGCATCTCCCGGGAACAATTGGACTGGCAGGTAGCAGAAATTCGGGTTCCGTTAGCTCTCCTTTGTTGTGTCCATCCCCATGGGAATAGCCAGAGCAGGAAATGCAAGATACAGATTAGGCTCCGCTCCTGCAAGAACCAGGGGCAATTTCCCACATCCGCGTACTGCGCCTATTTAGCCCGCAATGAAATGCGTGGTTCCAGACGTAATGTTCTCTGATTACAGCTCTACGCGGAACAGCCTCCACGCCGCCGCCGTTTCTTACTTAGAGTATTTCTGCAACAGATTCGTTTCATATTAAAGCGTTCTCATTTTTTCTTACAACAATTTCTCTGTGATATCCGAACCGCTAGGTAATACAGAAAAAAAGCGATTTCGGCACCGTAACTTACTGTATGAATACAGAACAGTGCAGTTCTGCAGCCTTGTGGCATTCTAGCAGCTACTTACGGTTAATTCTTGCGATTATTTCCAGAACATCTGATGGACTGATTTAAAATTCGAAAATATTTTTCACTTGTCGTTCTTAATAAATGCTGTGTTCAACCCAATTTTAAATACAGGGATGATTATCTTACGAACATTTTGTGTATTTTTGTTTCATTTCCTAGTACTAAATATCAGTTCTCAGCAGATGCGACATAATTTACTAAGAAAGGAAAGAAAGCACAGTGTGAGTCGTTTACCATTCTCTGACCGCCTTATCCAGGTTTGATGGTATGGTATCTTTACTAGAACGTCATTGTCACAACAACGCAGCTCTCGTCATTAATCTGTGTTTCTCAGACGTCTACTTCTTCGATCATATTGGACTTGTGGAAGCTCCTGTATAGGGATTCCATGCGGAAAAACAGAATAAAAGGGCAAAGACGTCTTGTGATTAGTCCCAGAAGATATGACGCGTCGATATTACAGTCGAAAATCTCTCTGTGATATGATAATCTTTCTCCACTTTACCGCTGTAGACTTTTTTCTCGGTAAGTACAAGATTTATGATTTGCGACTAGACACCGAAGTATATCTCCTCCAGGCGATTAGATGACGTTGCGCATTTACCTTTTCCTTCTAAGCTCTCCGAACTTTGTTGACTGTGCAAAGAAAGAATGTCAGGAAGCTTAGCGCAAGCTCAAATTGAGGAATTCACCAGTCTCACTGCAGTAATGGCCTTACGCAATAAAATGATGAAATTGCTCTACGAGTTATAATGCTACACAGGAACAGAAAGTCACACACACACACACACACAAACACAAATAATTACATTGAGATAAGAAGAAATTGTTGGAACTCAATGCTTATTTTTTTATGCCAAAAATAGTTTACATCTCGTAGCAACAATTTTTCATGGCAGCTGTTGCAAATGAAGACCGCTACTCTCCACTGACATAATTCGTTAACTGAACTGCGCCTTGAACTTAAGATCATTTGGCCAGATGCTTCCAGACTTTGTTAATGTGGGGAGCGCAACTGCTACTCGGTCACTACTCTCCACATTTTATGCTTCGAAGTGATTGTTTCACGACCAAGTTGACTGATCCTTATCGATGTCAGGTGCTCGTATTGTCCACTAAGCTCTTTGTGGAGAACTTTTGCTGCCTGAATATGTCTTTAATGACCCAGGAAAAATTTCTACTATTTCGGATCACTCCTCTCGCTAAACTTATTCTGTCGGCCCTCGACGGACTATAATCAAACTCTCAAACCGCTGTAGAAATAACACCACTGGTCAGAATGGCGTCAAATTGCAGCGGAATATTATCGGAGAAGGGGGAAAACATATGGCAGAAGAAAAATAAATGGTTACAAAATTTAGCAATAGACGGCGCTGAAAGCATCATAATTTAATAGTGGTTCACTACAAATGACAACTGAATCATACAACAATGCCTAAGGTGTACGTTTGACGTTAAACAAATTGTACCACTCAGTGTGAATGGATGTACAGGTGTGATACTGTTAGTTACGCATGCCCATCCACCACGGCAAGGTCATAACACATCAGATAGGAAAAATCGGTTTTTAATTGTCCTGATGCCAAAAACCGCACAAAAAGCATCAATCACATCGGATTTTAATTGTCCTGAGGCCAAAAACCGCATCAAAAGCATAAATCAAAATCAAATCGGATTATTAATTTCCCTGTGACTGGCGCAAAACATGTTCAATATGCTGTCCACCGTTTTCTGCAGCAAGCTCAAATCGAGAAACAGCATGTTCCACAACTGGTGGAAGTGTTTCCGCACTCACGTTCGGAATGTGTTGCGCAGTGCGTGCCTTCCATGCAGCTAAATTCGCAATCGTAACACTGGACACAACACCTCTCAGACAGCCCCACAGTCAGAAGTCACACGGATTAAGATCAGGTGATCGGGACGGCCAGGCTGTAGGGAAATGGCGGCTGATACCTCTGGCATTTCCGAACTGGCGCTTCAGCAGCTGCTTAACTGGATTTGCAATGTGCGGCGGTGCGTCATCTTGCATTAAATGATCCTCTCCACATACCCACGCTATTGGAGAGCTGGATTGACGTGGTTGCGCAAAAGACACTCAGTTCGCTTACCAGTGACGGTACAGGTAACAGGACCGGAAGCACCAGCCACTTCGAAAAAATATGGCTCTATGATAAATGATGCCGTACACAAGCACCACACAGTTACATTTTCAGGATGAAGTGGTACTGGTATGATTTGCGTGTGGATTTTTCGTTGCCCACATTCGACAATCCTGTGAATTGACGTATCCTGTCAGATGAAAGTGGGCTTCGCCTGTCCACAAAACCTTCCACGGGCAATCATTGTCCACTTCCATGCGAGCAAGAAATTCTAAAGCAGAGATCTTTCTTGCTGGCAGGTCAACAGCAAGCAACTCGTGCACGTTTCGTAGGATTTTGCGCACAGTGCTCATGGATATGCCCAATGTTAGGGCAGTTCTCCGTGCACTACACGTTTGCACACCACCACTCGTCTCCTCCTGCATTGCCGTGGCCACTGCTTCTACTGACGTCGAATCACTTGGTTTCCACCCTCTACCAGGTTGCACACCAAAAGACCGGCTTTTCGAATTTCCGAATCATTTTCTCCCAAACCTCTAGTGTCCGGAACTTCTGCAGGGCGACGTGTGCCCAGTCATCATTCTTGTAATACAGGTTTACAAGCAGAGTGCGATCCTGCATTGAGACAGTCATGGCGAACGTCACAGACGCGAAAGGAGAAAAGCCGTTTTTTATTGTGTATTCGCTTGCATAGGGACTTGGGCTCTCTGTGGGTCCTTGAGTCCTTTGAAGGTGTTGGTTAGGTAGTCATACGAGTGATTGGCAGTAACTACTTACATGCAAAATACCGAATACCTGAAGATTGCATCATCTTTGAAGGTCCTTTGGGGTGCAATAAAGGCTTGAGGCACCTTGTATTCGTGCCGATGTCGTGGTAGGGCGTGGCCTACATTTTCAATTTGGCGGACATTTCCCCAATACTCGTCTAATTCGTGAAAAAGACGAGTTGCCTGGTCTTTTATCTTGTCAGTGACGTTTTCTTCTCCAGTCAGCTCGTGTATTTCCTTCGTCCTGGCTCACCTTGGAGTGCCTAGGCTCCGCTGCAAAAAGCCGTGTACCCGGCGTGTTTATACCAACTTCAGTGGGTCGTGCGCATGACAAATGTTTCCATTTACGTATTCTGACACATAAAGCGCCATCTATTGATCACTTTTCACGCCATTTTCTTCTGCTCCCATGCGGTTTCCCCCTTCTCCGATAATATTCCGTAGCAATTTGACGCCATTCTGACCAGTGATGTCATTTCTACAGCGTTTTGAAAGTTTAATTATAATCACCCTGTACTTCCCATTGCAGCGTACATCAAAATAATGTTTGTAATTTTCAGTGACGACTATGCGGGCTTTCAAACAATAACTACGAACCATCCGACTCAGATTTGCAGTATTAATAGTTTCGGCTGGTTTCGTTGTCTAGGGGCTGGGATACGTAGTTGCCGCATTACAGGCCAAATACTGCTGAGTCTACACTATACGATAAGAATACACACATGAATCGAATGTTCGAAGGTTTCTATCACTCGGCAATCGCGAATTTTGAACGTAGTATAGGCATTTATAAATGACAAAGTGCAATTAAATAAAATCCGCAGGTACTATCTTAACGACTTTAAATGATGATTACGATAGTAGAAGTACTTTTGAGAATGCGGTATATTTCTGCAGAACACTTATTGGTGTCGATGGTGCAGCAATTAAATAAAATATAAGTTGAATAACAGCGAAATAATAGATTCCTACTGCACCTAGTTAGTTCTGAACGACAGCATAGCTCGCGAGATATTCACTTCTGAACGCACACTACGTCTTCACTGCAGAAACCTTGGAAATCACACAAGAGCACAGGTCGGCACTCCGAAATATTTCTATACTCAGCGACTACGCAGGCAACGGCCTTGCCGCAGTGGATACACCGGTTCCCGTGAGATCACCGAAGTTTAGCGCTGTCGGGCGTGGTCGGCGCTTGGATGGGTGACCACGCGCTGTTGCCATTTTTCGGGGTGCAGTCAGCCTCGTGATGCCAATTGAGGAGCTACTCGACCGAATAGTAGCGGCTTCGGTCAAGAGTACCATCGTAACGACCGGGAGAGCGGTGCGCTGACCGCACGCCCCTCCTATCCGCACCCTCCTCGGAGGATGACACGGCGGTTGGATGGTCCTGGTGGGCCACTCGTGGCCTGTGGTCGGAGTGCTGGTTTTACTCAGCGACCACGCGCAAACTGCTCCACAGTCCAAGTCTTTCCGCCGGCTGTGCGTCCGTCGCGCTGTACTGTCCGAGTCCAGCACTCACTCCCGTGTCCCGTGCCGCACCCTCTAGAACTGCCCCGTGTCCTCTCTCGAAACGGTCCTCCTCCCCCACTTCCATACAGTCTCACCATTAACGAGCGCTGTGATTGGCCAGAGCGCTCCCTCCATGTCTCCAAGCGAACGTACACTCACAAGCATATTTAAGCACATACGAAATACTGGATTTACTTTTAAATAACTCGAAATTAAATAAATATTCCTACGGCTGGACCATAAACGCGCTCTAACACACATTATTAGATGCATAAACAAATTAAACAAACATATATCAAAGGAATAGAACAACTAGGTAGGCCAGTAGCCTAATGTCTCTGTGCTTTCTAAAACACAGTAAATATTCAACCAATTTCTTCACGAATAGTAAATATCGGATATAAACAAAGACATAGGTGAATAAATATATTTACAAGCATGCTGCTACCGTTTTTTTCGTGTAACTGTGGAGTACTTATGGCGTGATGTGATCGATAATAATCGGCCACTTTGACCTCCAATAACTCGTGTACTATTTAAGTTACATGCCTGTAATTCATACCAATTTAGGTTTACACTAATAGCTTTCTAAAGACACGGCGATCGACAAAATTTGATGAAGCGTTTAGATTTTGGAAATTCGTTGCTGGGTGTTACTTGTATAATTTACAGTCAGATACTAAACTTTTAACTAATAAAGATATTGGAAATCTTATTACACCATCAGAATCGTCGTGTAAATAATGGTAATGTACATGTTTCTTTTTTAGGTATCGTGATTCATCTGGTTACTATTAATTTCTATACGAACTGTGAAACGTCTGCCATTACGGTTTCACAGAGTCCGCCATCTTTGGCACTCTACGCATACTAGTCTCTTTCATTGACACAGCGTCGCCATGGAATTGCCAGCCACGCGGCTGGATGGACCACGTGGTCCGGCCGATGTGTGGCATCACGCGCTTGCTAACGGTGGCCGCCAACTCTGAACTTAGAATATTTCCAGGGCAGCGCAAATCGCCCCTTACCTCACAACTAATGCTGCTTCTTAGAAAAATCATGAACTATAAACCGTGGTAGACTCCACTGTGCGTGCATCTTAGGTGATTTTGATTTGTTTATATTTTTTATTGCATCGCCTCCACTGTCGATGCAGTAAGCAGAAAATTGTTTTCAAGCAGTTCACAAACCTGTGCATATGCCCATTGCTCTTTTAATACTGCGTAGCTTGAAATCGGCCTTAAGGTCCTTAACTCAAAATACTCACGTCAGGATCATCTGTTTTCAGGTTAATTTTAAAGGCGAGGGTTCAGGGCACTGTATGTGTATACGGTGTGTGTGTGTGTGTGTGTGTGTGTGTGTGTGTGCGTGCGTGCGTGCGTGCGTTCTTGAGCGTCTGTGTAAAAGAACTCAGAACAGAAAATTTCTGCTTCCTTAATAGCTTCACCGTCCATTTTTGAACTTCTAAATCGTCTAGCTACAAGTGTAGAGCACTGTAGTATCCAACGACTTCACGTATTCCGTTTTAAATAAGTGTCGTACAAGATACACACTAACTGGTTATCTGTAGCAGGCTGGATGAAATCTTCCGAGTCACCGAAGATGAATACCGTACGTCCGATCTGCTATGGTAGTTATCGAAGATTTTCTCCCGTGCGACAGCTCTGTGCATTCACGGCACCGTACGGAATAAAATGTGCCTTGTCCATCCAAAGAATTTTCTCTGGCCACATGTCATCCATTTCCTTGCATGCCAAAGAATGAATGACAAAGCCACGGGCGTTTTGGCCAATCTTCAGGCTTCATTTGTTACACATTCTGAATTTTGTAGGGATATCAGATCAAAATGGGCCGCAGAATCTTTTGAACTGGGGACCAAGGAACAGACAATTCCTGTGACACAGCTCGAGCACTGCCTGCAGAATTTTAGTTGTGTGTAGCACTATCGGATATAGCTACAGCAAACTCATCAATATTTGCCGCGGAATTGGGCCGTTTACCTCTCCCTGGTGCACCACCTAATTCCCTTGCTTCTTGCAATTTCTAGCTCATACCTTCAGCCTGTTTATTGACATAGGGCTCTCTGCAGCTGTTTAGTTCAGCGATTTCCCACAATACAGCGGTGACGTTGCTGCCGTTCTGATGAAACAAATTTACTAGCAGTGCATTCTTTCTTCTTCTCAACAGCCATTGGGTTTCATAAGGTAAACGTCAACCTTATTAAACCTTTACACCAACAGTCATTTCGCAAAAGAAATCAACACACGTCGCCAAGCGACTAAAAGCATTCTGAGGTCAAAATAGGAAACATCTGACATGCTGACGGCTTACAGAGCCATATTTTCGCAAGCGCAACGATTAAGAAACATGTCTACGGTGTTTCAGTGTCTTGCGATGTATACAGTTTTTGTAACATAACGCATTTAAATTTAAATGTCAATTACTCTGGATTCATATCTTCTGTTGTTTGAATATCATGCACAAAGAAAGTAAAATAACTTAAAACCAGAGGAAGAGGGAATGGAGACTGCTGCAATACAGAGTGTAGAGAAGAGGAATGGCATTCATTGATTTGGCTTGCGGTGGGTTGTACGAAGGGCACAAGAGCTACAGTAAAGGACAGTAATCCACATCTATACTATTCAAAGCACTGTGAAGTACATGGCAGAGGCTACATACCTGCCTACCAGTTATTAGGATTTCTTCCTGTTCCATCCACGTATTGAGCACCAAAAGAATGATTGTTTAAACGCCTCTTCGTTTGATGCAATTAATCTAGTCTTGTCCTCACAATCCCTGCATGACGAATCAGTATGGGGTTGTAGTATATTACTAGAATCATCATTTAAACCCGGCTCTTGAAACTTCGTGAATAGATCTTCTTGGGATAGTTAACGTCTATCTTCAGTTTAATTTCTTGAGCAATTCTGTGGCATTCTCCCATGGACCAAACATACCTATGACAATTACTACTGCCCTTTCTATATATGTTCAATATCCCCTGTTAGCCCTTATTTGGTAAGGGTCCCACTAACTTCGGCAATATTCCAGATTGGGTCACACGAGTGATTTCTCTGCTACTTTCTTTGTAGGCTGGTTGCACACAGTATTCTATCAATAAACCGAAGTTTAACACTGACTGAGCCTATGTGATAACTCTATTTCGTTTTCCTAAAGTGTTACACTCAGGTAATTGTAGGAGTTGGTCGATTCAAGCTGTGACTCACTGATATTATAGTCACAGAATATTACGCTTTTTCGTTTTGTGAAGTGCACAATTTTGCATTTACGAACATTTAAAGCAATCTGCATATGTCTGAACCACTTTTAAATCTTATTAAGATCTGACTCAATATTTATGCAAGTCGTTTCAGACAGTATTTCACTGCAGATAACTGTGTCACCTGCAAAAAAGCCTCTGATTACTCTTTATACTGTCGGCAAGGTCATTAATATGCAACATGAACACCAAGGGTCCCAACATACTTACCTGGGGCACACACGAAGTTACTTCTACACCTGGCGATGGCCCTGCATCCAACATAACATGCTGCACCCTACCTACCAAACAGTCCTCAATCCAGTCACACATATCACTTGATGTACTGTATTACCGCACTTTCGACAGGAAGTGTAGGTGTGGTACTGAGTCAAGCATTTTCCGGAAATCAAGAAATTCTTCATCTGCCTGACTGCCTTGAACCAAAGCTTTCAGTGTGTCATGTGAGAAAAGTACGATTTGGGTTTCGCATGATCGATCTTTTCGGAATACTTTGTGGCTGACATGGAGGAGGCGACACTTTTGGAAATACCGCACTACGTTTTACGGATCATTTCTAATAAATTTCTTGTAAACGGGTGTCACCCTGCTTTCTCCAAACCGCTGGGCACGGTTTCCTGTTCTAGCTATTTACGATGGGCTGTAGTTACAATAGGGGCTAGTACAGCCGCAAATGCAGTGTAGAATCTGATAGAGATTCCATTGGACCCTGGAACTTTGTTCAGTTTTTAAGGATATAAGTTGTTTCTCAACACCACTGACCCTAACACTTACTTCACTAATCTTCTCAGTAGTACAAGAATTAAATTGAGGCAATTTTCCCGGGTTTTCCTTAGTAAAGGAACGTTTAAAACCGGAGTTAAGCCTTTGAGCTTTTGTATGTTACTCACCATTTCAGTTACTGTCTCATCTGCGAGTGACTGAAAACTAAAAAAAAAAAAAAAATGTTCAAATGTGTGTGAAATCTTATGGGACTTAACTGCTAAGGTCATCAGTCCCTAAGCTTACACACTAATTAACCTAAATTATCCTAAGGACAAACACACACACCCATGCCCGAAGGAGGACTCGAACCTCCGCCGGGACCAGCTGCACAGTCCATGACTGCAGCGCCCTAGACCGCTCGGCTAATCCCGCGTGGCCTGAAAACTAAATTTTGTGGCACTAACAGCCTTTTCATAGGACAACAGTTTATTTGGGTTTTGTGAAAGATCATTTGACAATAATCTGCTGCGGTAGTCATAGAAGGTTTCAGGCCTTGCCCTCTTGACACCCATAAGAGTTTCATTCAGCGTCTCCATCTCTCTCTCCCTCTTTAGATCTATGCTTTGTTAGCACACCTTTACGCAGTAATCTCTGTTTTCTTAACAGTGACTATATATCATGAAGGGTTCCCTCATTACGAACTGTTCTAGTGGGTGCATATCAACCCAGTGTATGATCAACTATTCCTTTAGACTTGAGCCATGCCGGCAGGTGTGGCCGAGTGGTTCTAGGCGCTTCAATCTGGAACCGCGCCACCGCTACGGTCGCAGGTTCGAATCCTGCCTCAGGCATGTATGTGTGTGATGTCCTTAGGTTAGTCAGGTTTAAGTAGCTCTAAGTTCTAGGGGACTGATGACCTCAGATGTTAAATCCCATAGTGCTCAGAGCCATTTGAACCATTTTGAACTTGAGCTATATTTCCTCTACATGATCCTGTCCTGTGCTGATAGTTTCAAGTGCCTCTTTGAGATAAGACACTATTGCTTTTTTACCTAGTTTACTAAACATATATATGTTTGTACTTTGTTTAAATGTACTTTGTACTTTGGTAATCATTGCGGCCACAACTGCGTCATGGTCACTGATACCAGTTTCGATGTGGTCATCCTCAGACGCAGGTCAGCTCTGTTTGTAGCCATTAGATCTAGTACATCTCCATCATGAGTGGTGTTCAGAACTATCTGTTCTAGGTAGTTTTCAGAGAAGGCATTTTGTTATGTTTCAGGGGATGTCCTATCGCGCGCACCACTAGCAAAACTGCAATTTTCCGAATTGATTGTTGCTCGATTAAGGTTTGAGTGTTGGATGATTAAAGTCTCTACTGATGATTACAGTACGACTGAGGAACTTACGTACAAGCGAACTGAGGTTTTCTCTGACGTTTTGGTTTACATCAGAAGGTGATTCTGCCGGTCGACAGAAAGACCCAGTTACCATTTTATGGCCACCCCTGATACCAAGTCTTGCGCAAACAATTTCGCATTCAGCTTCAGTTTCTTTTTTTTTTCCTTAATTTGTTACCTGAATATATGACATTTCTGTGCCTTTATATATTGTAATTGGTTTACTATTTGTATATATATATATATATATATATATATATATATATATATATATGTGTGTGTGTGTGTGTGTGTGTGTGTGTGTGTGTATGTATGTATGTATGCATTTATGTCGATGTATAATTGGTTTGTTTCGTAAATATTATTTGTATTTTTACGCTGGGTCTTGCCTAGGGAAAACTGCTATCGAACGATTACATCGATAGGTCGTGTGAAGAATCAAAGTGTGTAGGATCTTTGGTAGTGTTAACTCTGCCGCGTGGAGCGCGGGCAGGGCAGTCGGGGTCTGGCTGGAGTAGCGAGTGGAGCAGGTGTGTGGTGTGACGCTCCCGCGAGTTGCCGCGCTTTCGGGGTTTAGCAGCATGTAATTGCGCTCGACTTGCGATGATAGTTTCTGACATGGTGTCGCGGACGGGAAGCATTAGCGGGCGCACATCAAGAGCCCGTTTCGTCTGGTGGCCGTGTTGAGAAGAAGGCGCGCCAACATCCAGCTTCTGCAACAGCGACGGCCGACAATGAGTGACTGTCGCCACCTCCTCGATCGACGGCTTCAAACCTTCAATCAACTAACAAGGAAGACTAAAAGCACGTAAAGTTTCAGAACTGTATGGCAGACCTCAGCTTTTCAAATTGTTCCATTTGCCTCGCAAAATTACAGCAACTTAGCATGAACCTTTGTTGCTCATTGTCCCAATTGCATTGCCAAGCAGGGTCCCTTCCTTTTCCAAAATGAAACCGAGTGTCGTTGAAATTCAGACGCCAGCATTAAAGTACTATCATTGCATTTCATTACTTTAGTTTCCAAGTGCAGTTAAAGCATAGCTGGCTACAATAGTTAGATTACACAAGCACAAATTAAGAGTGCGAGTTTTGTTAGCATATTTTAGCTTACCTGTGACTGCAGCTCAGCTTGGTACGTACTAAATTTTATTATTGTTAATTATTCAGAATCATTTAATTCAAGTTCAAAGTTAAATCTCTTGTTTCTAAATTGCGTAGAGTCAAGTTGCTTTTGAAATGATTGTTGAGGTAGTCCAAGACTAACCGTATTCTGCTGGATTTCGATGTGCTTCAGAAAGAAAGCTCACTATTAACTTCAGTCATTAAATTAACTTTCGATTTTCCGGTTTTATTAATTCTTTTGCTAAATTAAGTCAGAGTGTAGCGAAATTTATTACTTCTGACAAACTTTCAGTTTTCACACTACACGTGTCAACCTTCAGTTGCCACGCTTCTAGTGCTAATTATATGTGTAATAACCTTTCTTTTTCAGTTACTATAGTAATTGTCCTTAGGACTGGCGACCGTGATTTCCCCCAAATCTCAAATATCTAATTACCGCTAGTTAATTGTTGACGTAACGGCCGCACATTTACTTTCTTTATTAACTTTACCCCTTTTCAAAATTAATTTCCACCAGTTTCATTTGCAATTTTCCTTTCATTAAGATGTAACCCTTTCCTCCCTCTTTACCGACAGATTAACTTCGGTGACGATTGCTTTCCCAAATTTCCCATTAGGTACACGCGGTTTCATTTTTCACTGTCATTAAGGTCGATAAGTGAGGGGGAGGTTACAACTTACGTACAAGCGAACTGAGGTTTTCTCTGACGTTTTGGTTTACATCAGAAGGTGATTCTGCCGGTCGACAGAAAGACCCAGTTACCATTTTATGGCCACCCCTGATACCAAGTCTTGCGCAAACAATTTCGCATTCAGCTTCAGTTTCTTTTTTGGTAGATTTGAGTTCCGTGTCTACTGCGACAAATACACCTCTTCTTTTTCCCATTAGTCTCTTCTTTCTATAAACACTTAAATTTTCACGAAAAATGATAGTTCTGTCAAATGCAACTTTCAGCCAGCTTTCTCTACTTAGTATTATGTGATCTTCACTGCTTTTCAGGAGCGCTTCAAACTCTGGCACCTTGCTGCGAATACTTCGGTAGAAAACTACTAGGAATTTAATACTCTCGCCTGTATTAATTCTTTCTGGATCTTACACATACTTCTGGGTCTTCTACAGATGTTATCTGGACAGGATCGAAATTCGGTCAATCTAAAACACCCTCGCGTGCACTCCACACACAGCCAGCTAAATGGTTAGCAACTTCTGAAGTAATTAATTATTGGTGTTAAAATTAGTGCAAAGTGTGAGCAGACTACCGTACGTTCAGTTAAAATAACTAAGAGTAGCTGCTACATAGCCTATTTACAATATGTTGATATTATTCAGAGTAAAACTGTTACGGTTGGAAAAGTATTGTATATAAATAGTGAAAGAAAGAATATGTAAATAGTGACACTATAGAGCGTACTGCGTCTAAGTCCTTGTGTTTCATAATAAATTAGGGTCTTTTTGCTTAAAAACAAATCAGCGTACGATGTTACAAGAATGAAGCTAGTGTCTTTGAGCATTTGATGTTCCTCACGTCCCGTCTGAACATCCCACCACAAACTCTCCTGCATACATTGGGTTTCCAGAAGCCAGCCACCGTATTGTAGCAATCCATCAGTCATTAGCTTCATTAATAATTTTATTTGATGAATTGTGTAATAATCATTAAAAGGGCTAGCCGTAATGGATACAGCTACGGAGCTTGTAGTATTACTCGCCGTCCTTATACGTCACGAGGTAGGTGCAACTAACTTGTAGGCATCTTTGATCGCAGAAAACAAACAGCAGAAGCGAAGCAACACTGAAATCAGTCACTTTTCGCACTCAGAGTGTAACGAGAATTTATATTTTAAAGCAATGTACAGACAAAAGTTTTCCCTCTCACATCTAATGAAGGAATTCATTTTAGAAACATTCTCGCAGGCGAAAGTACTTGATCAGTTGTTAACAATTACTTAATGTTTCGTTAGAACATGTGTTTGTTATATTGATATATACTGAAGATGTATCGGTGGTAACCTAGATTCATATCGGTATGTATGCGACAACATGTTTACATGACACGATTCAACACACCGCGCATAAAAATTGGATTTTCCGGTGCTCGTACCTCGGGTATTGGTGACAAAAAGGTAGGGTTAACTGTTCTGGATAGTCCTTGGGCTATGGATCATTTGTACATCCAACAGAAGCATCGTCTTAGCGTCATTATACAACTGTACAGGGTCAAAGTTTGATTATTACACACTTCCTCCTGATTAGGCAAATGGAGCAAATTCGTTGCTTCATTTGCATTTGATGTGGTCTACGGTCGGCTTGATGGGACGTATGGAGGTGCTATTAATTCATGGGCGGTTTCTCAGAAACTCACACAAAAAAGATCCCGATATTGAACAACCTGGAGAATTTCTTCATACCTCAATCCATTTCCGGGATACGGAGCTTATGATACGCATGTAAAATCCCGTGTGAGGCGAAAACGTAGTTTAAGAGGTGACGTAGCACGGACAAATAGATTGTAAAGTGCCTCAGTTACTATCTAAAAATCCCATGTTGTACTAATCAAGCACGTGCATTTTTTTTCACCTCGTAAAATCCTGTCTGTGGTGCAAAATCAGTTTCGCGTTATTTGACTTTCACACAGGTAAACTATCTAAATTTTACAGACCAACACGTTTCTTTGCATATGAGTTACATTCCCTGCTGCTGCAGGGGAAATAAGGGATTCAGCGAAAAGATGTTCCATGGGAACATAAACAATGCGAATATGTTCCTCTTTATTTAAAACACTATGACTGAAAAGCGGGGTACCAGCTCACTCTATCTTTCTCAGGACCTTTAAAAATTGTCCGAAAAATTATGGCATACGAACATATTAGAGCTTTTATGCTAAGAGAGAAAAAGACAGTGGCAGTGGCAAAGAGATGAAAAATATTAATATTGGAAGATAGTGGACATAGTGTAATAGAAGAACGAAGGAGACAATGGTACTGTGAGAGACACGGACTCAGTGGCAGTGAAACATATAGTGACAGAAAAGTGCTAGGAGAAGATGAAGGAGACAGTGCCAAGGAAGGCGGAGAGGGGGCAGGGTGTGGAGGAGGACTGAAGAGCAAGAGAAACTGAAGTGGATGAGAGTCGGTGATAATGAGAGACACACTATATGACAATGACAACGAAGAAGAGAGATATAGTGACTGAGAAGAGAAAGCAGCATTAGGAAGGAAGGAATGAGACAAGAAAAGTAAGAAAGAGAGATATAGTGACAGTGAGAAGAGAAAATGGTTCAAATGGCTCTGAGCACTATGGGACTGAACATCTGAGGTCATCAGTCCCCTAGAACTTAGAACTACTTAAACCTAACTAACCTAAGGACACCACACACATCCATACCCGAGGCAAGATTCGAACCTGCTACCGTAGCGGTTGCTCGGTTGCAGACTGAAGCGCCTAGAACCGCTCGGCTACTGCGGCCTTCAGTGAGAAGAGACTGTTCTAGTAGGACAAAACGAAGGGGACTGGGAGTATGACACAGGAGACAGTGACAGAGAGTAACAAAGAGATACAGACCATGGGTTGGGCTGTTGAGTGCGAAAGGGCAACTGGGAATGGACGGGTATGAGGGTCCTACGGTGATGGAGTAGTGGGAGTGTGGGAGTCACAGTTAGGGAAGCTTGTGGGAGGTAGAGGTGAGTTGCATGTTGGAAAAAGCATGAATATTTTCGCATGCCAAAATTATTTGGGAAAATTTTTAAACGTGCTGAGGAAGGCAAAATGAGGTAGCTGGTACTCCACTTTCACTAGTCTTTTAAATAAGCAACAACATATTCTTATTTTTTTGGCAAAGTTTAGCAAAATTTTACAGTAGTTCGAAATATGCCGCGTACTTCAATGCGAGATGCTTTTAATAATTTTCACAACGAAATTATGTCTCGAAATCTGGCAGAAAACCCAAAGAAATTCTGGTCCTACATGATGGGCACCAGTGGCAAGACGCAACCAATTCCTTAACTCCGCGATAACTACGGTGAAGGCACTGATGACAGTGCCACTAAAGCAGAGCTATTAAACACGGTTTTCCGAAACTCCTTCACCATAGAAGACGAAGTAAATATTCCTGAATTGCAATCAAGAACAACTACCAAGATGAGAAAAATAGAAGTAGATATCCTCGCTGTAACAGAGCACCTTAAATCACTTAATAAAGGCAAGGCCTCCGGTCCAGATTGTATACCAGTCAGGTTCCTCTCAGAGTATTCTGATAAAATAGCTCCATATTTAGCAATTATATACAATCACTCGCTCACAGAAAGATACGTACCTAAAGACTGGAAAATTGCTCAAGTCACACGAATACCCAAAAAGGGAAGTAGGAGTAATCCGCTGAATTACAGGCCTATATCACTAACGTCGATTTGCACTAGGATTTTGGAACATATACTGTATTCGAACATTATGAAGTACCTCGAAGAAAACGATTTATTGACATACAGTCAGCACGGATTCAGAAATATCGTTCTTGTGAAACAGAACTAGCTCTTTATACTCATGAAGTAAGAAGTGCTATCGACAGGGGATGTCAAATTGACTCCATATTTTTAGATTTCCAGAAGGCTTTCGACACCGTTCCTCACAAGTGTCTTCTAACCAAACTGCATGCCTACGGAGTATCGCCTCAGTTGTGCGACTGAATTCGTGATTTCCTGTCAGAAAGGTCACAGTTCGTAGTAGTAGACGGAAAGTCTTCGAGTAAAAAGAAATAATATCCGCCGTTCCCCAAGGAAGTGTTATAGGCCCTCTATTGTTCCTGATCTACACTCCTGGAAATTGAAATAAGAACACCGTGAATTCATTGTCCCAGGAAGGGGAAACTTTATTGACACATTCCTGGGGTCAGATACATCACATGATCACACTGACAGAACCACAGGCACATAGACACAGGCAACAGAGCATGCACAATGTCGGCACTAGTACAGTATATATCCACCTTTCGCAGCAATGCAGGCTGCTATTCTCCCATGGAGACGATCGTAGAGACGCTGGATGTAGTCCTGTGGAACGGCTTGCCATGCCATTTCCACCTGGCGCCTCAGTTGGACCAGCGTTCGTGCTGGACGTGCAGACCGCGTGAGACGACGCTTCATCCAGTCCCAAACATGCTCAATGGGGGACAGATTCGGAGATCTTGCTGGCCAGGGTAGTTGACTTACACCTTCTAGAGCACGTTGGGTGGCACGGGATACATGCGGACGTGCATTGTCCTGTTGGAACAGCAAGTTCCCTTGCCGGTCTAGGAATGGTAGAACGATGGGTTCGATGACGGTTTGGATGTACCGTGCACTATTCAGTGTCCCCTCGACGATCACCAGTGGTGTACGGCCAGTGTAGGAGATCGCTCCCCACACCATGATGCCGGGTGTTGCCCCTGTGTGCCTCGGTCGTATGCAGTCCTGATTGTGGCGCTCACCTGCACGGCGCCAAACACGCATACGACCATCATTGGCACCAAGGCAGAAGCGACTCTCATCGCTGAAGACGACACGTCTCCATTCGTCCCTCCATTCACGCCTGTCGCGACACCACTGGAGGCGGGCTGCACGATGTTGGGGCGTGAGCGGAAGACGGCCTAACGGTGTGCGGGACCGTAGCCCAGCTTCATGGAGACGGTTGCGAATGGTCCTCGCCGATACCCCAGGAGCAACAGTGTCCCTAATTTGCTGGGAAGTGGCGGTGCGGTCCCCTACGGCACTGCGTAGGATCCTACGGTCTTGGCGTGCATCCGTGCGTCGCTGCGGTCCGGTCCCAGGTCGACGGGCACGTGCACCTTCCGCCGACCACTGGCGACAACATCGATGTACTGTGGAGACCTCACGCCCCACGTGTTGAGCAATTCGGCGGTACGTCCACCCGGCCTCCCGCATGCCCACTATACGCCCTCGCTCAAAGTCCGTCAACTGCACATACGGTTCACGTCCACGCTGTCGCGGCATGCTACTAGTGTTAAAGACTGCGATGGAGCTCCGTATGCCACGGCAAACTGGCTGACACTGACGGCGGCGGTGCACAAATGCTGCGCAGCTAGCGCCATTCGACGGCCAACACCGCGGTTCCTGGTGTGTCCGCTGTGCCGTGCGTGTGATCATTGCTTGCACAGCCCTCTCGCAGTGTCCGGAGCAAGTATGGTGGGTCTGACACACCGGTGTCAATGTGTTCTTTTTTCCATTTCCAGGAGTGTATATTAACGACATAGGAGACAATCTGAGTAGCCGTCTTAGATTTTTTGCAGATGATGCTGTCATTTACCGTCTTGTAAAATCATCAGATGATCAAATCGATGTGCAAGACGATTTAGATAAGATATCTGTATGGTGCGAAAAGTGGCAATTGACCCTGAATAAAGAAAAGTGCGAAGTTATCCACATGAGTACTAAAAGAAATCGGCTAAATTTCGATTACGCGGTAAGTCACACAGATCTGAGGGCTGTAAATTCAAGTAAATACTTAGGGATTACAATTACAAATAACCCAAATTGGACGATTACATAGACAATATTGTGGGTAGAGCAAACCAAAGACTGCGATTCATTGGCAGAACACTTAGAAGGTGCAACAGGTCTACCAAGGAGACTGCTTACATCACGCTTTTTGTTGTGGATTGGCAGGAGACCAACCCACGAATTTTAGAGGAAGCCGAAAGGCAGACGTTTAGCTCACGCAGGCTGGCGTGAGATCTGGAACAAAAAAAAAAAAATGGCTCTGAGCACTATGGGACTTAACATCTGTGATCATCAGTCCCCTAGAACTTAGAACTACTTAAACCTAACGAACCTAAGGACATCACACACGTCCATGCCCGAGGCAGGATTCGAACCTGCGACCGTAGCAGTCGCGCGGTTCCGGACTGAGCGCCTAGCACCGCTAGACCACCGCGGCCGGCCTCTGGAACAGGACAAGCAAATTAGAACTTAGAAAAAAGGACGTAGCTGGTGGAATACTTAACTTTAATCCATTAATGTTGAACGTAGCTCTTGTCTGTACATTATTTACAATATCAATAGCAACTGATAATGGCGCCTTGCTAGGTCGTAGCAAATCACGTAGCTGAAGGCTATGCTAACTATCGTCTCGGCAAATGAGAGCGTATTTTGTCAGTGAACCATCGCTAGCGAAGTCGGTTGTACAACTGGGGCGAGTGCTAGGAAGTCTCTCTAGACCTGCCGTGTGGCGGCGCTCGGTCTGCAATCTCTGATAGTGGCGACACGCGGGTCCCACGTATACAAACGGACCGCGGCCGATTTAAAGGCTACCAGCTAGCAAGTGTGGTGTCTGGCGGTGACACCACACTTTTCCGCCCTATTCTGGAGTATTGCTGTGTGGTGTGGGATCCGCATCAGGTGTGACTGACGGATGATATCGAAAAAGTACAAAGAAGGGCAGCTCGTTTTGTATTATCGCGAAGTAGGGGAGATAGTGTCACAGACATGATACGTGAATTGGAGTGGCAATCGTTAAAACAAAGGCGTTTTTCGTTGAGAAATTTCAATCACCAGTTTTCTCCTCCGATTGCGAAAACATTCTGTTGGCACCCACGAACATAGGGAGCAATGATCATCGCGATAAAGTAAGAGAAATCAGGGCTCGCACGGAAAAATTTAATTGCTCGTTTTTCCCGCGTGCCGTTCGAGAGTGGAGAGACACCACGAATGTGGTTCATTGGACCCTCTGCCAGGCACTTCATTGTGAATAGCAAAGTAATCACGTAGATGTAGATGTAGATTTTTGTGCTCCGATATGACCATCTTCCTGCTGGTGCGTATTTGAATGTTTTTTTTGCCACCAAAGTAAAGTGGCAGGAGAATTTGTGAGGAAGAAAAATGAACTAAAAAAGAGAGGACAGATACAATTTAGGTACTGTAGCGGGGGATTTAGATGTGCACCAGGAAAAAAAGTAATCACGCAACATTATTTTTTCGCGGTGATAAAACTTTGTCACTGCTCATCCCATAATGTCACTAACATGGAAAACGCTGGAAATTTATTTTTATAACCCACAACTGAATGCTGTTATTTCGTTTTTTTCTTTTTTTTTTCCTTTAGGTCTGGGCGTACTGCGTAGTTAACATTTGAAATGATAGCATGTGGTACAGTTGTACCGGTGTTTCGCCCAGCCGAAAGGTCAGCACTAAAAATGCTACAGCTAAGGACGTCGGGGCAGTTGCTGGACGAGGCGGCGGCGGTTCTGCGGGCTCAGCTCGTTCGCCGGCAGCTTTATGGGCGGCGTCGCTTTTAAATCGCGGCGCGTCAGTCAGGAAACTGGCGGCCGCTGCCCGCTGCCCGCTGGGCCAGAGCCTGCTTTACGGCCCGCCCGCCAGGAGTCACTTTTGATTTAGACCTGGCTGACTGGCACTTCTTGCCGCGCGCCGCGATGCAACTATCTCTTTAAGTGTACCTTGTCACGCGCACACGCTTCCCGCAGGTGCGTTCCAGGAATTAAAAAGAAAGAAAAAGACGACAGTAGGAGAAACAAAACGGAGAGAAGAATGACTTCAGTCGTCCAATCGTCTCATATGTGGAGCGGGTGTCAATCAAATGCCAACAGCATTTCGCGATGGTGCTTCGCGCAACACGCGTTGGGTTACAACATGTGTTACGTACGGGAAGAGAGAAAGTGGAAGTCACTTACTGCCTGAACGGGTTGCAGCATTTTCAGTTCGCTTTTCATCCAACTTCCTACAGGCCACCTTATTTTATTGACAGTTAATGTTCAGTTCATTGCAGCGCCACCGATTTACATAAAAATTTGATGGTAAAATTTAATGGTCATCATAAACCATTCTTACCTAAACATTTGAACTAACTTCTTTACGTGTGTAGCCTCAGACAACTCATTTATTCGCACTTGTAACTTTTTCAGTGGTCTAAATTTTGCATTTGATCGGCTCACTCTTTCACATGAACGACGTAGGGTTTTACAGGAGTACTACATTCTTTATACAAATTACGTTAACGGAGTTTCCATCAAAGGATACTTATCAATGAAAATGCAGACATAATATATCTTTCCCGCAGTTTTCAAATGGGTCTAATATGCTGCTTTTGCTCATACTAGTATCAAACAAAGCACAACCAGAAAATAATTCTGTGCAACATTTATCGTCCAGACCCCAATACTGATACAGTATTAAAAGTGAAACAAGTTACATCTTCCGTTACAGCCATGATATTTAATGCTGCCGATATTGACATTGTATTTGGTTGTCATATATGTTTCACAAATGAACTGTTGTACTGCGACTTAAGAGCAATAATTCTACAAACGGTTCTTGTTCAAGTTTCTTTTAAAGAAAAACTTATAGTAACTATACAGCTAACAGGAACACCCCAAAAATACACAGAATGAGTAAATATTTTGAGGTACAATCTCCGCTGACTTATAGAGGACGATCGTGTGAATTTTAGCGTTTATATTTACTGAAATATGACAGCTAATTTTTCTGAATGGAGCTGTTTACGTTTTCTGTACCAGTGGAAAGCGCTTTCAGGGTTGTTTTATCGGTCTTCCTAACTTAAACACTTGTCTGTAATTGATCCGACAATATAGATCATTCCTTATAGCCTCCTATACAAAGATCAGATAAAGAAGAACGAGGCATTTTCATCTAGTTGACTTCAGGACTCATCAAATAAGAAGTGACTTTAAAAGACTATAGCCGGCGCAGTGGGCGAGCGGTTCTAGGCCGTTCAGTCTGCAACCGCGCGACCGCTACGGTAGCAGGTTCGAATCCTGCCTCGAGCATGGATGTGTGTGATGTCCTTAGGTTAGTTAGGTTTAATTAGTTCTAAGTTCTAGGGTACTGATGACCTCAGATATTAAGTCCCATACTGCTCAGAGCCATTTGAATCATTTGATTTTAAAAGACTATAACATCTACGCTTCACGTCTGACATCACACTGACCACTGCTATGTGAAACTGAGATCGCTTTGTAAAAGATTCCGCGATAACGTCCATTTATTTTTCCAAGTTGTGAGAAAGCCACTATCTGTCATACGCAGCATCACATATTTACCCGTGCCCTTAACAAAGACTGCCCGTCTGAGCTCTACACTCTAACACAACTTTTAGTTCCTTGAAATTGCGAATAACCATAATTCTTTTTCCTCAGTACACTTTCTTTTTCACTTTCTTGCATTCTAATTTTGGTTACTCGTGCTTCCTCGTCCTACTATTCCTATGTGACCTATACTACTTTCACATCTCATTTTTTGTATTCTCATATTCCACCAATAGCCTCGAGCCAGTCTTCCTGAAGCACAACGTGCCAAGCCCTAATCAGAAGTGTATCGTCTGAAACAGGAAATTATATATCTGCATTCCAGGAAGGGTGTGCTCACCCTTGAACTATTCAAGACTCATCTGCAACTAGCAAATCAGATAAAAATTTCAGAAATATTTATTGACATCATGAATAGAGTCCAGCATCACAAAGAAATTCTAATGGATAGAAAGTACGACCAACAACAACAAAACCTCTGCACACTTATGGAAAGTAACACACCACCTATTGCTAGAAACATTAGGTCAACAAACCACACATTCCATAGGCGACTGTCAACCCCACTTGCATGGGGGCTTAATTAAAATATATAATGCAAATAATTTTAATTTTTTGATTTAGTAGCTGTCTGTCCGATTACGTAGTCTCGTAAACGGTTGGCCCTGACTAGTATTATTACGCTATCTGACTGCATAGAACAACAACAAAGAATGAAATGGAAATTTTCATTAACACAATTAATTAATTAAGTCCCCAGCAACTATAAAACCTACGAAACCAAAGCACAAGTGTAACTGTTCTGTGTGTGGAAGTATGACTCAACGTACGCATCTGGCACGGTTCTTCTTCAATAACACAAGAAATTTTAAATATCATTTATACTGAATTAATTAAAGAAAATAAAAATACCATAATTACTCAAGAGAACCAGAATTACACTCTAATCCAAGAACACAAGCCAGATGCTTTGTTGACTGAACCTGTAATGACGCATTATTTAAGACACTGAAATAATGAAAAAACACGGAATATTTTACCTTCATATATATTGACGAAAAGCACTCTGATCACTACAACATTTCCATTCGAATAACATCTGCTGTCTAGCCCATCAAACAACTGCATAAAACATGGAACAAGCACTCCTTACTACAACATCTCGACAAGCACACTCCACCACGACCTCTCGACAGGAACTGACTACTACGAGTCCTCGACAAGCACTGCCCACTACGACATCTCAATAATCACTGCCAGTGGAGGCAGCGGAACAATACTCTCTAGCGCGATCTCTGGCGCTGTGGCTCAGTGTAGCCACCTTTCATATGCCCTTCCTCCACGGGCTAGAATTTGATGGTATTTTTGCCAGCATTGGTGGTGAAAATACCACCAAATTCGTCAAAAAAATACAGACAAAAATAAAAGATAATATTAATACGTAAATATCACATACTAGATAAAATTTTGGCTTTGCACTTACCTTTCAATAACCTAATATATAAAACACAGTAAGCAATACAAATTCTTTCATACATGTGACTTTACATAACAGTTTACACAAGTATTATGTGGTTAAACAGTTCAATCAATAGCGTCACCAATGACGAATATGTGCAGGTAAGAGTCTCATAACTTTTCACAAACAGTAATACACAAAAAATCAGTTTATACAAATATTCACATAAACGCTTTCCATAGCCCAAGAAACAAGTAGTTGACAGTTCCAGCAGTAGCACCCAGCAATGTTCAACAGGTGCAAAAACCAACAAGTGACATTTTTTCAGTAGAAACAGTCGATCAGTGGCACCCAGTAATGTTGAATAGGTGCAGACACCAACAAGTAACACCATTTCAGTATAAGCAGTTCCATTAGTGGCACCAGCAATGTTGAGAAGGTGCACACAGCAACAGGTGACATCTTTTCAGTAGAAGCAGTCCATCAGTGGCACCCAGCAATGTTGAGCAGGTGCAGACAGCAACAAGTGACATCATTTCAGTAGAAGCAGTCCATCAGTGGCACCCCGCAATGTTGCACAGGTGCTGACCGCAGTCCATAATATTCACTTTCACTAATCACACTGTTCATCAGCAGAAATTAAACATGTCCTAGTGGCACCAATCATGTAGAAAAAGTGCAAGTAACAGTCCATAATATTCACTATCACTAATTAGACAGTTCATCAGAGTTCATTAGCAGAAATTAAACATTTTCAAGTGGCACCAATCATGTAGAAAAAGTGCAAGTAACAGTCCATAATATTCACTATCACTAAGTAGACAGTTCATCATACAAATAATAATAAACACACAAATGTTATCAGATAATTGTCATATTAAATATTACAATACACAAATAGCAGTAAACCTATAATATTTATGGGTGTCAGTGCAAGCCACAACAAACAAGTAAAATAATATTTAGGAGATAGGTTGGGATCACTTCTCTGGGATTATAAAAGGAAAACACACAAAACACACTCACTCATCTTTCATCCACATTTAGTGCTACTGTGTAGTTGAATAGTGTTAACTGTGTAAATGCAATTCTGTCAAAATTTTATGTTCATCATGTGTATCAAGTGGTAGTGGCAGCAATGTATAACAGTCAATAATAGTTAGTCAACGTCATAGTCATCATGTCAAGACCAATGTTTGCCAAGCCAGATCAAAATGTACGGTTGCTGAACAACTGTCAGTGAGCCAAGATATGCAAATGCTTCCTCTCTCCAAAAAAAAAAGTATATACTGCTTAGTGATTTAACAAAGTGTGTGTGAGACAATCTTCTTTCCACTTGAGTGTTCTAGTCTGCCATCTTCATCCTCCTTGTTCCATATAGACCAACAAAAAAAATATGCTCCTCACTTACTTTACCCCTTATCCACCAAAACTCCAATAATCATCAGCATCACATAATCTTAATACTTCAATAATACCTCTTACGTCGATACATATAAACCTTATCATCAATATCATTTACCTTACCTCTTGTCCACTAAAACTCCAATAATCATCACTTAATCTTAATACTTCAATAATACTTCTTCAAAACGTCGATACATATAAACCTTATCATCAATATCATTTCACTTCCATAACAACTCTTTCCTCCAGTCAGTCTCCTCGAACAAGTACAGACAAAATCCTAGTGCAAACTTCAATTCGGCATCCCATACAATCCGTAGACGCAATGTCAACACACAACCTCTGTGTAGTCCACCTGACCCAAATATTCTACTCATTATGAATCATAAAATACATTTTGCTTTCCTTGTTCACCATTAAATAAAAGAAATGCATACATGACCTCTAACAGCCCTTAGTTCGAATAACTCTCAGTAATTAAGTACGATTATGGAGTGTGAATGATCGCAATATTTCACAGTGTGTACACCACTTCAAGAATTATTGCAAACAGAAGCAAACATGTGGAGTATTTTTTGTGTCAAGTGTCACTTCCTATTTCAATTGCTCATGAAGAATGCAGTGTAATAATTGTTAATGGTCTAACCCTAGTGTTGGTATGTCATGTCGTTAGCTTCCTTCCTATTAGCATAAACTTATACAGCTTCCATAAAACCTCCAGCTCATGTGACTTCTATGCAGTTTCTTGTACTAATGTCGTTCGTCGAATTATAGCAGTTCATTTTCTTATCTTAAAAATATCAGGCACTGAGCGTAAGCAAAACATGCAATAGCGAGTAAATATACCAGTAGAGAACAGAATGTCAACAAGTGGATGCAGCACAATCCCTACAACGAGGCTCTGCCAAGTGAACAATCTATAATTAATACCATGGTGTGACCCAAACTCTATGTTCGTACACAGTACATCAGCATTGCTATATTTTAAACTGAAGAGTACTTATGACAACTAAACAGAAATGTGTAAATATGCAATCCATACGCACAGCAGCAATCATATATCTTACGTAATAAACAAGTCATTAGCATCATATCAGCATAAGCAAATAAATGTTCGTGTGTCATCTTAATAAGTAAACATGAAGGCGCAAGCAGATAAATCACAAAGTATAACTTACATACATAACCACAATCAGCACAATTAATCAGTTGACAATTACAATTTAAATAAATAAGCACAGCAGGCACATAATAGAAAAATTTGACATCAGTGAAAAAGCAGTGCAGCCAAGCGATGCATAATATACACAAGTAACAACCCTATTCATTAATCAATTATTGTCAAAATCAGTAAATGTACGCAAGCACATCGCTTCACAAGTAAATTCATAGAACATGAAATTAGCACAAAGTATGAATCACGTAATCGCGAGCAGCAAATTACGTCTAAAGTACGTACCTAAGTGGAAATATGTTACCTGAAAAATAAGCTCAATTAACAGTTACCTTTTTTTAGTTTATTACTTTTTTCTTCGAAATTACATTCTTCCTGAAATTTTCTCGATAGCAAGTCGTCTTAAAGTCGGACACGCACAGAATTTACCTGAAGTTCTTAAATATTTTATACAACCATATCCTGAAAAATACTGAACGTTAATAACATAATTCATCAAGTCACTATCGCTTTATACTGAATTTAATCCGAGAAATTAGACTGTGTATTTGTTTACGTCTGTCAGTGCATTCGCACTGAGCGCTCGATCAGCTGTAGGCGCGTGACGTAGGAAGTAATTGTTTGCGGTCAACGACTGCCTTGTGCGGCGCGCAGACTTCACTGTTGCTTTGAGTATCTGCCGCCGCCGGAACACGGCGCGGTATCCTTGCATTCTCTGCATGTTTACGTATAACTGTTGGTTTCTCAAAAGTATGTCATTCCACAAAATTTTTTACGTTCGATATATGATGTAGTCCCTTAGAGCGCCGAGATTTAAGAGTTTCTACTTCAACAGTGTTATCATGAATGATTTTGCGAACCCTATATGGACCGTTATAAAGCAGAAAAAATTTGCGACACAAGCCTTTTCCGTTATGAGACAAACGATTATCTGATATAACCTTATCAACATGACCAACTTCTTTAAGAAAATGTTTGATGAAAGCGTTAGATACTGAACGAGCTGTTGCCTTGCGTAAAGGTGTAAAACACACATATTTTGATGTCAATTCCACTGCTACGAAAATGTACGCAAAACCATTAGTAGAACGAACCACTGGACCGAACAAATCGACTGCAGCCATGTCCTTTAATTTCGCTGGAATGATAGGAAACAACGGTGCTCTGTGAGAAACAGTTGGCGGCTTAGCCTGTTGACATAATTTGCATTTGGCAAGAACAGAACGAATATGTTTTTCCATATTACTGAAGTAGCAATTTTCTCGTAATTTATGAAAGCATTTTCTGGGACCAAAATGTGCATAACTGAAATGTGTAAACGAGGTGTGGCCAAATCATCCAATCTAACAAAGCGTCTAAGAAAATTACAGACACCAAGGAAACTACGAACATCACGTTTTGTGGTAGGAACAGCATAATTACGAATAGCGTCTAGTTTTTCTGGATCAGGAAGATTATCTTCTTTAGAAATAATGTGACCGAGAAATTTCACCTGAGAACGACCAAATTCAGATTTTTTTTTAAGTTCACTGTAATGGCAACTCTTGCAAAGATACGTAATAATGAATCCAAAATTTTGTTGTGCTCATTCCAAGAACGTTTAGCAATACGAATATCGTCAACATATGAAGTAATATTGTCACGAAGAGAATCAGGTAAAATTTCTTTTAAACTACGAATGAATGCTGCAGAAAATATAGTAAGTCCAAACAGTAATTTCCAAAGTCACTTTTGGGTAAAACAGTCAAATCCGGTTATTCTTTACCTACTGTCTAGACAGATTGATAGTAGAAGAATTGTTTTTATAGATGCAAATAATAGTGAAAGAGTAGGCAGCGGTGCAGAAAACTAAAAGGGAAATAGCACCACTACAGCTCGGGGCCCTGTGAGCGCTACGGCACATATTCACTTAGTGTAGTGAATCCCCTGAGGACTTTAATAGCTGCACATAAATTTCAGTTTGTGAATTAGTGGCAAATTTGGCGGAAGTACGTACGTAAATTGATCAAACCATGAACATGGATGTATGTCATTCTTAGAATTGCAGAAGATCTTAAATTTCCGAACAGTCAAAAAGTGTTTATAGTCAAAGTTTTCGCCTCGTGGCGACAAAGACCTACCGCGTCTGTCCCAATCCCAATGTCGATTATTGTAAAGTTCGCGCACCTGGCGCTCTCTTGTTGCATCCCGTAAATGAAACAAATTATTTACATCGAACCCCTCTGGTATCTGTGATTCCAAATTTCTTTTGCTGTCTTTTCTTACAATTTCGCCTTCGATTTGTTTGACTTGCATTCGTAATGTTTCAAATTCCTTTTTAACGCAATCATTAAATTTTGCCGGATTTTCAACATGCTTATTTATGTTCTGGTACTCTTCAGTTTCCGCAAATGGCAATGGTACTGTATCATCTGAATCTCTGTCCCCATTTAAACTAAGACTTGTCAGTTTATCTGAAATCTCCTCAACTCTTTCCGATGAGTCACCTAATTGTTCATTCTGATTATTTACGTCTTCCGTCAGTGTCGCGACTCGGTTTTCGGTATTGTCACATTTAGTAGTTAACTGTTCACACTGTTGCGTTAAGTTATTTATTCTGTCATTTGGTACGGATTCCTCGATTCTCTCAAATATTTCTTCCTTATCGTGTGCACGTTGTAAATTTAACTCTGAAAATTTTTGTACTATCGCGCGATCTCTTTCTTCCTGTTCTCTATCCTGTTCCCTTTGCCTAATCTCTACTGCAATTAATCTATTATTGTGAGAATTCAAAATCGGTTGTACTTCTTCTCTGATTTCTTTCTTTAATTCATCTTTCATGTTTTTGAAACATGTCCCTATTCGTGAGTCTAACCGTGTTTCCATTGTTCCCATCTCAGTTGTAATTGTTCCTATCTTTGTTTTAATTGTTCCTATTTGTGAATCTAACCGTGTTCCCAACTCTGTTTTAAATTCAGATCCTAACCGTGTTTCCATTGTTCCCATATCAGTTTTAATTTCAGATCGCAAAGTTCCCATCTGTGATCCCAAATGTAATATAGCACCCATCAACTGCTCCATAATAGCCGGTTCGAAATTCTTTTCGCCCCTAACATTTCCCACGAAACCAACTTCTTTCGTCATAGCTGTAAAGCTATCTGTGTTCGATATTATTTCAGAATCTTCTATCGTTAATCTCGTATTTTGTGAATTTTCTGATTGAGAAAAATTTTGAAATGGTTCCGGACTATTTTCCCGACTTATTAAATTGTTTTCCACTTCATTATTCATCATACTGTTCTCCTGTGTTGGCGAGTTCGCCATGTCAACAATTTCGTCATTCTCACTATCCATCATTTTTGCCTTTTTCATCGAACGCGTAATCATTTACAAAACATACAAAACTCGTCACTATATGAAAATTACACACAATGACACATTATCTCCAACAATACCATTCACACGAAATGTTTCCCTCAAACACGATTAATCGAACAATTGAAATGATTGCACTAATTGTCAAACCCATAGACAAGACAACAGAAATGAAATTTTGCAAAAAAAATACCATTAGAAGAATGACAATTACCAAATCTACACATGCAAAATAGACTACAATTACTAAACTACAAATTACTACAACAATACTACTGTCTACTATTTTTACAATCAGAAGAATTCCAAGGGACGATCCTGGCAGGGTCGCCACGTGCATGGGGGCTTAATTAAAATATATAATGCAAATAATTTTAATTTTTTGATTTAGTAGCTGTCTGTCCGATTACGTAGTCTCGTAAACGGTTGGCCCTGACTAGTATTATTACGCTATCTGACTGCATAGAACAACAACAAAGAATGAAATGGAAATTTTCATTAACACAATTAATTAATTAAGTCCACAGCAACTATAAAAACTACGAAACCAAAGCACAAGTGTAACTGTTCTGTGTGTGGAAGTATGACTCAACGTACGCATCTGGCACAGTTCTTCTTCAATAACACAAGAAATTTTAAATATCATTTATACTGAATTAATTAAAGAAAATAAAAATACCATAATTACTCAAGAGAACCAGAATTACACTCTAATCCAAGAACACAAGCCAGAGGCTTTGTTGACTGAACCTGTAATGACGCATTATTTAAGACACTGAAATAATGAAAAAACACGGAATATTTTACCTTCATATATATTGACGAAAAGCACTCTGATCAATACAACATTTCCATTCGAATAACATCTGCTGTCTAGCCCATCAAACAACTGCATAAAACATGGAACAAGCACTCCTTACTACAACATCTCGACAAGCACACTCCACCACGACCTCTCGACAGGAACTGACTACTACGAGTCCTCGACAAGCACTGCCCACTACGACATCTCAATTATCACTGCCAGTGGAGGCGGCGGAACAATACTCTCTAGCGCGATCTCTGGCGCTGTGGCTCAGTGTAGCCACCTTTCACACTCACAAGTAGTTCACAAAACAAGAACTAAACCTACTAGAAAGAGAACCTAAATACATATGTCAACACATAGGTTATACACAAGACAATAGACAACCTAATTACAGAAAGAGGATACATAATAAAGCAACGAAAGAGGAACAACAACTCTAGTTTCAATCCAGGGCCTACAAAAGGGTAAACAGCAGATGAAATGAGATGCGTAATAAAGGAAAACAAAAAAAAAAACATACTGACATGAACAAAAAATGAGGAAGATGAACCACCCCAAAAAATAATAAATAAACTTAGAACCAATGGAGATTATCACAAAATCGGACAGGAGCAATACCATGGTAGTAACAAAACAGGAGGAGTACAAAAATGAAATTCTAAAATTTATAGAAGAGAACAACATAATAAAACTAACCAGTGATCCATAATAAACATACCAGAAAAATATACAAATACTTCTGAAAAATATCTTTCACGTATTCACAAAACATAAGCTGAAATGACTAAAACAAAGGAACCCCAAACACCAACAAACAGGATACACCAATATGTCCAGTCATAAATTGCAGAAGTGCACTCACATATCATCTAGCCGGAGAAATGAGCACATATTTACAGAAACGTTGTATATGTACAAATAACAGAAGTATAGGAAACACTGAAGGGATTATAGAAAAGATCTATAGTATCGGCATACCAGCAACAGCCAAACTCACATCATTTGACATCACATCCACGTACACCAATATCCCCACCACAAAAACCATCAACTTCATGAAATACAACATAGACATTCCCAAATCCCACATAAAAGACGTAACAAACATTCTCAAATTAATCACAGAATCAAACTATTTTACACTTGAAAATCGCTTCTACTCAGATCAGAATGGGCTCCCAACGAGACCACCAATCAGCAAAATCATATCCAACATCTTCCTAAATCACAGTGGGAACAAAATATTTGAAAGCATAGTGAAACCCAAATATGTTGGTACTTTTATGTGGACAAAATCATATACCTTCTAGATGAAACACCCGATTGCATACAGCAGTTCCAGAATAATATAAACTCAGTTCACCCACAGATAAAACTCACCTTAAAATTAGAAAAAGACGAAAAGCTATATTTCTTAGACACACAATACAGAAATGCAAACGACCATACACCAATAATCAAACCATCCCATTATCCACAAGGAAGCTTCGTTCTGACACGTGATACAGAGATTGAATAAAACTCTACTCATTGAAGACAACTACAAAACGAGCTACAAATAATGAAACGAATGGCAGTTGAAGATGGACACCAAACAAACGTGATGGCCAAGCTAAATCGAAAAAATTAGAAAAAAAATGAATAATGCACCCAATGGACAATAGCAGACAGGTCGACATTAGCACTCAACCAGAGTAGCACGGAACATAAACACATAAAACACAGACAGATACAACACATCTGAGAAAGATGCACCCACAACAACAAACAAATGGCACACACTCACCAACGATAACAAAGCAGCTCACAAAATAGGTAATATATTCAAGAAACAAGGAATGAAGATTGACTACAGAACTACAACAGAAACTGAGGGCAGCTGACACACAACTATCACACACAAACACAACACGTCTGGCGTCTAACAGACCATGTGTCGGATCTGCCACTGAATTCGTATTAGACAGACAAGTAGAAATTTCAGCATCAGATATACTGAAAACAGAAAGGTACTTAAGAGTAACAGCAATCATTTCACATTTGCATATCATCTCGTGGAGAAGAAACACAGACCAACAGATACAAACACAGACTTAAAAATGCTGAAATACAGCAATAGACCACGACAGAAACTCACACAGAAGACCAGGGCACACGCACACAAACACACACAAACACACACACAGACACACACACAAGAGCGCCTGCATGCATGTATGCACGCAAACAAACAAACATAAACACAGAGATCACTGCAGCCTAATTACGCTTCAAAATTTCCGCCCAGAAAACACAGAACAAGATTTCGGCAAAAGTGGACATCACATAAATATTGAAAGAGAGTATATTAGGAAGCTCCACTCAGTCATCCGGTGGACGCACGAAAAGGCAAGATATACAAAAAGTAAGTAATCACATTTACATGCATTCTCTGCTTTCCATCCGTGATCAACATTTCAAGAAACTAATCACAATCACCAAACATTTCTACACATTTTTCAGAAAATAGTACTGCAACCTAAAACAGTTTGTCAAAGAGAGAATATCGAATATTTATTTACAAAGCAAGAAAATGTAAAGACATTAGTGCAATAAGAAATTTAAAAAATCTGTAATGTTATCATAGGCCTAAGAGATAAAAAATTCAGTAATTACGGTACAAAAATTTGATAAGCACTTATTACTTGCAAATCACACGCTGGAAAGCAATAAATATAGCTGTGCTGCAAATACCAAACACATTTGTGAACACCAATATGTAATAATACAGTATATATTTATTGTTCATATATTTCTGTCGCTACCTATAGTAATGTACATGCCATACTCTCAAAATCTGGTAAATACCATAATGCAAAAAGTTGATGTATATTGTTCAACAGATAACAAATAAAACCCACTGAAGATGAAGAAACTTCTCCAAAACACGTATGGGTAGTAAGAAACGAAATATTCTGTTTGCTCAAGGTAGAACCACATTTCCTTATTACGTATTAGGATGCCGACGTGGGCGAGAAAGACTTCCGACCACAAAATGGCTGCTTAATCTTAGTCTGTGCTGTAGCTATAACGTCCTTAGCGACCTTATTAATGAGTAAGCTTCCACTTGAGCATACTCGCTCTTAATTTGAAAGTGTCTCCCATATTCCACTGTTCCCTGTGCTTCTTTTCATTAGTACAAGTGTAACACCCATTTTCGACCTATTTTGTATATGATCGATATTTCTGGGTCAATTTTAATGTTGCTTATATAGAGTGTTGTATGTGTCATGGAAATTCTTTGACTGTGTATACATATTTCAGTTATGTAAACTTTTGAATTTTGAACGATGTTGTTTGAACTCTGCTTGTGGATCTAAATAACGACTGGAATGATTGTTATATAATGTACTGTACATGACTTGGTCCATTGTCAGGGAAGGTAGGGTTGAATGTAAAAGATGCGGGGAAGCCCCGCAGCTACGGAAGTAGCCCGGCGGAGTGGAAAAGGTGTGGTTCACGCGCACTTGGCAACTCGTCCCTTGTGACGGGTAAGGAGTCTGGGCTGAGCAATACTGTGGTTAACATCTCGCTAGCAGTAGCGGATCGTTGTGGCTGATATTCTTGGAGTTTTGAGGACATAGGAGATTAAGAGCAGTATTTATGGACCTCGGACACTACAGTTGGCGATACTATTATCATGGCATGGTTTTTCGCCCTATAAAAATATAATTCCGACGCCAAGAAGATCTGTAACAGGGTGGGGCCAACAGTACTGCCACGACTGCCTCACCGCCACGTCATCAGCCACTGTAAATTACGCCACCAGTACCACCAGTCTTCCCCTAAATTGTTTGTATTTGGCCCTCTGTAAATGGACCAGGTATTTATGGAATTTGGTTGATTTTAATAATAATCGTGGTGTTGCTAAAAGCTCTATCTCACAACCGTGATTATCACAAATCTGGTCAGGAATCCTATCCTAGTGAATTTAATTCCGAGTGTCTTATTTATTACGGAAAGACTTATTCGGTTACTGTAAAAATAATTGTGATTGCTTTCTAATTTTTGAAGTGATAATGTTTAAAGTTCAGTTTTATAATTTGAAAAATACCCCACTACCAGTGCATTTTTAAATTAATCCGCAGTTACTTTCTTGAATAATTTTCCTTACTTGAAAAACTGCCTGAAAATAAGGAAGTTGATCTGAAGTGAAAAAGATTATTAATTGTTGCATTTATGCACTTTGATCAGAATTAGAAAGTTTTATCAGTGTTCATTTCCTGATGAAGTGTTTCAACTTGAATTTAATGTTGTGTTGGCATTTGCACAGCCAACTATACTTTGAGTAGGTCAAAAGACTGCTTATCAAAGCACATTTGTTATTTACAGTGTTATAGTTTGTTGTGGTTTACTTAATTAATAATTACCAACGAGAATACTTACCATTTCTCATACATACAGGGTGTTTCAAAAATGACTGGTATATTTGAAACGGCAATAAAAACTAAACGAGCAGCGATAGAAATACACCGTTTGTTGCAATACGCTTGGGACAACAGTACATTTTCAGGCGGACAAACTTTCGAAATTACAGTAGTTACAATTTTCAACAACAGATGGCGCTGCAAGTGATGTGAAAGATATAGAAGACAACGCAGTCTGTGGGTGCGCCATTCTGTACGTCGTCTTTCTGCTGTAAGCGTGTGCTGTTCACAACGTGCAAGTGTGCTGTAGACAACATGGTTTATTCCTTAGAACAGAGGATTTTTCACGTGTTGGAATTCCACCGCCTAGAACACAGTGTTGTTCCAACAAGACGAAGTTTTCAACGGAGGTTTAATGTAACCAAAGGACCGAAAAGCGATACAATAAAGGATCTGTTTGACAAATTTCAACAGACTGGGAACGTGACGGATGAACGTGCTGGAAAGGTAGGGAGACCGTGTACGGCAACCACAGAGGGCAACGCGCAGCTAGTGCAGCAGGTGATCCAACAGCGGCCTCGGGTTTCCGTTCGTCGTGTTGCAGCTGCGGTCCAAATGACGCCAACGTCCACGTATCGTCTCATGCGCCAGAGTTTACACCTCTATCCATACAAAATTCAAATGCGGCAACCCCTCAGCGCCGCTACCATTCCTGCACGAGAGACATTCGCTAACGATATAGTGCACAGGATTGATGACGGCGATATGCATGTGGGCAGCATTTGGTTTACTGACGAAGCTTATTTTTACCTGGACGGCTTCGTCAATAAACAGAACTGGCGCATATGGGGAACCTGTAACACCACAGCTCTTATGCTGTATGGATTTATTTTTTTTTTGCTTTAATTAATGTTACATTGTTGATCGTCTGTAAATGTGTTTGAATCGATAACATAAAATTGTGTACTCTTTTCTTTGTCAAGACTTTGATGTCGTGATTTGATTCTATGCAAAGTAGTGTATCTGTAATTTAAAATTCTTTGTCCCATTTGGAGGGAACAAATCTTACTGTATATAATTGTAATTTTGTATGAATAATCTTTTGTAGAGGTGTCAATATGTGAAAATGTTCTGTCTTATTTAATGTATTTGATTGCTGTTATGTAAACTGCTGATCCTCACTTAGGGCTCTTAGTATTCTGTGTATAAGAGGTGTAGTGGTTCCCCTCGGGAACGGAACTGTGTAGCGCACGCAAATTGTGGTTGGCTTAGGTGGAAAAGGTGGAACTGATAGTCAGTCGTGAACAAGCAACGAGTCGGGGACGTGCAGTCAGTCGGGGACGAGCAGTCAGTCAGAGATGAGCTACGAGTCCGTGCACTGCCGTATAAAAGTTGCATAGTGCTGGTTTCGAGAGAGGCTTTTCTGTTATTTTGCAATGCTTCGGATGGATGGATAAATAGCTGGGCTATTCTGGAGTTTGTATCTATCATCGCCACCAAGCAATGACAAATTCCAGCAATTCTGCCTGCAATTCCACCTACCAACATGCAGTTGCCACCACATTGAGCAATCATTGCAACGTAACACGGTAACGATGTACAGTGAAGGATCAGCTTAATGGATGTGTTATTGTGCTGAAATATAAGGTAATTTATATCTGAATTTATGTACCTACCTTGACTTTTCTCCTCATCATAACACCTCTCAGGGTCCTCTCCGTTTGAACTAAAGTGATTACCGAGTGTCCTTATTGAAAGTACGTTAAAACTCAGTTTGCTAATTAATGCCTATTGGACAGAGTAAAGTAAAAGTTAATGTGGCAAGAGAGTGAGTTAAAGTTAATGATGCTTGCCGAAATAATTTTCCTAGCAAAACTGATTATTAATGTGTTGTTGCCAAATTCAAATTAAAATTTCTCAAGACTGAGGCTTATAACGTTTTGCTTAGTAAATGATCACATTACTACCTGTTGTTAATCGTAGAAAGTGAGTCAGCATCTTACAGTAATATTAATTTTATGTCTCATGGTAGTAAAAGTGGAAAATTGCATAGTAGGAAATTATATACTCATGACTACTAAGTGTTTGTCTCTCTTGTGTGCATATTAACAGTATAAAGACCACTCAGTTTGTGTAAGCCCTGAAAGTGATAGTGTTTTTTCTGTACGTGTTATAATTTTGCAAATAGTTTTTTGTGCTGCTCCAGTTGTTAGCTTCAATCTTAAAACATATGTGTGTCAGAGTGTGGCCAAGTTTAGGTTGTGTTTGTCCGTTATAGTTACTTATACCTACTTTCTTAAACGAGAATGTTAATCATTCTCTTGCCTAGTTAGGCTGGCGACCGTTTTCTTTATCCGTTGAACAGTGCAGATAGGCAAAATTTTGTTTGGTACTGTTCAAATATTTACGTAATTCTGACTTTCATTTCCGATAAGCCACTCCCGTTAGGTACAACACGGTCAACATAACAAAATTCCTCTCAGAGGGTAACACTGCTCTGTTGCTTTATACCATAATCGTTATAACAAAATAATTCTGTTTTGTAAACTGCCCCCAGTTTTAAGGTTAAGGTATAGCAGTAGCAGACGGGAGTGTTATACGTGGCTTTTCCGTGACAGGACTATTTTGTTCTGTTGGGGACATACTACGTAATAAACCAAACTTGGTACTTCATAGTATAAGCTATGTAAATACGCTGTTGTAGTGTTATAAACCGAAAAGCCCCATGTTGCAGTCCCATCGTCCCTGCATCCTCAAAAAGTACTGGTCTGGGCCGCCATTTCTTCCAAAGGAATCATTGGCCCATTTTTCAGATCCGAAACGATTACTGCATCTCGCTATCTGGACATTCTTCGTGAATTTGTGGCGGTACAAACTGCATTAGACGACATTGCGAACACCTCGTGGTTTATGCAAGATGGTGCCCGGCCACATCGCACGGCCGACGTCTTTAATTTCCTGATTGAATATTTCGATGATCATGTGATTGCTTTGGGCTATCCGAAACATACAGGAGGCGGCGTGTATTGGCCTCCCTATTCGCCAGACATGAACCCCTGTGACTTCTTTTTGTGGGGACACGTGAAAGACCAGGTGTACCGCCAGAGTCCAGAAACAATTGAACAGCTGAAGCAGTACATCTCATCTGCATGTGAAGCCATTCCGCCAGACACGTTGTCAAAGGTTTCGGGTAATTTCATTCAGAGACTACGCCATATTATTGCTACACATGGTGGATATGTGGAAAATATCGTACTATAGAGTTTCCCAGACCGCAGCGCCATCTGTTGTTGACAATTGTAACTACTGTAATTTCGAAAGTTTGTCTGCCTGAAAATGTACTGTTGTCCCAAGCATATTGCAACAAACGGTGTACTTCTATCGCTGCTCGTTTAGTTTGTATTGCCGTTTCAAATATACCGGTCATTTTTGAAACACCCTGTATATACATACATACGTACAAGGGACAGGGAAAATAATGTGAACAACTGTACTTGGGGATAGTTTATTAATAACGGGCTGAACCCCCATTTTCCGATCATACAGTTCCGATTCTTCTTGGAATACTGACTTATAATGATTGTATAGTCTCCAGTGGACTGTTATGCCACTCTTCGATCAGAATCTCTTCTAACTTCTGTAGTGATCGGTAATGTTCAAGCCTGGGAACTGTGCTGGCCAGGGAAGACGCTGCAGTTCAGTTGCATGCTCCTCATACCTTGATTGCACTGACCTGGCTGTGTGAATGGGTGCATTATCGTCCTGGAATATGGCATCATTGTTGGGAACAGCATTTGAATCATGGAGTGCACCTGATCACATAAAATGTTCGCATAATCTTTGACTATAACACGACCTATGAGAGTAATAACGCAACCAGCAGAATACCGTAATATGGCTACCCACACCATCACACTTCGACCTCAGTGTTTAACCGTTGGAATCAGACAACCAGTATTGTAGGCTTCTTTTGGCGTTCTCCAGACGTAAACCCGGCCCGATGTTGGAAATAACGAAAACGTTGACTCGTCGGATCATATGACGTGTTTCCACTGAGCAGCTTTTCAGGATTTATGCTCCTGGCACTATTTTTTACGCTTCTTTGCTTTAGTTGGTGTCACTAATGGCTTCGGAATAGCAGCTGGTCCACGAATATTCGCTTTATCGAGTTCTCGGTGGATAGTGTCAATAGATACGGGGTCCCGAAGATGGCTGTTGAACTTGGCAGTCGCTTTAGCCGCTGTAGTTTTGCGTTGCTTGGACACAATTCATGTTAACGTACGGCGATCTCTGTCATTTAGTTTTGATTTGCGCCCGCTATTACGTTAACACGACGATGTCTTTCCATGTTTTGTGCAAGCTGTCATGACTATTGAAACAGTTGCTCTTGATACATTCAATAAGTGGGCTGTCTTGGTTACTGATGCTCCGCCCCACAATCTGACCTCTTTGAAACTCTATTGTGTCTTTCACTGCACGTCGACCTCGGCCTCTGAAGGCAAAGACGGTGTGTGCACTGCTCGTAAACAAGCTGCACTGATGCCTAGTCCGCACTGAACAGGAACAGTCGGCGCGACACGTGCCTTCCCTGCGTTGTTGAGCGTCAAACACAACCATCCCAGTACTACCACTGTTCACATTATTTTGCCTAGCCCCTGCACATTTTTATAATATGTACGCATTTCGCACTACTGGTTTCGCACATGGTTCATATTCAAGTAAGTGTGATTCGTAGCTATGCATTACAAGATGATACCACGCGATTTTTTGACGAGAGGAGGACGATATATCCACATCTATTGCTACAGATTTTCCTGAAAATCAGCCATGCCCCGTACTAGTAGTGCGGAATAAAGTATTTTAAAATACAGACCGGTGAAATGATGTCTTTCTGTACAAGTGTGTCGAAATTTGTTTCCCTTTTCATTTTGCTGCTCTTAGAATCTGACTGTATTATCAATTATGACACAGCACTGGCAGTATCTGTCACATCGGTAATTATGTTACCATTCTTTTTCTCGTTTTATGTCTCTAACCATTAACGAAATTTCAGTCTATCAATCTCTTCAGATTTTGCGGTTCCCGGTGATGGGGTCCCTGATGGCACACAGCCTGCAAATATTCATCATGGTGAACAGCTAAGAAGCAGAAAGCTGGCTCTACAACGAATTATAGCAAATTATCCACAACACCGCAATTTTGTTCAATGTATGGTGCCTGTCGCTTCGACTCGTGGTATTACTACCCTGTAGATACGTCATATTCTAGTGACATTCATGGAAGCACACAGCTACCACTGACATTTTGTTTTTTCATTCTCTCATGCGTAATGTGCTTTTGGTACTGTTTATGTACCAATCCCTCCAGTGTCGAGGATCTGTGTACAATATCTTAACATTCTACTAGACATTAATGCTTTTGTTGTTGTTGTGGTCCTTAGTCCTGAGACTGGTTTCATGCAGCTACTCTATCCTGTGAAAGCTGCTTCATCTGCCAGTACGTACTGCAGCCTACATCCTTCTGAATCTGCTTAGTGTATTCATCTCGTGGTCTCCCTCTACTATTTTTACTCTTCGCTCTGCCCTCCAGTACTAAATTGGTGATCCCTTGATACCTCAGAACATGTCCTGCCAACCGATCCCTTCTTCTAGTCAAGTTGTGCCAGAAACTCCTCTTCTCCCCGATTCTATTCAATACCTCCTCATTAGTTATGTGCTCTACCCATCTAATCTTCAGCATTCTTCTGTAGCGCCACATTTGGAAAGCTTCTATTCTCTTCTTGTCCGAACTATTTATCGTCTATGTTTCACTTCCATACATGGCTACACTCCATACAAATACTCTCAGAAACGACTTCCTGACACTTAAATGTATACTAGATGTTAAGAAATTTCTCTTCTTCAGAAACGCTTTCCTTGCCATTGCCAGTCTACATTTTATATCCTCTCTACTTCGACTATCATCAGTTATTTTGCTCCCCACATAACAAAACTCCTTCAGTGTATCATTCCCTAACCTAATTCCCTCAGCATCACCCGAGTTAATTCGACTACATTCCAATATCCTCGTTTTGCTTTTGTTGTTGTTCATCTTATATCCTCCTTTCAAGACACTTTCTATTCCGTTCAACTGCTCTTACAGTTCCTTTGCTGTCTCTGACAGAATTACAATGTCATCAGCCAACCTCAAAGTTTTTATTTCTTCTCCATGGATTTTAATTCCTACTCCGATTTTTTTTTTTGTTTCTTTTACTGCTTGCTCAATATACAGATTGAATAGCATCGGGGAGAGGCTACAACCCTGTCTCACTCCCTTCTCAACCACTGTTTCCCTTTCATATCCCTCGACTCTTATAACTGCCATCTGCTTTCTGTACAAATTGTAAACAGACTTTCGCTCCTTGTATTTTACTCCTGCCACCTTCAGAATTTGAAAGACAGTATTTTAGTCAACATTGTCAAAAGCTTTCTCTAAGTCTACAAATGCTAGGAAAGTTGGTTTACCTTTTCTTAATCTAGCTTGTAAGACAAGTCGTAGGGTCAGTATTGCCTCACGTGTTCCAATATTTCTACCGAATCCAAACTGATGTTCCCCGAGGTCGGCTTCTACCAGTTTCTCCATTCGTCTGTAAAGAATTCGCGTTACTATTTTGCAGCCGTGACTTATTAAACTGATAGTTCGGTAATTTTCACATCTGTCAACACCTGCTTTCTTTGGGATAGGAATTATTATATTCTTCCTCAACTCTGAGGTTATTTCGCCTGTCTCATACATCTTGGTCACCAGAAGGTAGAGTTTTGTCAGGACTGGCTCTCCCAAGGCTGTCGGTAGTTCTAATGAAATGTTGTCTACTCCCGAGGACTTGTTTCGACTCAGGTCTTTCAGTGCTCTGTCAAACTCTTCACGCAGTATCATAGCTTCCATTCCATTTTCATCTACTTCCTCTTCCATTTCCATAGACATTGATAACTGAGCTGAAACTGGATGAGAGCGTTTGATATGTGTCTATTACGATGACTCGATGTAGGTTACGACTAATTTTATTTTAATGTAAAGTATTATTTATGCGTACGTTGACTGTATTTTATAGGAGATGTATATTGACCCCTATGATTGAAGACCATGCAGGAGATTCGTGCGCGTGGCTTCAGGAAGGCCGCCGCTGCACGCGTGTCTCGCGTGTACTGCCGGGGTAGGACTGCGGGCTAGCGGTTGATTCTATCTGCGCTGGTGGCGCATCACTAATTGCAGCCATACCTTAGGTCTGCGCCGCTCACGAAATGAACCCACGACCTCGGGGCACGGTCCCACCTCTGTCAGCTGCATCTGTACATCGCAATTAGTGATAGACCCACCTACTGCTGAATGCATTTCTCTTGTCTCTTGCATCTATCCGCTTAAATCGGTAATTGCCAGCAGGTGTGTTTCATATGCACATCATTTGAATAGCCGACATCACTGTAATTCCTGGAATGAACTGAGCGTGTAGTCGATTAACTTCACGTAGATTCCCAATATCAGCAATATTTGAGTTTAATTTTTTTCGTCTGCTTCTTCATCTCAAAGTAGTACTTCCACCCCAAATCCTAAAAATATGTGGCCAAACAGGAAGAAGCTTTGAAATGACATTTAGGGAACATACTGGTAATTTCAGTGCAATGTCAGCTTTGAGCACACACTTCTACATCTACATCTACATGGATACTCCCTAAATCACATTTATGTGCCTGGCAGAAGTTTCATCGAACGACCTTCACAATACTCTATTATTACAATCACGTATAGCGCGTGGAAAGAACGAACACCTATATCTTTCCGTAAAAGCTGTGATTTCCCCTATTTCATCGTTGTGATCGTTTCTCGCTATATAGGTCGGTGACAACAAAATATTTTCGCTTTCGGAGGAGAAAGTTGGTGATTGGAATTTCGTGAGAAGATTCCATCGCTATGAAAAACGTCTTTCTTTTAATGATGTCCAGCCCAAATCCTGTATCATTTCAGTGACACTCTCTCTCATATTTCGCGATAATAGAAAACGTGCTCCGTCAGTCCTATCTGGTAAGGATCCCACACCGCGCAGCGGTATTCTAAAAGAGGATCTGTTACAATTTCTAAGCTTCCTACCAATAAAACGCAGTCTTTGGTTAGCCTTCCCCACAACTTTTTCTGTGTGTTCCTTCCAATTTAAGTTGTTCGTAATTGTCTTTCCAATTGCAGGATAGAGGGCACGCAGTATCCGATACTGGCACTAACCTCCAAATACTTTACCAGCAAGGAATGGGTAACATCCTAAATATCCTAGAAGAACTTGAGATTTTTCGCTCCTTGATAAGAACGCCTGAAAATACCCTTGAATGCACGGACTGATTTTCGCCACAGAGAACTCTTAGACAATTTTGATTACTCAAATGATCGATATTCTTCCGTTGTTAGCACATTTGAAAAATTTTTTATTTCTTTGAATTTTTGTTAATAATAAGGGCATCACATGGTACCGAAACGTTTCGAAATTAATTGTAACAGTAATTTGGGAGTAAGCGACTCAAAAGCAGAATGTATTGTTTCTGATTATTGTAGTTTGTTTTTAAAAACGTACATCCAGCCCCCAACATTTCAGTCAGGGTACCTAGTCGTACCTCGCTTGAGACACTGCGCATGCGCGGTCCCCTCCTAGTCTACGCTGGATCTTACCGTTAGTTTAACACCGGTGACAGCAACGCTTCCTCACCAACCTGTCTGTAATGGAGGTAAAATGTGAACCTATTCTAACAGTTGTTTCTCCGTCAACGTTACAAACGAGATTGTTTTGCACAATATGTTTAAAAATTATTAATTTAATATCCTCCTGGTACGAGTTATTTTTTAGGTTTCGGGATGGCCTTAGCCTACATTTTCTATTTACAGATATCCGCACATTTGCAGGTTAGAAATTTTAGATACCTCGATGAGAATGTTGGGGTGTGCTCTTTCCGGATTTTAAAGCGACAGAAACCTAATCGCTCTTACACTCCATTATCTGACATTACCAAAATTCTAATAAATCGTTTTTAGATTTCTACTCGTACATAGACAAACACCTGATGATGCAAATGTAGTTTGCGAAACCGATCGTGTCTTTGAATAAAGATTTAACATAAGCAGCGATCCTTATTCAACTTAAATTATCTGTTGGATATATTCCATCCTCTGCCTTTTCGTATAGTTTTCACACTTACGGCTCTCTCTAGTACCATGGAAGTTATTCCTTCATGTCTTAACACGTAATCTATCATCCTGTTCCTTCTTCTTGTCAGTGTTTCCTGCATCCTCTTTTCGTCGATTTTGCGGAGAAACACTTCATTCCTTATTTTGTCGGTCATCTAGTTTTTAACATCCCTTTACAGCTCCACATCCGAAATGCTTCGATTCTTTTGTTTTCCGGTTTCCTCACAGCCCATCAAGTATCGGTGGTTTGTAGGAAGGCGATAAATATCAAGTCGTTGCTATTTTCTGAACTGAAATAGAGATCAACGGGATATTTACCTCAACAATACTTACCAGAACCTTCTTTCCCTTTTCCTATTTCTAGTGAATTATTTCGTTTCTAGCCAGGCGATATTGATATATCCGTACCTCCTATTAAAGTCGAATTGTGCACAGTACGTTACCAATGCAAATACATACTTTTTTACTAAGACATTAATGAGGAAAGGTATGTGTTATAATTACTATAACCTAGAAAAAATGAGGAATAACAGAACAGTGGAGCAACGACTTAAAATGTGTCTGGGAAACAAACTGCCATTTGATAGTTTGGTGAGCATACTATAGATGAATAGAGAATTAATTTTAAATGCACGAATAACTGAACTAGAAACAGTTGCTGGGTCGGAGAGGTAGCGCTCGTCTCCCCGCGGCTAATGCAGTATTTCCGCGAACCAGGTGACGGGTGTGCGGAGGGCGTGGCAAGTGGTACCAGTGCGTCTGACCGCTGCCAGATCAAGAATCCTAACCTAACAGGCTTCATCCGATGGGGCCCAACGCTACTGAGACACAAACAGCGTGGCCGGCAAGCGGCGTTGTTTCACTCCAGAGAGCAGTTCACTTCTCAACACAGTAATCAGTGGCGCCGGAAGTATCGAGAGATCGCTTGAGGAATCAAAGTTCCCATTCTTCCAGCACGCTCTCCGAATCTTCAGACTGGCCAGGACACCAAATACTTCTCTTTAGAAGCTTTACCAGTCCACCACTACTTTTCGACTGCACTCTAGCTTGTGAAGTGTATACCGACCCTAAACATTATGTGCCTTGTCCACCGCTTGATGAATGCCGCCCGGTGGAGTTGCGTGCACATGACGCAGTAAACAAAGTATGTAAGCAGAGACGAAGGGTCGAACCATTCTAGCGATGCGGAGCCGCAAAGAGAGAAAACCACTGACATAGGCGACTTTGACTAAGGGCAGATGGTTACGGATAGGCACCTTGGTTCAAATGGTTCAAATGGCACTGAGCACTATGGGACTCAACTTCTCAGGGCATTAGTCCCCTAGAACTTAGAACTAGTTAAACCTAACTAACCTAAGGACATCACACACATCCATGCCCGAGGCAGGATTCGAACATGCGACCGTAGCGGTCTCGCGGTTCCAGACTGCAGCGCCTAGAACGGCACGGCCACTTCGGCCGGCTAGGCACCTTGGAATCGGCATCTCGTGAACTTGAAGCTTGTCGGCTGTTCATGTGCTAATGCCGTAAGCATCTGTGGAAAGTGCTCAAAGAGCGGTGAAACTGCAAGTAGTGACGACTTGTTGGACGTCACCACCTCTTAACAGAACGTTTAGGTCGGAGGCTTGCCCACTTTGTAAAGCAAGACAGGTGGAAATGCTTTACGAACACAAAATCAGACACGGCCGGAGTGGCCGAGCGGTTCTATGCGCTTCAGTCTGGAACTGCGCGACCGCTACGGTCGCACGTTCGAATCCTGCCTCGGGCATGGATGTGTGTGATGTCCTTAGGTTAGTTAGGTTTAAATAGTTCTAAGTTCTAGGGGACTGATGACCTCAGTAGTTAAGTCCCATAGTGCTCCGAGCCATTTGAACCATTTTGAACAAAATCAGATAGAGCTAACGCAGGAGCAGGTCTAATAACGAATAAGAAAATAGGTATGCGGGTAAGCTACTATGCATAGCATAGTGAAGGTACTATCGTAGAAAGGAATAGACACTAAGCCAACATTCATCAAAGTAGTTTAAGTTTATATGCCAAGTAGCTGCGCAGATGATGAAGAGACTGACAGAATATATGATGAGGTAAAGAAATATATTTGGATAGTTATTGGAGAGGAAAAATGTAATTGTTGTGGATGACTGGAGGTCGATAATCGGTAGAAGAGAAAAAAATAGAAGGACTAAACTGGAGTGGCGGTGTGGTTTGGAAGGCGACAGGCGACTCTGAGTTACCGCCGTGACAACAACCAGTTTAAGTAGTAAACCTTCCCTTTGACTACCTGCCCCATGCACCTGCTAAATGATTTTGCCCGTTAACTGTCTCTGTTGTTCGTAGCCTGCGTCAGAGGTTATCACAGTTATCAGAATCTAAACGAAACCGATCGCTGAAGTAGTATTAATAAATGGTTGTCCTGCCATTATTTTTGTCAATTGTTGATGTGTGATTACGTCAAAACGGGACTCATTTTTCATAAAAGTTATGGCATAAGTTTATTGATTAAAAGTGGACAAAAATATATGTTAAGGGTGATGACGAAGATAAACACGATTTGATGGTAGCACAAATATGGAATGAACAGTTGGCAACCATACGTGGTGGCTGGTTGCAAAGCCTAACGTTTCTCTGACTGAAGTGCTTACTCTGGCTCTAAATATTGAAATTATCTAACGCTTAAAAGACCTTGATTAATTTAGTCTATACATTTCTTCTATTACGTTGGTGCAGCTGAGAACAAGTGGCGAGATTGTACCTTGTTTGCCCTAAAAAGACAGTGCAGCAATACTACACCCCCTTTTCTCAATGTGTGTGGCAGTGTGCACAAGGAGATCAAAGGTTGAAGCAGCAGACCTGTCAAAGATACGACTGCCGTGAGCACAGAGAGCAGTGCGAGGTGACAGAGGCCCACACTGCCAGTACGGCTAAGCTCCCACAACAGGCTCGCAGGTCAAGACTAGTGCCAGTACATAGTCACATTCGGGGAAAGTGTCCCAAGTACACCCCACCCATACATAACCAATGTCAAGACCAGTATCCTCTCCGGAGTCTGAATCAGAGATCCACTCCAGCCTGGTGTCTGGGTCAGAAGACGCAGTCCGGACAGGAGGCTGAATAGAAAGACCGAGTATCTCCTCTCCTCACTTTGCAGCCAACCTCAGTAAACTTCCTAAAAGCACTCCCGCAACCACCCCACGAGGGTTTCGTGCCAATCTCAAGACACTACGACCTACATGTCTCCCCCTAATTCATTTACTCTACTCATTGGCCAATTCTAATCAAAGTTAACGATATCTTTCCCTTTTCAGGAGAAGTGACCAATCCCTGAACTGCGGATTCCTGTGCTGCATTGTTAGTAAACTGTTTATTGCATTTACACAGGAACGAAATTGCGTTTCAGTGTCAAATAATTTCACAGCGTGTATTACACATATCTACATCTACATCTACATGGATACTCAGCAAATCATATTTAAGTGCCTGGCAGAGGAGTCATCGTACCACCTAGACAATTCTCTATTATTCCAATCTCGCATAGCGCGCGGAAAGAATGAACACCTATATCTTTCCGTACGAGCTCTGATTTCCTTTATTTTATCGTGGTGATCTTTCCTCCCTATTTAGGTCGGTGTCAACAAAATATTTTCGGATTCGGAGGAGAAAGTTGGTGATTGGAATTTCGTAACAAAATTCCGTCGCAACGAAAAACGCCTTCTTTTAATGATGTCCAGCCCAAATCCTGTATCATTTCAGTGACACTCACCCCCCCATATTTCGTGATACTACAGAACGTGCTGACCTTCTTTGAACTTTTTCGATGTACTCCGTAGTCCTATCTGGTAAGCACCCCACTCCGGGCAGCAGTATTCTAAAAGAGGACGGACAAGCGTAGTGTAGGCAGTCTCCTTAGTAGGTCTGTTACATTTTCTAAGTGTCCTGCCAATAAAACGCAGTCTTTGGTTAGTCTTCCCCACAACATCTTCTATGTGTTCCTTCCCATTTAAGTTGCTCATAATTGTAATACCTAGGTATTTAGATGAATTTACAGCTTTTAGATTAGACTGATTTATCGTATAACCGAAATTTAACGAGTTCCTTTTGGCACTCATGTTGATGACCTCACTTTTCGTTATTTAGGGTCAATGCCACTTTTCACACCATTCAGATATCTTTTCTAAATCGTTTTGCAGTTTGTTTTTAACTTATGATTACTTTATTAGCCGATAAACGACAGCGTCATCTGCAAACAACCTAATACTGTTGCCTAGATTGTCTCCCAAATCGTTTATATAGGTAAGCAACAGCAAAGGGCCTATAACACTACCTCGGCGAACGCCAGAAATCAATTCTGTTTTACTGGATGACTTTCGGTCAGTTACTACGAACTGTGACCTTTCTGACAGGAAGTCACAAATTCAGTCACATAACTGAGACGATATTGCATATGCACGCAATTACACTACTAACCGCTTGTGTGGCACAGTGTCAAAAGCCTCCCATAAATCCAGAAATACAGAATCGATCTGAAATCGCTTGTCAATAGCACTCAACACTTAATGTGAATAAAGAGCTGGTAGTGTTTCCAGGAACGATGTTCTCTAAACCCATGTTGACTGTGTGTCAATAGACCGTTTTCTTCGAGGTAATGTTCCAAAACCCTGCTGCATATCGACGTTAACGATATGGGCCTATAATTTAGTGGATTACTCCTACTACCTTTCTTGAATATTGGTGTGACCTGTGCAACTTTGCCGTCTTTGTGTACGGATCTTTCGTCGAGCTGGTAATACTGTCATTACACGCTTATGTTCAGCATGAAATGACGTTTCGTTGAAAAGAATATTTATTTTGCGGTGTACAGATGGTCACCAAAGTATTTTCATTGAAATGTCTAGTTTAACAAATATATCCCATGTTGTTGTTGTTGTGGTCTTCAGTCCTGAGACTGGCTTGATGCAGCTCTCCATGCTACTCTATCGCAAGCTTCTTCATCTCCCAATACTTACTGCAGCTTACATCCTTCTGAATCTGCTTAGTGTATTCATCTATTGGTCTCCCTCAACGATTTTTACCCTCCACGCTGCCCTCCAATACTAAATTTGTGATCCCTTGATGCCTCAGAACATGTCCTACCAACTGGTCCCTTCTTATAGCCAAGTTGTGCCACAAACTCCTCTTCTCCCCAATTGTATTCAATACCTCCTCATTAGTTATGAGATCTACCCACCTTATCTTCAGCATTCTTCTGTAGCACCACATTTCGAAAGCTTCTATTCTATTCTTGTCTAAACTAGTTATCGTCCATGTTTCACTTCCATAAAAGGCCACACTCCATACAAATACTATCAGAAACGACTTCCTAACACTTAAATCAATACTCGATGTTAACAAATTTCTCTTCTTCAGAAACGCATTCCTTTCCATTGCCAGTCTACATTTTATATCCTCTCTACTTCGACCATCATCAGTTATTTTGCTCCTCAAATAGCAAAACTCCTTTACTACTTTAAGTGTCTCATTTCCTAATCTAATTCCCTCAGCATCACCCGACTTAATTCGACTGCATTCCATTATCCTTGTTTTGCTTTTGTTGATGTTCATCTTATATCCTCCTTTCAAGACACTGTCCATTCCGTTCAACTGCTCTTCCAAGTCCTTTGCTGTTTCTGACAGAATTACAATGTCATCAGCGAACCTCAAAGTTTTTATTTCTTCTCCATGGATTTTAATACCTACTCCGAACTTTTCTTTTGTTTCCTTTACTGCTTGCTCTATATACAGATTGAACAGCATCGGGGAGAGGCTACAACACTGTCTCACTCACTCCCCAACCACTGCTTCCCTTTCATGTCCCTCGACTCTTATAATTGCCATTTGGTTTCCGTACAATTATAAATTGCCTTTCGCTCCCTGTATTTTACCCCTGCCTCCTTCAGAATTTGAAAGAGAGTATTCCAGTCAACATTGTCAAAAGCTTTCTCTAATTCTACAAATGCTAGAAACGTAGGTTTGCCTTTCCTTAATCTTTCTTCTAAGATAAGTCGTAGGGTCAGTATTGCCTCACGTGTTCCAACATTTCTACGGAATCCAAACTGACATTCCCCGAGATCGGCTTCTACCAGTTTTTCCATTCGTCTGTAAAGAATTCGCGTTAGTGTTTTGCAGTCGTGACTTATTAAACTGATAGTTCGGTAATTTTTACATCTGTCACGCATGCTTTCTTTGGGACTGGAATTATTATATTCTTCTTGAAGTCTGCGGGAATTTCGCCTGTCTCGTACATCTTGCTCACCAGATGGTAGAGTTGTGTCATGACTGGCTCTCCCAAGGCTGTCAGTAGTTCTAATGGAATGTTGTCTACTCCCATATGATATAATTTAGAGCAGTGTAGGCAGAGACCGTTGTCCGCCAGCATGTATTTTACCTCTAAGAATTACACATTCATGTACACAAAAAGATAAGTGAAATCTTCTTTCAGAATTTAGATATTTAATACAGTAGTTGCTTTTTGCAGCGAATAAGTTCTCTTTATTTTTTGAAGAATGAATAGTTGATTTCTCTGTTTCAGCTCTCGTGAATCTGGGAGGATACAAAAATGTGAAATATTTTTCCTAAGCCCTTTGCGATACGCCTATTTCGTATTTCCATACGCAACATTCTTAGGTGAACCGTTTCTAGGTCTGAAGTTGCTTCATGGGGAAATAAATCTTTATTCTCGTAGTGCAGGCCTGCCTTACGATATACAGCTATGCAGCCTGGACCTAGACCTGTTTGGCAGTCTCTGCACCGGAAATGGCGTTTCCGGCCACTGTGCTCTCCAATTCTAGAATATTTCTCTAATTTTTTACGACTGGTTTCAACCTCAACATTAACAAACGCTGTATCACTGTAATTGTCTTCTCAAGAGCTAACGAAGGCACTTATAAAAAGTATATGGTTCTACTTAAAAAAGCACTTAATTCAATACTAGAGTCGACACCAGCGCTAAAAACATTGATCAGACAAAAACATATGTGCCCCTCGACGCTTTATCATTTGCCGAAAACTGCGTTCCGATATGTGTAACCGTTCACGGAATAAAAGGGGCGTTTCGGCTTATGACTCACCCTGTATAATGGTAAGAGATTTCGGAACAAGAGTTTGAACTGTATTTCCAGCATCAGATGTTCTCACATTCGACTGCGTGGGTAAAAGTAATGCCTCCGAATTTTTTGTGAACACTCTTAAAACTGTTTCAGCAAAACAAACTTTATTAAAATACCACATCTGTATTCTTCATGTCAACGTATTTGCAGTCTTCTGCCGCTAGAGAGCTCCGATTTGAAACACGTAATACGGCAATGTGTACCGTAGCTTTGATGGTGTGTGAGATTTAGCGTGCTATAATCCAGTTTTGAATTCGAAGAGTTTGTCCATATATGAAGCACCATCTCCTTCAGCATTACAATACCAGACTACGTACGAGCGCTGCGACATCTGCATCAATATGATGTCTTAAGTTCACTGTCATCCATCATCCTCCATACAGTCCCGACTCAACAACGTGTTCGAGGGCTTCCGTTTGATAGACACGAAGTGGTGCAAGCAGAGGAGAGGTTGTGGCTCCGTCAATGGAATCCAACATTCTACAGGTATCAACAAATTCGGGTGTCATAGACGGAAACGAGTTTATCAACATATTTGCTATGTTGAGAAACACACATGCAGATGCGATGAATAAAGACTTACAATGCTACTAACGTCTTTTCATTTAAAAATCCTTAAGGTGGCAGGAGTAAAATACAGGGAGCGAAAGAATATTTACAATTTGTACAGAAACCAGATGACAGTTATAAGAGACGAGGGACATGAAAGGGAAGCAGTGGTTGGGAAGGTAGTGAGACATGGTTGTAGCCTCTCCCCCTTGAGGTTCGCCGATGACATTGTCATTCTATCACAGACACCAAAGGACTTGGAAGAGCAGTTGAATTGGATGGACAGTGTCTCGAAAGGGGGATAAAAGATGAACATCAACAAAAGCAAAACGAGAATAATGGAATGTAGTCGAAATAAGTCGGGTGATGCTGAGGGAATTAGATTAGGAAATGAGACACTTAAAGTAGTAAAGGAGTTTTGCTACTTGGGGAGCAAAATAACTGATGATGGTCGAATTAGAGAGGATATAAAATATAGATTGGCAATGGCAAGGAAAGCGTTTCAGAAGAAGAGAAATTTGTTAACGTCGAGTATAGATTTAAGTGTCAGGAAGTCGTTTGTGATAGTATTTGTATGGAGTGTAGCCATGTATGGAAGTGAAACGTGGACGATAAATAGTTTGGACAAAAAGAGAATAGAAGCTTTCGAAATGTGGTGCTACAGAAGAATGCTGAAGATTAGATGGATAGATCTCATAACTAATGAGGAGGTACTGAATAGAATTGGGGAGAAGAGGAGTTTGTGGTACAACTTGACTAGAAGAAGGGATCGGTTGGTAGGACATGTTCTGAGGCATCAAGGGATCACCAGTTTAGTATTGGAGGGCAGCGTGAAGGGTAAAATCGTGGAGGGAGACCAAGAGATGAATATACTAAGCAGATTCAGAAGGATGTACGTTGCAGTAGGCACTGGGAGATGAAGAAGCTTGCTCAGAATAGAGTAGCAAGGAGAGCTGCATCAAACCAGACTCAGGACTGAAGACCACAACAACAACAACAACAACAAGCGTAGATTGAAACTGAATAATTTGGAGAAAGGTATTTAATTAAGGAGACAGGAGCTAGGTAAGTTGAAAGAACCAGAGGCTGCTGAGAGTTTCAAAGGCATCATTACGCAACAACTGACTGAAACCGGAGAAAGGAATACAGTAGAAGACGAACTGATAGCTCTGAGAGATAAAATAGTGAACGCAGCAGAGGATCGGATAGGTAAAAAGACAAAAGACTGTTTATTATAGTTTATGGTTAGAGAGACAACATAGCGGTCTGTGTACACCAGTTGTAGATGTTGGCCACCGATGCGTCGTGTGTCGGATGGCGTTAATCTTTTCACCATTAGCTAAGGTCTGAAGATGGTGGACTGAAGCACCGAAACTGGTAGCCATACAATTAATAAGATCATAAAGACTGTTGTAGGTGTTTCATTTTCTTACATGGGTACGAATAGGTAGGAAACCATACGAAGAGAAACACCCGGCTTGACACGGCACTATTCAAGTTACTGCTGGCTGTATAGTCCTATGGGACTTGTTTACACTGTATGAAATGGAAGCTGCAACGTGTCTGCCATTGCCTCCACCAGCAGCACAGGTGACAGAAACAAAACAGAAACCACACCAGTCCATCGCTCCCATGCTGCGGAAGAATGGTTTTGGAGCTTAAAAATCAGGTGCTTGAAATTTTTAAAAACATTCTTCCTTCATTTCGTCATTCACTTGGACACAACAGGATGATTTCGAAATTTTAAAATCAAAACTGCTAATTCGCATAAGGATGTGTGCTGTAACACTTGGGTAAAGAAAACTCTCCACGACACTCGCTACATCAACCACTGTATAACTTCAGTCAGCAACAGGAAGAGTATGAGCAGCCAATGTGTTACTGGTGGAGAAATTGATACTTCTAATTATTTCATTGGTAATACTTGCCGACAAAATTAACATTGTAAGAGAACTGACGGGCAACCGAGAAATTCCAAACACCATTACAGAAGATCTTATACACATCAAAAAATGATCAACAAGCGAAACTACTTTTAATTTTATGATTTATTCCATTTACAAAAACAAGGCCTTCCTGTGAGGAGCCCAGTCTCATACATTTTCTAGCAAATATACAGGTAATAATGCATAACATTGAAAACATACTTTTTGAAGAAATAACATAAACTGGTACAGGTATGTAGACGACTTTTTTGTATGCCACATAGATGAACCACAAGAACATTGAAACAGTTTACGCAGAGAGAAAAATAACATGTACCACAACATCCAGTCCATCATGTCAACAAAAGAAAAAGAGGCAATACACTACCTCTACCTCAAAATCATAAAAGCTAACAACAGACACATTTTTAACATTTTCAGCAAGGAAACAACAACAGATATGATAATTCACAAACAAACTACCTGCAGTCTTAAGGAATACGGCAGCTATCAGACATATTGTATACAGACTGTGCAGAATACCACTAAGCAAATAGAGCTACCAAGAAGAACTAAAGATGACGATATATATACGTAGCACAAAACAGTGGATACAGTGGCAAAAGAGTAATAAATTATGTGGTCCCATTAAAAGGAAAATACAGATAGGAGACAACAAAATTAAAAACAGTCCCCATATACCAGCACATAATTATAGCACACAATGCACACTTAAGTCAGAAAACCCATTCAGCAACACAAAATGGAACACAATAACATACCAATTCCAGCTCACGCAAAAGATTGATAAAATCTTTAAAAACATAAAAAATTAATGTATCCTTCCATATAAATAGCACAACACAAAATAAACTACAAACCGTGACAGAAGAGAGAGATAAAAACAACATTCAGGAATATACGAGGATTGGAACTTTAATAGTGACAACTATTTATTTACAGTTCGTACAAAATACATATGTGATTTAAAGTTTTACGGACCTTCAAAGTAGTCACCAGCATTGTGTATAACCCGTTGCCAGCGATGTGGAAGTCGTAGGATACTCTTAGCAGTGCCAGTTGTGTTGACAGTTCGAGCGGCGCGGTCCATTTGTAGCAGTTCTGAAGCGAATGCCGTGAAGTGTTTCCTTCACTTCAGAAATCGAGTTGAACTTACGATGGCTTAAGTCAGGGGAGTGCAGTAGGTGGTATAACACTTAGCAGCCCCATCAGTCAAACAAATCAGAAACAGCTTGCACTGTACGTGCTTGTGCTTTGTCCTGCAAAATGATGGTCATATCCTGCAGAAAGTGTCATCACTCGTGTCTCCAAACTGGTAATAGGTTGTGTTCCAAAAATTAACAGCATAGAGACAGAAGTGATGACACTTTCTGCAGGACCTGACCATCATTTTGCAGGACAATGCTCAAGCACGTACAGTGCAAGCTGTTACTGATTTGTCTAACTGATGGGGCTGCTAAGTGCTATACCACCTACTGCACTCCCCTGACTTAATCCCTCTGAAGTTCAACTCGATTTCTAAACTGAAGGAAACACTTCACGGAATTCGCTTCAGAACTGCTACAAATTCATCGGGCAACAGACCGCTCCGCTCGAACTGTCAACACAACTGGCACTGCTAAGAGTATCCTACGACTTCCACATCGCTGCCAACGGGTTAAACACAATGCTAGTGACTACTTCGAAGGTCCTTACAACTTTGAAACACGTATCTATTTTGTACGAGCAGCAAATAAATAGTTGACACTATTAATGTTCCTACCCTCGTATGAATTCGCATGTAGCAGTACTAACAGTAAATATATTGGGATGATTACAAGAAATTTTTAACTTCCAGGTACAAAGAACATATAAAGGGACTCAAGGGTGTATGCACCCACTCCACGTATGCAGGACTCCTAATAAAAGAAAATGAGCATCACACAAGGATAAAAATAGGTAACAGTATTATGCCATAACAATGAAAATAAGGGAATGCTGAATCTACAGGAAGGTTACTTCATACAGAAGGCCATAAATAAAGAAAATTCTCAATGATCAACAGAAGAACAACAGTCAAAGTAATTCAAAACTTATCGCAAAAAATAAAAAAAATTATACACCTAAAAGTTCGCACGCGTGCGCGTGCGCACACACTTGCACTCACACATTGCTGCACCACCCACTTTTCCCCTGTCCGCACCACAACACTCGATTCCACTCTTCTCTTCTTCACCTCCCATAATCCTTCCATTACCTCTGAGGTATATGAGCAGTGTACTATGTGCTACAGCGCAGGTTGTATGCAAAGAAATGGTTATTGTAAGCTGCCTGTACTATGTGAATTTAGCACAAATGGACCAACAAATAAGGCACGACTAGGACATAAAAATGAATATAAGCAAATACCACCTTTTTTTTATACATTCTAAGAAAATGTAACGACAAACCGCGAAAGAATTCGAATGGTAAGGAAACCGGTAGCTGTGATGTGCATGTACAAACAAATGATTACATTTAAAAAAAAAAAAATATATGATTCATTCATGAGAAAGGGTTTCACTGTATCAGCAAGTCAATAACGCATTGGTCCAACTGCGGCCCTTATGCAAGAAGTTATTCAACTTGGCCCTGATTGACAGTTTTCTTGGCTGTCCTCCCGATGGATATCGTGTCAGATTCTGACCAACTGACGAGTTAGACAGCCGCAACCCCCAGCTGGTTGGAGGGTCTTGCCAATGACACTCTCAACGTTTTCAACTGGGGAAAGATCCGGCAATCGTGCTGGCCAAGGTAAGGTTTGGCAAGCATGAGGAGAAGCAGCAGAAACTCTTGCTGTGTGCGGGCTATCTTGCTGAAATGTAAGCACAGGATGGCATGCCGTGAAGCGCGACAAAACTGGGCATAAAACGTCGTCAGTGCACCGCTGTGCTACAAGAACCTGTGGATGACTATCGAAGGGGTGCTACTATGAAATTGAAATGATACCCCAGACCATCGGTCTACGTTGTCAGGCCTTATGATGGGCCGCAGGTACGTTGGTATCTCGCAGTTGTTCGTTTGGACTCCAGACACATCGTTGCTCAGTTCGAAGCGGGACTTAACACTGAAGATAATTCCAATCCAGTCAATGAGATTACAGGCCGAAGACGTATGTGGAGAGGCACCTGGACGGCGATAGGATACGACCCCCCCCCCCCCCCCCAATGAGAACTTTCGGAGCATTATGGGCAGAGCCTTTAACAAACTCGCGAAAGTGATGACGTAATGCACCAGTTGGACAAAATTAGGCGCCATATCCCTCAGGAGGACTTTCAACAGTTCTATCAATGAACGCCAAGTCGAATAACTGGTTACATAAGGACCAAATGTAGACCAACACATTATTGACTTACTCAGTTTGTAAAGATGTTTCACTTGAATAAATCATCCAATTTGTTTGTGTGTACATGTACATCACATCTATCGAGTTTCGTCCCATTCGGATAATTCGTTCTTCATTCATCTCTTTTGTATTAATGTGTTTATAAATAGAAACAGCCACATTCAAAATGAGGTGCCAAAGAATCACTACGAATCTCGTATCAAAATATGTAGAATTAATTAATTTTCTTGGTATTATAGACCGCTAAAGATGCGTAGCGTAAATAAGCGGAACGTTTATGGCACACACAAATATATTCAGTTGCGAAAGACGGAATATTTTTTATCTGTATGATGAATCAAAGCAGATAGAGATTACTTCCAAAATGACTCTGATGAGAATCCAATACCTGGAATACATGCGGCCTTTTTCTTTACATGCGAGGTCAGGTAAGCCGTAAGTGTTTATGACATTCCGATTTTAGCAGCAGTAGAGCTTCGTAGATCAAGTGCTATAATACTATTTCACCTCAAGCTCTAGGCCAAATGGTATCTAAAACCTGTCTAACTACTCACTTTTTGAGGCTGAACATTTAGAGACCAGAACATAAAATACGTTATTGTAAAATATTTATTTACATATAAATATCATCCAATAAACTTACTTGTAACAGTTAACACATGCACAGTGAGATGTGTTCCTTGTCAATGTGAATTTACATATAGTTCGTCACATGTTAGAAATTGCAGTTGTCCGTGAAGAATCTCGTCTCACATTAGTTTCCCTGTAATACTACTCTCTTATTTGTCGTCGATATTTTGCGTTATTTGACGGCAACATTAATTCCAAATATACTGTCGCTTTAGCAAGCTAAGAGTTAGGAGCGATATCCTTACTTTATGTTCCTCTTCATATTATTTCTTAGAGGCGTAGCGGAGGGGGAGAACGGCCGTGCGGCAGTGTTAACACCGCTTCTCGTCAGATCACCGAAGTTAAGTCTTGTCGGGCTGGCCTAGCACTTGGATGGGTGACCATCCAGTCTACCGAGCGCTGTTACCAAGCGGGGTGCACTCAGCTCTTGTGAGGCGAACTGAGGAGCTACTTGATTGAGAAATAGCGACTCCGGTCTCGGAAACTGACGTACGGTCGGGAGAGCGGTGTGCTGACCACATGCCCCAGGATATCCGTATCCAGTGGTCCCTATGGTCTTAGGATGACACGGCGGCCGGTCGGTACCACTGCGCCTTTATGGTCTGTCTGGGAGGTGTTTCGTTTTGTTTTGTGGCGGAGGGAGCGGAGCGTGAACTGAATACAGTTGCAAAGACAGCTTTCACGGCAAACACACGAAAATACACTCCTTGAAATGGAAAAAAGAACACATTGACACCGGTGTGTCAGACCCACCATACTTGCTCCGGTGGTTAGACACTGGACTCGCATTCGGGAGGACGACGGTTCAATCCCGCGTCCGGCCATCCTGATTTAGGTTTTCCGTGATTTCCCTAAATCGCTCCAGGCAAATGCCGGGATGGTTCCTTTCAAAGGGCACAGCCGATTTCCTTCCCTAATCCGATGAGACCGATGACCTCGCTGTCTGGTCTCCTTCCCCAAACCAACCAACCAACCAACTTGCTCCGGACACTGCGAGAGGGCTGTACAAGCAATGATCACACGCACGGCACAGCGGACACACCAGGAACCGCGGTGTTGGCCGTCGAATGGCGCTAGCTGCGCAGCATTTGTGCACCGCCGCCGTCAGTGTCAGCCAGTTTGCCGTGGCATACGGAGCTCCATCGCAGTCTTTAACACTGGTAGCATGCCGTGACAGCGTGGACGTGAACCGTATGTGCAGTTGACGGACTTTGAGCGAGGGCGTATAGTGGGCATGCGGGAGGCCGGGTGGACGTACCGCCGAATTGCTCAACACGTGGGGCGTGAGGTCTCCACAGTACATCGATGTTGTCGCCAGTGGTCGGCGGAAGGTGCACGTGCCCGTCGACCTGGGACCGGACCGCAGCGACGCACGGATGCACGCCAAGACCGTAGGATCCTTCGCAGTGCCGTAGGGGACCGCACCGCCACTTCCCAGCAAATTAGGGACACTGTTGCTCCTGGGGTATCGGCGAGGACCATTCGCAACCGTCTCCATGAAGCTGGGCTACGGTCCCGCACACCGTTAGGCCGTCTTCCGCTCACGCCCCAACATCGTGCAGCCCGCCTCCAGTGGTGTCGCGACAGGCGTGAATGGAGGGACGAATGGAGACGTGTCGTCTTCAGCGATGAGAGTCGCTTCTGCCTTGGTGCCAATGATGGTCGCATGCGTGTTTGGCGCCGTGCAGGTGACCGCCACAATCAGGACTGCATACGACCGAGGCACACAGGGCCAACACCCGGCATCATGGTGTGGGGAGCGATCTCCTACACTGGCCGTACACCACTGGTGATCGTCGAGGGGACACTGAATAGTGCACGGTACATCCAAACCGTCATCGAACCCATCGTTCTACCATTCCTAGACCGGCAAGGGAACTTGCTGTTCCAACAGGACAATGCACGTCCGCATGTATCCCGTGCCACCCAACGTGCTCTAGAAGGTGTAAGTCAACTACCCTGGCCAGCAAGATCTCCGGATCTGTCCCCCATTGAGCATGTTTGGGACTGGATGAAGCGTCGTCTCACGCGGTCTGTACGTCCAGCACGAACGCTGGTCCAACTGAGGCGCCAGGTGGAAATGGCATGGCAAGCCGTTCCACAGGACTACATCCAGCATCTCTACGATCGTCTCCATGGGAGAATAGCAGCGTGCATTGCTGCGAAAGGTGGATATACACTGTACTAGTGCCGACATTGTGCATGCTCTGTTGCCTGTGTCTATGTGCCTGTGGTTCTGTCAGTGTGATCATGTGATGTATCTGACCCCAGGAATGTGTCAATAAAGTTTCCCCTTCCTGGGACAATGAATTCACGGTGTTCTTATTTCAATTTCCAGGAGTGTAATTTTGGTGTACCCGTTTTCCTACCAGCATCTGTTCAAAGTGGCTCTGAGCACTGTGGGACTCAACATCTGTGGCCATAAGTCCCCTAGAACTTAGAGCTACTTAAACCTAACTAACCTAAGGACATCACACACATCCATGCCCGAGGCAGGATTCGAACCTGCGACCGTAGCAGTCGCGCGGTTCCTGACTGAGCGCCTAGAACCGCTAGGCCACCGCGGCCGGCCCAGCACCTGTTCTGAGGACTCCAAGTATATTATGATTGTGAATGACTTTCAGCCTCATTTGTGCGAATTCTAGAAATGTCGTTATGACTTATCTGAAGGAGGTTTCGGTATTGCTTTCGTTCTCATTATAATGACCTTCAGTGTTTCACAATGCCTCTCTAATAATGAAGTTCGGTTCATAGCTCTTACCAAGCCCTCTACTTCACCCAGCGATGTTCACACTACGTGCTTTTTTTTTTATCTCTGTCATTCTGTATTATAGGCCATGAGTTTATCTAACGAAGCTGTATACTAGTATGTACAGAATTTTATGAGTCTGGAAATAAATGGCCGGTAGCCAAATCAAAAAGCTGGAGAAATTTTGTGAGAAATCTGAGTCTAACTTTCCTACTTTTATTATAGAATATTTACAGGAGAACCATTTGGGTATGTAATTACTACCAAGACTGCAGAAATTGTGGAACAAAACGTGGTATCTCTTATATCACGAGACATTGTGTACAGTGGAGTCGACAGTATGCGAAAAGACTCAGAGACCATCCAAGAGGAATTAAGGAATCGATAGTGATGTATGTGCGACAAGAGATGTTCAAATGACCATTCCCATCTAAGAACGATAATGATAACATATGTTCTTAGTAGAATACCGTAAAAATACTTCTGTGGGTTGTCAAACGGCCATGCGTACGTTAACTTCCCTCTAATTATTTTCATACGTGACACAAGGGGCACCAACTTTTTCCCGTTATACAAATAGCTGTGCATTAGAGGTTCCGCAATATTTACGTTCGTTTCTGGAGTCGGTGAATAGCTATTCGCACAGGTAAATTTATATGACAATTTCGTAAGATAACTGCAGGGTGTCGGATCGAGCTAGCATGTTCAGTGACTTGCCTTCATTACCGCGAACAAGTAAAATTACCGTCGTACGTATTATTTTTTACGGAAATATGATTTCGCTGTCGCTAAACGAGGTCTCCAACCAATATAATACGCGCCAGCATTTCCATTCAGGCAAAATGTCAGAACGGTTCACCTTGCAGAACACTATCGTTAACAGGGACCGCTGTGAAATGTCAGAAGTTGTTACCGCCGGGCTATACTGTCAGCACTAAATACCAATATCATAACCAATAATATGTCTGTTGCTAACACGCTTATGTTTAATTCCTTCGGCTGGGAAATGCTGATATCATCGGTGTGTTGCATTTAAATTCTGAGCGCTGCAGTGCATCTCACGACTTTAGTGCATTTCGCAGCTCGCGTGACAACATGCCTTATTGAAAATCGCGGCAGTGCCTGCATTCTGCTGTAACGTCCTTACAAATGCTTAACGCGAGGGTGGCCACTTTCGTTCCAGTTTCAGATACCGGTGCCATTTTTTCACAAAAGTTTAAAAGTGAAATTGACAACTAAATACGAATGACGATTTGGAGAACAATCGAAAACTTGTTTGCGTAACATTAGATGTTCCCTGCTACTACTTCTTAAATTTTGTTCAGTTCATTCTGCCGGCCGGAGTGGCCGAGCGGTTCTAGGTGCTTCAATCTGGAACCGCGCCACCGCTAAGGTCGCAGGTTCGAATCCTGCCTCGGGCATGGATGATGTGTGTGATGTCCTTAGGTTAGTTAGGTTTAAGTAGTTCTAAGTTCTAGGGGACTGATGACCTCAGATGTTAAGTCCCATAGTGTTCAGAGCCATTTGAACCATTCAAGTTCATTCTGAATCGTCTTCGATCTCATTACTTCGTACACTATGGTAACTTTAGATTATCGGCACAAGTTTATCGCGATATACGAGTCTGGAGAATGACATCGGTAACGGAGGTGCTTTCCAGAGAGCTGTCTTTGGGTTTCTTTGGGCGGAAAACCGGGGCATCGCAGATATTCATAGGCACTTGGAGAATGTCTACGGAGATCTGTCAGTTTGCAAAAGCATGGTGAATCGTTGGACGAGGAGTCTGTCACCATCGCAACAAGATCGCGCAAACGTCTCCGATATCCCGCCTTCCGGCCGGTCGCACACAGTAGTGATTCCTGGAATGTTGCAGCGTGCGGGCACACTCGTGCGAGGTGATCGACAGATCACAATGAAATACCTCGGTGTCAAACTGAACGTCTCTGTTGGTAGTACTGGCGCACTCAAAGGTGTGTGCCCTCTCAGTTCCTCACGGCCTGACAGAAGACCTTAAAGGGGAACGATGGACCATGTTTGTGGAGTCGTTTGCGAATTACGAGGCTGATCGTGACAAATTTTGCTGAAAATCGTCACAGGCGAAGCAGCAACACGGCAGTCCTTGCAGTGGCGCCACTTCACCTGTCCTCCGAATAAAAGGTTCAAATTGTTGGATGTGAGGTCCTCCACTTATGCAAAACACCGTTTTTCTCAGTACCCAAACATGTTTCGGCACAACTGTACCATCGTCAGTGCGTTTAATTTTTTATTTATTCTTCACATTTGGGTGTGCATGAATTTTCTGGATAACTTGTGTATTAATTACTGCAGGTAGCCTTCCATGTTTTCGTGTGGCAAGCACTTCCATCCTCCGCATCATGCTGAGGTATTGTGATGCACATGTAACTATAACAAGTACTTTTCACTCCACCAGAACACAGTGTGATTCTGGTTTGTTGTAACAAACCACAAAAAATGGTTCAAATGGCTCTGAGCACTATGGGACTCAACTGCTGTGGTCATTAGTCCCCTAGAACTTAGAACTGCTTAAACCTAACTAACCTAAGGACATCACACACATCCATGCCCGAGGCAGGATTCGAACCTGCGACCGTAGTGGTCTCGCGGTTCCAGACTGACGCACCTAGAACCGCACGGCCACACCGGCCGGCAACAAACCACAATCACACTGTGTTGTGGTGAAGTGAGTCGGATGCGAGTTTTGCAACTGTAAAATACTTTCAAACATTCGGATGAAGAACTCAAGTGACGTAATAGAAAAAATAAAAAATGAAAACATACCATACACAGCAACATTGGTTTCATTTGATATAATTTCAATGTACACACACATCCCAACAGAAGAAACCATCAACACAATAGAAAGAAACCTCCAACTGCAAGGAAACATACCCACAACAAACATACAAGAAATATTAGCCATACTCAGGCTCATCACAGAACAGAACTACTTCACATTCAACAACAGATTTTACTCTCAACAAGATGGACTACCCATGGGATCCCCAATCAGTGGCCTCCTAGCTGACATTTTCCTCAACCAGATAGAAAAACAAATCTTTGACAAAATATTAATACTAAAACAGTACAAAATAATATATTGGTACAGATACGTAGATGACATAATTTGCTTAATAGATGAACCACTGTTCCGCATAAAAGAACTTCATGATAACATAAACTCCATCCACCCACAAATACAATTCACCATAGAAACACAAACAGATGAAAAACTTAATTTCTTAGATCTCACTATACACAAGAGAAACAACAAACATGAATTCACAATCTACAGAAAACCCACACTCACCAGCACCATTATTCATAACCAATCCAGTCACCCCATAACCCACAAAGAAGCCACCTTCAGATATTTACTTCACAGGCTGAACAAAATACTCATGAATAAGCATGACTACACACAAGAACTGAACACGATAAAACAAATTGCACAGGAGAATGGATATGATGCAAAGAGAGTAGACAAAATAAACCACAAAATACAAAAAGAAACAGCACATAACCATGAAACACACACACATACAAACACAACTCATCACACAACAAATCGGCAGACAGTAAGCAACAAATGGCACATAATGACTTACAACAACAAAGCCACACACGGGGTGGGTAATATACTAAAGAAACAAGGACTCAACATAGCATACAGAACCAACAACACAATACAGAGCAGACTTGGAAGAATTACCACCAACACTGACAAATACAGCCAGTCTGGCATCTACCAACTTACTTGCAACTGCTGCCAATCTGTATGTGTGGGCCAAACATGCAGGACCTTCAGAACCAGATATAATGAACACCTCAGAGCACTGAAAAGCAATAGCACACACTCAACATTTGCAGACCACCTGGTAGCACACAACCACCACCCAACAAACATTGAAACTGACCTTCACATCCTAAAAACTAGCAGCAGCCTATACCAAAAATTAACTATAGAAGAAAACTACCACATCCAAAAATCAGTAGCCCAAGGAAAGAAAGTACTCAATGAATACACATCACTGTGCAACAAAACTCTCTTCGACACAATAGAAGAACTATACAAGTAAAACACACACAAATCCTCTCTATTTTCTTTCTTTCTTTATTTCTTTCTTTCAGTCTCTCTCTCTCTCTCTCTCTCTCTCTCTCTCTCACACACACACACACACACACACACACACACATACACTCTCTCTCTGCCCCAGTACTCATCACACACAGGCAAACCCACATAAACCACACACAACTAACACCAAATACAATTCAAACTCGCGCGCCTCAGCCAGCAGAACACGCTACAAACAAATGAACGCCACACAGCCACAACAACACGTAATGGCAGCGAAAACTCCGCCTATGTTTTGAGTAATCGAAAAACTGCATTACCACACGAACACAGGCAAAGAAACAGCCCATTTACTTCGCCAACAAAACAGGAAAACGTACCACAACTTCAAAACTGTAAGTTACAGAAAGAAAACTTGATACAGTCTTATTTCCGTTCGTAAATACATAACAAATAGAAAATAAATTGCGTTTTGCTGTTTGCAGATGACATGTTGTATATTGTGTAGCATAACAGCTACCAAAACAAGAGGACAATAATATAATGTAAGGTATGTTACTTTTCGCCAGTTAAGTTAAAATGCAACTTTCACATAATGTTGTAAACGACGAAAATGTTAATACGTTAACAACAAATTTACAGTTAAAAATAAAAATAGAACCCACTGATGATAGCACAAAAGTGCTGAAACATGTATGGCTGAAACAAAAGAAAAAAAAAAGGTGTCTTGCATATGGCGGAACTACTCATCCGATTTTCTTAGCAAGCACGGAGACAACAAGAAGAACTGCACCACATGATTACTTTCATACATTATAGAAACGAATATTAAATTTCAACTAATATTGCGAAAATTTGTACTTGGATAGCTCAGAATGAAAATCTTTCTGTTTATTTCAAAGGAAAACAATTGATTTTCTAAAACATTGTCTGTCATACACAACTCGAAACAGGTCATGTCGACCAAATCGTATGGAAGAACTGACAGCGACGTATATCGGAAGGCAGTAAGATATCTTGCCTTTTGGTTCGGCAGTACTCGATAGCCATTTCTAGGCGCAAGTAAATGGAGAAAGGCAGCGCGTTTTTGTTATCAAGTAACGTTCTCATCAATTACTTTAGTTTTAATGTAATCTACGAGTAACTGCTGATGTTTGATATTAACATGAAAAGGATTCCGTAGACAGGGAAAGAACCTGTTCTTGGGGAACTACTTCTATAGTGACCAAAAGGCATTAGATGATCTTCAAGCACATGTGTTCCAGCAGCGGTATGAATAAAATGATAGTAATAATGGCGGTAATAATCGAATTATCCGGTAACTTCACACTTCACAGTGGATTTTCTCGAACTAAGAAATTTGCTCAATTTGTGAAAATTCAATATGGCTTTACTTCGAGCCTATGATGCCTAGAAGAGTGTTTACATTCTGCTGACATGAGAATAGCATAATCTCCGAGTCAGAAGCTTGCTTCTACTTAACCATTTAATAGACTCGCATTTTTTCCACCGTGACTAATTTTGTAAGCTAAACACATCATCCGTTTTAGCATACTCTTGAGGCTGGGAAATGTGACCACAATAGTCTGCTGGAACGAATTATCACAGGTGCACTGCGTGGGTTAAGGTATTTACTTTTAAGAGGCAGAAACAGATTTATCTTACCTCTGGTAACCTCAAGAGAAAGACGTTATAATCCATAATCCGCATTAAACATCACGTTCCTTCATTACCAACTGGGCAGACCCGGTTTCCGTTGTGAAATGACATAGCGGAAGTCATGGCAAACAGAAATACAGTCGCCAGTAAACTTACTTACATTAGAGAATTTTATTTTATTTGATGAACTGATAGCCATTTAAAGGAACAGGTCTCTTATTTCACTTGTACTTGATTGAACTAGAGACGTTGGAAAGATTTGTGCTGGTACTGTGATTCGAATTCGTATCTCCCCTTTCGAGGATCTGAATCTCTCAGAACAGTATAGTTCAATCATTTCGTTCCTTTTCCCAAGACTGCAATCTTCTCTAGGTCTTCTCCAAAGGATCCAGTACAAGAATATTCATAATTTCATTTCAAGCCCTATCAAGCGCACACCCACCTGCTAGTGAAAATTAACGTGCATTTTTAATGTCTGTTAATGTGTTGCCAACAATCGCAATAGGTGTCGTTATTTGTGGTCAAACACCCACACATCTTACTGTTGGTGAGTAAGCAACTGATACTTAAGCTATATTCGTGGATGCACGGTAGGTGTGCAGTTCGATTGTCGCTTAGGCACAAAAGTTTGTATCCTTATTTTAGATTCAAACATCTAGCAGCTCGTAAGAAAAACCGATACGTAACATTTTATTTTTCTTAGCTATCAATCTGATGACGTGTTGGGTTCGTATCTCCGTCGCAGAACTTCACATCATTCACTTCATCTTTAAATGCATGCACACTTCGTTACTTCAGAATGGAGGTATATCAGACATCTTTCGTGGTTAGCTAACAGGGACGAAAGGGTCTTGATAGGAGTCCCGGTTTATTACAAAAATTGTCGTCTTTTATTTTCGAGTTTAGATTTGGTTACTCGTATAGGCAAAAATTTCGGTAATTCATGACTCTTCATGGCTAGTCATCAATATGAGGTGATTAGATTAGATTATATTAATTCTTGTTCCATAGATCATGAATACGACATTTCGTAATGATGTGGAACGTGTCATTTTAAATGAAAGATTTCTTTACATACCATGATTCAATTTCTTTACAACAATTTTTTACACACACTCTCTCTCTCTCACTCTTTTTTATTTCTCTCTCTCTCTCTCTCTCTCTCTCTCTCCCCCCTCTCTCTCTCTCTCTCTCTCTCTCTCTCTCTATCTGTCACACACACACACATTCTTTTTTTTTTTATTTGTTTGTTGTGCTCGACTATCGGCGAGGCACGAAAACGCCTATGAATGAGTTTCTTAGTTTTGAGTACACTTCCGAAAGAAATATAAAAACAACTATGAGAGTTACTGATTTATGATGCTTAGTTTGCAGTCAATTCTGAGTATTATTAGTAACTACGCTCCAGTCCCTAAACCTAGTTACAGAAATGCGAATCAGACACATTACGTATTCCAGGCCGTAGTAGCTGCGACTTGGGGACACCAGCTATGGTCACTTCCCAGCCCGCTGTAGAATCACATCGGTTCGTCTTCTTCCTGCTGCTACTGTAACTGAGATTTGGCAACAAGGCAACATATGTTTGGCAACTCTGTGATCGACTAGTTACTTCCTGGTGTGCACGGAATTAAGCCTCAAAGTTCACTTGATTTTACCTGTAATTTCCATTGAGTAATCTGAGTTATTATCGCTTGAGATGAAACAAAAGATTGTAAACTTACGGTTTTCAGCCCAGCAAAATTGTTGCAGGTGGAAATCGCAACTAATCTCGTCCTTTAAATAGCGGTTTATGAGTTCTAGCCACTATTGGCCTCGTAAGAGGAAGCTAGGACACATACATCTTCGCCAGCTGTATGGCAACGTGCTGACTTGTGAAAAAGCGTCTGTTATGGTTCGCAGTTCCAGTCTCACTGATTTTAACGTTTTTACCCCTTCTGTGAAAGAGCTACAAACAGTCAGATCAAACATCAATAAGGAAATCGCAAGAAAATACTTTCGGCTCATAGTGCAATGGTGAAAATCTTACAATGCTGCACAACAGGTAACGCCTCTCTCCGCTGCTGACAAGCAAATTTTGGGTTTCTAGAAATACATAACTATATTTATGAAATGCCACATTTGCATATCTTGAGTATGACACAGCATACCAATTAAACACAGACTCAATCAAAATCTAAGTAAGTAGTATTTTACTAATTCGTGTCGATAGAGGCATGCTTGTGTACAGATACTCAGTTTTATTAAAACAGACTTTCGTCGTAAGGTTATCGTGGGTAGTTTTATTTCATTTCTTATAATACAGTGCACAATTTTCGTAAGGTTTCCGTTAGTGTTGTTGAAACAATAGTAAACGTGAGAGCGAAATTAGTCATCAACGATATATGCGAATTCTCTGTTGATATCTATAACAGTCTGACGATGCAAATGCACTGTATTGATTACATGCATGTAGAAAACTTGTTCTGAGTTAAAGCTGTCAAACAATGTTTGAAGAAGAATAAAATGCCACTACCACACGACAGATAATATAGAAAATACTTTTCTGACGTATATGGGCACGATGCGCTCTCCCCATACATAATACAAAAGCTTCGAGATGCATCTGCTGCCTGGCTGTCTATTAAACCGGAAAAGAACAAAATGTCACAGAAGTTAGCCCTTTTTCCACATCCGACTATTTTGGGTTGAGAAGTGAAGGGAATTATGTTCAAAGTTCCCTTAGATTGGTAACTTCAGCAGACAGCAGAATTGCGTTTTAAAAAAATATAGCAGTAAATACATTCAAATTCGCGACATCTTATCTATGGTGCACGAGACTTACCATTACGTTACTAGCTGAAACATAGCAACAACACCTCTAGAGGTGAACAACTATTCCGCCAGAACTTCTGCATACCACAGCGCTGCGAGATAATGCAAATGGCCGGGTCTAGACTTCTGAGAGAAACAGTTACAGCTTTTGACAAACTGCCTATTGGCTTCTGTCTCGGGTTCTTCGGCCGACGTTCATCTAATGATTTTTCTGACGTTTCGCCAGCACGAGTGGCTGGCATTGTCAAAGCTTCACCCTCCATTGCCGGTGGTGAACTGGAGCCGAGCTCGCGGGCGCAGGCTATATGTACCTGGCGCGCCAACGTCCGAGGGCTTCTCCGCGGTCATTTCCGGTGCGGTTCTCCTCTTGCTACCTGCGACGGTCGTTCGCTGCAGTACGGGAAGCCAGGATCCGTTGACCTTAAGGCTTTCCTCTTTCTTGTTCAAACTGTTCGCGTGTTTTTGTATTTCTACAGCTTCTCTGAACAAGCGCGTGTGATAGTGCTTCTCTACAGCCAGAACTTCCGTGTCGGCGAATTTTATTACATGGTCGGTCTCATTCAGTGCGTGCTCTGCCACGGCCGATTTCTCCACCTGCCCCAACCTGCAATGTCGCTTATGCTCATTGATCCTGGTGTTAATGGATCGTCCAGTCATTCCGACATAAACTTTTCCGCATGTGCATGGTATGCGGTATATTCCCGACATTGCAAGTGGGTCTCTTTTCTCCTTCGCCGATCTAAGACACTTTTTGATCTTCCTTGTCGGTTTGAAAATCGTCTTTACGCCGTGTTTGCGCAATATACGGCCGATTCTGTCCGTCACTCTGGGAATGTATGGCAGGAAGGCCGTACCCGACAATTGTTTTTCCGGTTCCTTACTTCGCCGAGGGTTGGGCTCTGTTACACTTCTAATATAATTTGTGGAGTAACCATTGCTCCTCAGGACAGTTTCCAGGTGTTGCATTTCTCGTTTGAGGTGTTGCGGCTCACATACTCGTCCTGCTCTCGTTACGAGCGTACTAATCATGCCTCTTTTCTGGCTCGGGTGGTGGTTTGACAGTTTGTGCAGGTATCGGTCCGTGTGAGTCGGTTTTCGATACACGCTGTGTCCCAGATCTTCGCCGTCCCTTGTGACCAGAACATCTAGAAATGGCAGTTTCTTGTCCTTTTCTACTTCCATGGTAAATGTTATGTTGGCATGGAGGCTGTTCAAGTGTCTTAGGAAGTCACTGAGCTGTTCTTCACCATGGCTCCACACCACGAAAGTATCATCGACGTACCTGTACCACACCTTAGGTTTGCAAGTCGCCGAGTCCAGTGCCTGTGCTTCGAATTGTTCCATGAAGAAGTTGGCCACCACTGGACTGAGAGGACTACCCATGGCGACGCCTTCCAGCTGTTCGTAGAAATCGCCATTCCACGTGAAATAGCTCGTGGTGAGACATGCATGGAAGAGCTTTCTGATGTCTAGCGGAAAAATGGAACCGATGTGCTCCAGAGCGTCACTGAGTGGCACTTTCGTAAATAACGAAACAACATCAAAGCTGACCAGGATGTCGTTTGGTGCAAGTTTCAGTTTCTTCAGCTTCTCAATGAAATGTCCTGAGTCCTTAATGTATGTGTCGGTCTTCCCCACGTGTGGCTGGAGCAGAGAGGCCAAGTGTTTTGCCAGTTTATATGTCGGTGATCCAGGAGCGCTAACGATCGGTCTCAGTGGAACGTTGTTCTTATGGATCTTGGGTAATCCATACAGCCGAGGTGGTAGGGCTTCTGTGTTGCGCAGGTTTCTCTGTATATCCGCCGGCAGAGAAGACGCCTTGATTAATCGATTCGTATTCCGTGTGATACGTTGCGTCGGATCTGCGCTTAGTTTTCGGTACGTCGTGGGATCTAATAGGTCTCGGATCTTTTGCTCATAATCTTCGGTCTTCATTACGACGGTCGCATTCCCCTTATCGGCAAGCAGTACGAATATACTCTTGTCGGCGTTGAGATTCTTAATGGCTTGTACCTCTTCTTTCTTCAGGTTGCAAGCTGGAAGTAAGGAACCGGAAAAACAATTGTCGGGTACGGCCTTCCTGCCATACATTCCCAGAGTGACGGACAGAATCGGCCGTATATTGCGCAAACACGGCGTAAAGACGATTTTCAAACCGACAAGGAAGATCAAAGAGTGTCTTAGATCGGCGAAGGAGAAAAGAGACCCACTTGCAATGTCGGGAATATACCGCATACCATGCACATGCGGAAAAGTTTATGTCGGAATGACTGGACGATCCATTAACACCAGGATCAATGAGCATAAGCGACATTGCAGGTTGGGGCAGGTGGAGAAATCGGCCGTGGCAGAGCACGCACTGAATGAGACCGACCATGTAATAAAATTCGCCGACACGGAAGTTCTGGCTGTAGAGAAGCACTATCACACGCGCTTGTTCAGAGAAGCTGTAGAAATACAAAAACACGCGAACAGTTTGAACAAGAAAGAGGAAAGCCTTAAGGTCAACGGATCCTGGCTTCCCGTACTGCAGCGAACGACCGTCGCAGGTAGCAAGAGGAGAACCGCACCGGAAATGACCGCGGAGAAGCCCTCGGACGTTGGCGCGCCAGGTACATATAGCCTGCGCCCGCGAGCTCGGCTCCAGTTCACCACCGGCAATGGAGGGTGAAGCTTTGACAATGCCAGCCACTCGTGCTGGCGAAACGTCAGAAAAATCATTAGATGAACGTCGGCCGAAGAACCCGAGACAGAAGCCAATAGGCAGTTTGTCAACAAGTGGCCACGAAAGCCTCAACAATTTTGTAGTTACAGCTTTTCTTTTGCGCTACACGACTTTTTTACAAACAGATAGCGCAATAGAATAGCTCAAGTGGAAAGGAACACTTCCTACTTAAGTTTCTGCATCCCACACTGTTGCAGTTCTGTGTAGGTGGCAGTTACGTGATTTTATTTCGGTGATTACAAAATAGAGTCGAATGTATGCACTGGGTAGCTGAGGCAGCTAGTTCATGGTGATTCGGCAACCAAGTAAATGAATTTACTGAACATGCAGCAATTTACTACAGGGAGCCTGTGTGTCAGAATTCTCATCCAGCGTGGCGCAACGGTGTTACGATAGAAAAATGGGTCCTACAAAAGATAATTTGGTGGTCTGTTGGGTTGATGATAAGCTCTTATACCTCTGATCTGGGTTCGATTCGCACTTCTGTCAATGATTTTAGAAAGGGAGAGAAAGATTCCATTCTCTTCTGGCTACCCCAACTGAAGAAGATATAATGGCAGTGTGGTCTGAAATTCACATTAAAGATGATATTCCTTCTCTACCAAGTAGACGTTAGGTTGAACCACAATAATGTCTGGAGTGGAGACATGTAGAAACTCTATCACCAGTAACCTTTCTTATACTAGTTATTTATTTCTAGTGACGAAACAAACGTTATATAGGGCCACAGGACACTTATTCAAAAAATGGCTCTGAGCACTATGGGACTCAACTGCTGAGGCCATCAGTCCCCTAGAACTTAGAACTAGTTAAACCTAACTAACCTAAGGACATCACAAACATCCATGCCCGAGGCAGGATTCGAACCTGCGACCGTAGCGGTCTTGCGGTTCCAGACTGCAGCGCCTTTAACCGCACGGCCACTTCGGCCGGCGACACTTATTCCATCTTTTATCTGAGCTTCTGTAAGTCGATAAAATTGGTTCTGAACTGAGAATGCAACTCAGACCGCCCTTAACGCGGAATTTGATCCCTTCGTGACAATACAGGTCGGCTACAATTTGTTGTTTGTTTAAAGCTGCAGAGTCCTCAACATCTCCACATATTACGCGTGCATGGGTTCGAATCCTGGCCCGGCACTAAAGATTTCATTATGTATTATCAAGCTCTAGCATGAGAACACCTATCTGCTGGTGGATAATAATTTTGATTTTTTATGTTTTTTCATTCGTTGTCAACACTAACGATATCTGACGTTTTTAACTCCCAGTGAGACACAGAACTATTTGCGAGATGACCGTAAGTTCAAGATGTTATTCCGAGCTGCTGGTGGAGAAATATTCGCTCTTTGTGTGTAGTCAACAACGAAGTGTGTGGGGCTCTATTCCCAGTGAGCACTGAACTCTTCGTCATATTATTTCTAGTTCAAACATGCTGGTGCAACAAGCCCATATTTAACGTTCGTTTTCTCTAGAATATAACAGCGATAGGTGCCGGGATGGAGTCCTGGGAAGGAAAAAATTAATGTTTCGTCTCGTCATTTCAGTTAAAACATGTAGCTACTGCCGAGAAAGTCCGATATGTCACAGTTGGTTGTGCTTCGATATAAATCCGATTACGTTCTGGGTTCGAATCCCTGTCCAACACATAGGTTTGCCTCACAGCCTTTCAAGTAAGTTACGTGTGAAGAAGGAATATTTAACATCTCTCGTAGTTCGTTAACAGGGACAATAGATGCTGGGTAGGAATTCGCGTCCGTTAAAAATGTTTGCGTTATGTAATTTAAAGTTGATATTTGCTAACTGATACTGTCTAAAATCGAGGTATATCACTCTCTGTAAGCGTAATGAGGAATGACTGTTAGTTTGCGTCAGTCACGAAATCTTTGTTTAGTCTGCCTGACCTGGGTTTGAATACATATGCAGAACGAGACGGTTCGTCGTGTCATTTGAAGTTCATACATATTCTCAACTAGCTGCTCGTGGATAACTTAAATTTTTAATGTCATTTTGTGTTAAATAACAAGTCTGGTATGTTACTTTGAAGAGGAAATCAAGAATACGACGAACGTACTACGTGCATTACCTATCTGACGTAGTAATGAGAGTGGTAACATTTCAGGTATGTCATTTATTGTAATAAATGTGAGCTTACAAGCCTTATGGACAGTCTTATCTGTGATAAGGTGTTCCCTGATATTTGTAGCATCGTGGTATTACTTTCCATCTTGAGTTACTGCGATACAGAGCAGTGTTTTCTAGTGGTGACTTATTAGAACCATTTTCAATAGTCAAACGACTGTACCAAGGAGCGATTAGAGGACCTGCTAGACATCTGCGTTATGCCGGTGGCATGCGAATCAGGCGAAATACAGTTCAGGTCGTTCGGATAGTTTTGAGCACGACTGTACATGTATACTCCGAAAGCCACTTTACGCTGAACATTCAATCTCCCCTCACAGGCGACGGCGAACCCTGTAAATGCTAAGCCAAATGGAGGCATCAACAGAAACACTCGTGAACACTATGTGATGTGAGAAATTGTAGTTAAACTTCTAGAAGAGCACTTAAATAGGGCAGACATGGCTAGAAACGGCTGAAAAATTTGATACTTCAGATTGCTAATCCACAGACGAAGAAGAAATTGAATCTCCGAAAGAGACATTAGGAACTAATATTACGTACTCAGACAAAGAAAAAGCGGTGGTGTATTAGTTGAAGGAAAGTAGCAAGACACGAATATGTGTCAGCAGTTTTCTAAAAAAATTTCGGTTTGCCCGTTCTGAACGTGAATTGTGTAGATGGAAAAACTAAGTCGCTGGACAGCGTAAGAGTCGACTGGAAATTGCAACGAAGTTAAATGCGCGACTCTTTGAGCTATTTACCGAAGCTATTTACAACTTTACATGGCTGGGCGTTAGATATTTCCAACGCGATAGGCGCTAAGGTATTTACATCTTCCCAAATTTGGATTGGTCGCTTCAAAAGATGACATAGAACTGTGGCAAGAAAAAATAACAGTACTTTTATCGAGAAACAGGTCGGAAAATGAAGTGATTCAAATAGAAATGACAGCAGCTTTTACTACGAATGCAAAGCATTAGATCGCTAGTTTTAGTGACTCTTACGTTTACAGTGCAGATCAGAAAAGTGTTCAAAAAAGAAATGCGTGCTGAAAGAACACTGTTACTCAAAGGGGAAAGAACATAGAGGGGCGCCTGTGCAGTCCACGACTGCACTCACACATTCATACACTATAACGGCCATAGTGTTAATATGGATGGTTCATTGGCGCCTAAGCTATATGTATGTCTTCAAGAATGAACCGGACGTTTAGGCCCACGTGCCAAAAGACGCAGACAGTCCTGTGGTAGAAGCATCCAGGTTGGGAAAAATGGAAAACGTAAACGAGACAGTTTTCATGCGTCATGCGTTTCTTTCGTTCTGCTGGAACAGATCTCTTCTCCTTATAGACTCGTGAACCGGTGATAAAAGTTCTGATTCATTAAAAACTGTATTTCGAGCTCACCCTGACAAAGAAGTAGAAATAATTCAGTTTCAGCCCGGCACGACAAACGTAATTCAACAGTTAGAGAGTTTTTTTTCCGTTTCATTTCTAACAACGGCCGAGTTTTGTCTAAGAAAGTTTAATAACGTCTCTGGCCCGCAAGGGCCGTCGTATGTAGTCTTTACTTGCACGCTCGTGGTGCATAAGAATGGATATTTGGAACATTGCAACAATATTTCGAATTTTTGCGGTAGGCACGAGAAATTGAATTAATTCTGACGTATTCTAAACCGCATATATATTTGTGTGTATTCCTTAGCACTTTGTAAAGAATGTTGTAGATAACGTATCAGTTGTAATTTTCGAAGAATGTTTAATTATCTTACGATCTCTTTCACTGCGCAAAGCAGCTGACGCATTGCTGTGGAAAGAGAGAGGCGCTAAGCTGACGCCATCTTGTCCGTAGATGGCGTTGGCATAGCGTAGCGAGAGAGGTCAGAGCTTGACGATAGGCAGTTACAAGGGCGGAAAATCATGCGACAAACGTCTTGGTTCGTAAAGCGTTTTACAGATTTCCAGGCCATGTCAGCAGATAAAATACTGCGTACCGACTTTCTTCGGCGTTAACTCAGGGGTCTACAAAAAAGAGAAAACGGGTTTCGACCTGAGAAAAAGGCCAACGCTACATTTGTTCGTTGTGTTCAGTAGTGTCACATATTTTATGTTTGATTTCACAATTAATCTTACTGCGAGAGGATATTAGAAACTAATCGTAGAGGCTGAAAAAGTGAATAAAACTTTACTTTATGGCGAGGACTTAAACTCGGGTCATCCTGCTTACTAGGCAGGTATGCTAGCTGTTACACGGCCATACCAGTATCGGTAACAAATCTGCACGGATTACCCTAGTCCAGAGCCCTCCCTAACACAAACTTCAACTTATTTTCCCCTTCTTAAATATTAGAAACGTTTGAAGCTGGGATTCATGTGATAGATGTTTCTGGAAACAATGGCTGCCATTATCGTAATGTGTACGATGTGTAGTAAGAATAATTACAATAAAGGTTGGCCATAAAAGTAGTTTTGAAATATACGCCAAGGAAAAGAAATCTATGCGATAGTGAATGGTATGTCGGAACTGAGTTCTCAGAGTAGAGAGAAGAACTTGGGAGTTATTTTCAGGAACGGTGCTATTCTGCGACAATCTTTGCGTAAGTAGTGGAAATACGAGTCATGAGGTAAGCATTGTTTACCTTAATATCAGAAACGTTTTCTTTTTCTTAATAAATGCAGACTAATTAAGTCACTTTTACCAACTTTGAACTAACAACACGAGTTTATAACCGATGTCGTCTGTAATAATGGGTGCTTTAAGTATTCATGATGAAGAAAAAGAAAGAAAATCGCATCTGCAATGCGGATGCAAAATGTCGTTCACAGACAACTAATAACAGACGTACGTATTCGAACAGTGAGACCAAGGACGCAAGGGGGGCTATTCTGGGAACGCACCTGCCCTCTTTTCAGGGTTTGCTCCTGACGCTGATTAATGGCGAGTGCTCAGTCAGAAAGGGAACGCGTTCGTCTCAATCAGTCTCAGCACAATGTGAGAGGCCGACGTGAATACGTAAGTCGTTGCTTGCGCTGCGCAGGTGACGACATAAGTCGGCTGGCGGAATTTTCCCAGAGAGCAGAGCTCTCTGTGACTTTGTCCTTCTCCTTACAGCAAAAGCAGTTTACGATGTTGTTTGCCGCTATGAGTGATTGTGTCTACTCTTAAGGTCGAGGTACATGTCTAATATTGAGCTGGTTCCATAAGCATGGCCTGTGTCGATTCTCTAACTTTTCCATGGTAAGCTTAGCTAACACTTCTTACGAGTATTATATAATGACCGTGTTGCGGACGTGACACTCTACCGAACCTGCCGTATTTCGTCATCAAAGCCGGCCAGGGTGGCCGAGTGGTTCTAGGCGCTACAGTCTGGAACCGCGCGACCGCTACGGTCGCAGGTTCGAATCCTGCCTCGGGCATGGATGTGTGTGATGTCCTTAGGTCAGTTAGGTTTAAGTAGTTCTAAGTTCTAGGTGACTGATGACCTCAGAAGTTAAGTCCCATAGTGCTCAGAGCCATTTGAACCATTTTTTCGTCATCAAAACGTAAGGACTGTGATCGGTTCGTGTTTCATCCCATTTAATTCATAAGACCACATCCACAATACCGCACTACACAACCACTCATTGTCAGAATCAAAACTTCCCACACGGCTACAGCTCCTCCATCAGAACTGTGTCCAGCACAGTGCAGAATCAGCACACTGCTCTCAACCCTTATTGGTGAGAAGGGATATAATTTTTGTTTTTACTTGTATTTCATCTCGTACAGATGGTATGGGTATTTTCTGCTTGGGAACAAAGTCGCTCTTATATTCTTGAGTCCACAGCAGCAATAAATTTCTTTTTCTTTTTAAATAACTTTTGAGCTGCAGTGTGTATTAAAATTCAAGGTGACACATGAAGGTAAGACTATTTAAAACCTTGACGACCATCGGAACACATCATGCTTTGCTAAGCACAGTCCTATTAAATGTGGTGTACCTTTGCCCTCCTCCGATCTCTGGCCAGACTCACCCTGCCAGTTAGAGGAGGGGCTGCAGTTTAATGTGGATTCCGAACTACGGTATAGCTTGTCACTCCTCACAATAGCAAGTCACTGTCAGAGGTGAAAGGGGTGATAAATGAAAATCTTTGAACTGACTAGGGATAGGATCCCAAACTTTTGGAATTTTACCCACTTTCACTACTGAGCCACCAAGTGACAATGATACCTTTAGAAATTAAATATTCTGTTAAAAATATTCCATGATTTCGTTCGTTACCTTGCCGTCAGAACGTCTAACTCAATTTTGCAAGGCTATTGTTCTCGAAGGCACACAGTTCAATGACAGCCTTGTCGGATTACGAAGTAGAAGTTCAAATTATAAACTGGATTATCCGTACGTGACAAACGCTTAGGTTCTAAATTAGTTCATTCTATACACTGTAATTTGGGGTTAAAACATCTTGCACGGCAATTAGATTTTAAATATAGTTTTGCAATTTCTATAAATCATCCAGTTTTGCATCTCTTCGGCCTCCATTTTTACCTTATACGTTTTCCTACACTTTGTACCACAGCAGAGTAAGTACGAGGGTTGGAACTTTAAAAGTGACAACTACTTATTTACAGCTCTTACAAAATAGATAATTGTTTCAAAGTTTTACTGACCTTCAAAGTAGTCACCAGAATTGTGTATAACCCGTTGCTAGCGATGTGGAAGTCGTAGGATACTCTTAGCAGTGCCAGGTGTGTTGACAGTTCGAGCGGCTCGGTCTATTGCCCGACGAATTTGCAGCAGTTCTGAAGCGAATGTCGTGAAGTGTCTCCTTCAGCCGGCCGGGGTGGCCGAGAGGTTCTAGGCGCTACAGTGTGGAACCGCGCGACCGCTACGGTCGGAGGCTCGAATCCTGCCTCGGGCATGGATGTGTGTGACGTCCTTAGGTTAGTTAGGTTTAAGTAGTTCTAAGTTCTAGGGGACTGATGACCTCAGAAGGTAAGTCCCATAGTGCTTAGAGCCATTTGAACCATTTTTTTCCTTCAGTTTAGAAATCGAGTTGAACTTACGAGGCCTACTGCACTCCCCTGACTTAAGCCATCGGCCGGCCGAAGTGGCCGAGAGGTTCTAGGCGCTACAGTGTGGAACCGCGCGACCGCTACGGTCGCAGGTTCGAATCCTGCCGCGGGCATGGATGTGTGTGATGTCGTTAGGTTAGTTAGATTTAAGTAGTTCTAAGTTCTAGGGGACTGATGACCTCAGAAGTTAAGTCCCATAGTGCTCAGAGCCATTTGAACTTAAGCCATCGTCAGTTCAACTCGATTTCTAAACCGAATGAAACACTTCACGGCATTCGCTTCAGAACTGCTACAAATTCGTCTGGCAAGAGACCGCGCGCTCGAACTGTCAACACAGCTGGCACTGCTAAGGGTATCCTACGACTTGCACATCGCTGACAATGGGTTATACACAGTGCTGGTTACTACTTTGAAGGTCAGTAAGACTTTGAAACATCTGTCTATTTTGTACGAGCTGTAAATAAATAGTTGTCACTATTAAAGTACCAACCCTCGTGAATACAGTATCTTTTATGAACAGTACAACATAGGAAAGAAAAGATTACAATGAGTCCAAACTTGGAACGACGCTGTACCGGGAGCAATCCATTGCGATTGCAGAGACATGGGGTGCGTGTCGGCCAGTTACCTCTCCATCAATATCTACATCTGCATAGATCCTCCGCAAACCACCGTACGGTGCGTGGCGTAGGGTACTCTGTACCACTACTTGCCATTTCCCCTCCTCTTCCACTCGCAAGTAGAGCGAGGTAAAAAGGACTGTCTGTACGCCTCCGTATGAGCCCAAAATTTTCATCTCCTATCTTCGTTTCCCTTACGCGAAATGTGTATTGGTGGCAGTAGAATCGTTAGGCTGTCAGCTTCAAATGCCATTTCTGTCTTCACTCCAGGGATTCCCATTAACTTCCCGAAGCAGCTCAGTAACACCTACGTGTTGTTCGAACGTACCGGTAACAAGTCTAGCAGCCCGCCTCTGAACTGCTTCGATGTCCTCCTTCAATCCGACCTGGTACGGATCCAAAAACCACGAGCGGTAGTCAACAATAGGTCGCACCAGCGTCCTATTTGCGGTCCCCGTTACAGGTGAACCACTTTTTCCAAAAATTCTCCCAGAAAACCGAAGCCGACTACTTGCGTTCACCATCAAAGTTCCACCTCATACCGCTCTGTAACGTTACACATAGATGTTTAAACGACTTGACTGTGTCGAGCACGACACTAGTAGTATAGCAACCGAACATTACGGGTTTGATCTTCCAACTCACTCTCATTAAATTACATTTTTGCACATTTAGGGCTCATCACACCACCTGGAAAGTTTATCTAAGTCGTCTTGTATCTTCCTACAGTCACCCAACTTAGACATCTTACCGCACAACACAGCAATACCAGCAAACAACCGCAGATTACTGCCCAGTCCGTCGGCCAAATAGTTTATGTATACAAAGGAAAACAGCGGTCCTTCCACACTTCCCTGAGGCTCTCCTCACGATACCCTTGCCTCTGATGAACACTCGCCGTCGAGGACAACATACTGGGTTCTATTGTTGAAGAACTCTTCGAGCCACTCACGTATCTGTGAACTTATTCCGTATGGTAGTACCTTCGTTAACAGCCTGCAATGGCCAGAGTGTCAAATGCCTCCTTAACATGCGACCGAACATAGGAGTTTCTCACATACAGGGACTGTTTACATATTTCGAAGCAGCTACAGGCTAAGAATCATTCGATGGCCTAAGGAAAATGAGTGGTAATTCGAAGCTGTCATAACTACAGAAAAACAGGGTGATTCAAAAGGATTCATGAGTGAAGGTAGTGACGCGCGTTAAGAGTCATCCTGCCGCAGCACGCTCAACCGCTCGTTGGTTCTCTACCCAATCAGCGTCGAGCCGAAACAGCGATAACGCACTTACCGGCAACGATCTTTTTGGGCTCTCCGTTTCAGCAGGTCCAGTTCAGTTAAAACTGTGTGGCGTGATTTTCATCGATACCACGGCACTGCTCTTCCAACATCTCAAAGCCCTGATGACGTCAACAGTTTCAAGAGCTGGTTGTATACGTAAAGAGGAATCCACAGATTTTCCCCTTATGCAGAATATAATTTCGTTTTGGTGACCTAAATAACTGAATGTTAAATAGTACAGAGATAGATTTTTCTAAAATTTTAAACTGACCTTTTATTTCCTTAATTCAAATATTATCTTGGTTCATTCCTTCATCAAGTCAGCATCAATTTGCCATTTCTCGTGTGAGAGTCACGATGTGCTCACAGGAAAGGGAGTTCATTTCACTGTCTGTTGTACAAACTTGACTGAAGCAATCCAGTTCTCAGCTGACGGTGTTAACTGAGTATTAAACTGCAGAAGTGACCTTACTCTGTGATAGTATGGATAGAGATTACATTTATTGAAATCTATATAAATTGAATTAAAAATCATTTCGCATAACAGATTTAGTTTTTATGCCATGAAATTTTCTACTTCAACTTCTACAGTCGTGAATTTACTTCAGCAGAAGACAAAATCGAACCATCGTGAATGTAACATTTGACTTGTTCGTCAATTAAAGTGCAACGTCGTGTTTCAGATTTTGCAAATATAGTATGTTGTGCCGTTAGTGACCGCTTATTGGAGCCTAGATTATTTTAAGTTCACTCCTTTAGGAATGAAAACAAAAACCCATTACATTTCAAATTTATTATAAGGTTTAGCATCGCCAGCTTCAATTACCACCATCCCAAGTGCCATAGTGATATTTGCAGCACATGTATACTCAACACCCAATGTTCATACAAGAAAAGAACGGCACTATTTTCACAAATGTAAAAGATTTTTCAGATTAGTAGATTGATTTAACGCTTGAACTGTAAGACTGTTTCTCTGTATAGTATCTCCGTAATTCATGGAGCAGAATTTTTGATCTTCGTTAATTATTTTGAATCTTATGATCCATCACAGTTTTTCAAGTACAGATACTTTTCTATTTTTGCGGTAATCAGAAGGGAAAGTGCACCGAGTTTTTGATTCCCGATTAAGTTTTAAATGTGGGAAAAGAGTTCCAACAGTGCAACACTAAATCATTATCATCTTCTTTAAAGCTTAGGTCTAAAGGCCTGCTCATTCGTCATGGTCAACCATTCTTCCACCATGTAAAGAAAACTTCCTGTAGCCCATTGTCCCATTGTAAGAAGTATAGTAAACGCAGTTTATAACTTGGAAGAGGTCTCCCGCCAGTATACGCGTAAAATATAACAACAAAGAAGTAGAAGAAGCTCTTGTTAAATCCCTGGGATTACAGCTCGATACTAAATTCAGCTGACGGGAGCATATTAGTACTGCTGAAGCGACTAAACAAATACCCATCTGCAACCCGAATGTCGTCAGACGCAGATGATACAAAAATACAAAAGCTAGCATATTATGCTTACTCCCTTTTCATAATAATGTCGTACAGGAGCATTTTGTGAGGTAACTCATCAGGCCAAGGTAAAGTTTTCAGGTTCAAACACGTGCGATACAATTTATTACTGGTGAGAATTCGAGACAACCTGCAGAGGTGTACTTAAGAATCTAGGGGTACCAACTACTACACTCCAATAGATTCATTCCTCAGCGAAGTTTGTCATTAATATACTTTTCTTCTTTTTTTTTTTTTTTTTTTTTTTTTCAAATGAACAACTCATTTCATGAACACTTCACTAACTTTAGTCCAGAAAGGTGTCCATTGTCCAGGGACATATGTTCAATTACTTAACAGCAACCATAAAACGTTTAATGTTGGTCCGCCACCCGAAAGTTTATGCCACACTCAAAGAAAACTTTTGGCGCCGACTTAAGATGCAATGTCATGCTTGTGTGTTAGACTTTACAAAAGTGAAAACATGTTTCATTCCAAGCAAAATGTTATATCGATGGAAAACCACCCAGCTGGCATTCAGGCGAGACAGTTGACGTATTTTACCTCCCACGGTGTTCAATAAATTGTCAGAGACTCATGAGAATATCTGATGCTCGCAACAGAACGTCTGTAAGTGATAAAATTAATAGAATTTTCAGGACCAAATTTACTGGTTTAAAAGAAAAATAAATTATTTCTTCCATTCGTTTTTACTATTGCCGTGTCATTTACACATCGGTAAAAAGTCATATACGAGGTGTGATTGTAAGTTTTAAGAATGGATCCACTACTGCTTACTGATTTAGTGGACAGGCACACGAAATGTGGGCAGTGAGTCATTATCTTGTCCTTGAACGCCTTCTGACAGGAAAATGCATTTGCTTTATTCAGTTCGTTGTGGCAGCTGGTTGAGTGCGGGTCTATTAGGGTTTGTTGCCGGATTCTGTACGTGTGAAAATGGACGTAAAAACGGAGCTACGCGTTTGTGTGAATTTTTGTTTTAAAACCGAGAGATCAGCTTCTGAGACTTACGAACTATTAAAAACAGCTTTTGGAGATAATTGTATGAGCCAGTCAAATGTTTTTGTCTGGTTCAACAGATTTAAAAATGGCCGCGAATCATTTGAAGATGAACCGTGGTCCGGCCATCCTCCCACCTCAAAAACGAATGAAAATGTTGTAAAAGTTCGCGACTTAGTGCGCTTTGATCGTAGACTTACAATTAGGGAGCTGGCTGATGAACTTAAATTTAAGTTTCTATGCAGTTCAGGCAATTTTAACTGAAGATCTGAACATGCGTCGAGTGTCCGAAAAATTCATTCCACAAGTGTTGTCAAGTGACCATAGACAAAACCGACTTGAAGTGTGCCAAGAACTGATTAATTGGACTAAAAAGACCAAGATCTGTTAAACAGGGTAATTACAGGTGACGAACAGTGAGTATATGGTTGTTGTTGTTGTTGTGGTCTTCAGTCCTGAGACTGGTTTGATGCAGCTCTCCATGCAACTCTATCCTGTGCAAGCTTCTTCATCTCCCAGTACCTACTGCAGCCTACATCCTTCTCAATCTGCTTAGTGTATTCATCTCTTGGTCCCCCTCTACGATTTTTACCCTCCACTCTGCCCTCCAATACTAAATTGGTGATCCCTTCATGCCTCAGAACATGTCCTACCAACCGATCCCTTCTTCTGGTCAAGTTGTGCCACAAACTCCTCTTCTCCCCAATCCTATTCAGTACCTCCTCATTAGATATGTGATCTACCCATCTAATCTTCAGCATTCTTCTGTAGCACCGCATTTCGAAAGCTTCTATTCTCTTCTTGTCCAAACTATTTACCGTCCATGTTTCACTTCCATACATGGCTACACCCCATACAAATACTTTCAGAAATGACTTCCTGACACTTAAATCTATGCTCGATGTTAACAAATTTCTCTTCTTCAGAAACGCTTTCCTTGCCATTGCCAGTCTACATTTTATATCCTCTCTACTTCGTCCATCATCGGTTATTTTATGATCCTGAAACCAAAGTGCAGTCTTCGCAATGGAAGACTCCCTGGAGGACAGACAATTAATTAGGAATACTACAAATGTGTCCTTGAACGTTTGCTAGGAAAGGTGCGGAAGAAAATGGCTGCATTATGGAAAGACAGGAGTTGGGTTCTACACCATGACAATGCTCCGCCACATCGTGCCTTCTCCATCGTTGAATTTTTGACCAAATTCAAAATTCCTATACTTCCATAACCGCCATTTTCCCCTGATTTGGCCCCTGCGGACTTCTACCTCTTTCCTAAACTGAAATCTTCACTGAAAGGGAAGCGATTTGACTCGACTGAAGACATCCAGGCAAGTACATAGAGCATCCTTAACACACTTCAAGAAAAAAACAAAAAAACGTGCAGGAATGTTTCCAAAAGTGGAAACACAGAAGCGGTCGGTGTGTTCAGTCAGAAGGGGACTGTTTTAAAGGAGATGAATCACAGTAGCATGTAACTAACAGCATTGTACAATTACAAGAACATTCTTAAGACTTTCCAATCACACCTCGCATTAAAATAATACTTCAAGTAAATGAAACTAAACTAAAGGCAATGAACAAAAAAGAATAAATGCGTTGTTATGTGGCGTCACATTTCTGTTGGTGAGCTTTTTAAGGAGTATGTTTAAAATGAGATCCATTTTCATCACAATACTGCCGCACACGCTGTATCACTCATGAACCCACTGTTCTCGACGTATCTAAAGTAATCACTTTGTACGCTGCAGCAATTCACTCTTTGACGTTCTCCAGAGTTTGGAACCTCCTTGTACACCACATCTTTTACAGGACTCCAGAGAAAGAAGGCTAATGGCGTCAGGTCAAGCGATCGTTCTGTATAACTGATCTGACTGCCTCTACCCATCAACGGGTTCTGGAATAAGCAGTGTAATGCACCTCTTGCAACTGAAGATTTAGGACCGGACAGCAGTCATGTTCCAAAATAATTTGTCGAGTTCTCAAGTGAATATTTTCTAGTGAAAACGGTAGAGTATATATCAAGAAATGTGAATACATTCCCCCGTTCACCACACCATCAACGAAATAAGGACTGATCATGTGCTGCCCGCTTGCGACACACGGCACATCAGCATTTCAGTATCGCCAGTTGAATGCCTGACGAAGCCAATGTTGGGATTCCACTGATCTGTAGAGATTATGTCCCAGATTTGCATTCCCAGTCTCGGAACGTCTTTTGATGTTATTAACGAAGATGGGGCGAGCTCTACAGAGTCTACCAGCAAACCGTAATGCACATAGTTTTGATGACCTTGATCCATTCTCGAGTTATTTGCCTTTAAGTAGGAGTATTTCGACCAATTCTAAATTATCAAATAACACTGTTTCCTAAAAACTGTTTCTGCATTACTGGAGATTCTACTATTGAGCTGTTTTACAGGTAACACACAATACAGGGTGTTTGAAAAAGAACTTCCTCGTTTCAAGTATAAATTTAATGGGGAAATTAATGAAAAATTACATCAATCACTACATATCATGAAAGATATTTACTTCAGGTTTTGTTTGATGTTAGTAGGCGATAACGTGGAATCAGTTTATTTCCCTGTACACGTCGAGACGATATTCCACTTCACCAACATTGCAGGTGTAGCTGTCAAAATGGTTCAAATGGCTCTGAGCACTATGGGACTCAACTGCTGAGGTCATTAGTCCCCTAGAACTTAGAACTAGTTAAACCTAACTAACCTAAGGACATCACAAACATCCATGCCCGAGGCAGGATTCGAACCTGCGACCGTAGCGGTCTTACGGTTCCAGACTGCAGCGCCTTTAACCGCACGGCCACTTCGGCCGGCCACAGGTGTAGCTGTCCCCACCGTCACGACGATTCTTTGCCAAAAATGATTGATGTCTCTGATCTTTTCAATTTAAACAGGATTTTTTATGTGGCCCCCAAAAAAAAAAATTCCTGTGGGGTTAAGTCTGGGTTTCCTGATGGCCAAGGTATTGGGCCATCCCTACCTATCCATCCGCCTGGAAAGCGAGTGTCAAGAGCCACACACACACGGTTACTCTAATGAGGTGGGGCGCCATCTTGTTGGAAAGACACCAGCACCTTTTCTGCCTCAATACCGTCCATTTGGGGAAGACATACTCTTTCGACATATCACAGTAAACGTCACTGTTTATTGTTTCTTCAACAAACATGAAAAGACCAATCACGCGATCTTCCATCAAACCGCACCACACATTATCTTCTGGAGAGTCACGTTGATGCTGAAAAACTTCATGAGGATGCTCTGCCCCCAAATTCTGCAGTTATGGTGATTATCTGTTCCACTAACATGAAATGTAGCCCCACCAGAAAAGAAAGCATTTTTAAAAATTGACATCAACATCAACTCTGTGTAGAAAGTCAACAGCAAACTCATACCTTTCGATTTTGTCAGTATGTTTTATTTCATGTAACAGCTGCAATTTGTAGGCGTGTAACTTAAGTCTTTTACGCACAACATCATATACAGTACCTTTAGGGTCAAGCAGACCTGCCTACAGCAGGGGAACCAAACTTGGAGAGTTGACGAATCAAACACGACAAAGTAGATTAGTGTGTGTCACTTTGTACAGATTCTAGAACACATTAAAACTAGGGAGTTCTTTTTCAAACACTTTGTATAATTAAATGTTGCATTTATCATAACAAACCTGATCTGCATAGTCTTAAGTTAATCTTTCCGAAGGGCAGGGGAGAACAGATGACGTACCTACTGCCTCGATGACACGGGTTTCAATTGAGAGTACGGTAGGGATCAAGTACCTCTTGCGTCCGTGGCAGAAGTTTCCTTGGAAAGTGGTCTAAATCTCTGGATGGCGCAAAATTTAACGGCCACAACAAGAGTGCAAAAAGGCCTCCTGTATTTTTATTCCGTAATTTCCGATTAGACATCGAAAAGAGTTACATCACTGAATTTCTCTCTTCGAGCGTTTCTAATTTGGGGGCAAAGTGCCAATGGAAAAGGTGGTTGATGCCTGTATCTCGTTTACTTACAAAGATTCAAAATCGCTTTCCAGTTTGTTTCACGAGACCCTTGTCACTGTTCTTCTTGATAAAAATGGCGGGCCAGGGGGCGGCTACGGGCTTCGTACTGGGCGCTGTCATGACTTCTTTTAGGGGTGGCATGACGGGCCCAATTTATCGCCATGGGTCACAGCCATAGCACATCACAGGAAGCTGGTTCCTGTCTAGCAACGTGACACAAGTGCCATTCCGCAACGTAGTGTGCCGTGGCGCAGAGCAGCCTGTACAGTCGTAACGTGTACGTGGGAAGGAAGGAAAATTGGGTTTAATATCCCGTCGACATCGAGGTCATTACAGAAGGAGTACAAGCTCGGAACATGTTACGGATGGGTAAGGAAATCGGCCGTGCCCTTTCAAGAGAACCATCCTGGTGTTTGCCTTGAGCCATTTTAGGGAAATCACGGAAAATCTAAATATGGATGGCCGGACGGGGATTGGAACCGTCTTCCTCCCGAGCGCGAGGCCATTGTGCTAACAGCTGCGCCACTTCGCTCGGTGACAACGTGGAGCTTGGCCAAGTTGTGGATATCGCACATCTGGAGGGCAGGCAGTGCATTTTTCTTGTGACTAGAGAAGATGGCAAACGCAACCAGAGACGTGGGACAGTGGAGATTTGTTAACTGTTGTAGTGTACAGAGCGCTAGCAGGTACTTGCTTGTACACAGTGACTAGTGCGCAGCTGACAGGTTATGAGGCTGCCGCGTGGCAGTGTTGAGCACAGTGAAGGCAGCCAGTGGCCGGTGTGTGTGCTTGAATATCATGCGTTCAGTAAAAGTGTGGCATTGTACGGTATGGCTGTGAAATGCAAGAATGCGCGTTCATTGTTTTGTTTCGTTTTCACGCTGGGGTCGTGTTCGGCGGTATTTAAGAAAGATTTTGGCCGTTATCGACAGGGGATCTCAAGTTGACTCCGTATTTCTAGATTTCCGGAAAGCTTTTGATACCGTTCCTCACGAGCGACTTCTAATCAAACTGCGGGCCTATCGTCACAGTTGTGCGACTGGATTCGTGATTCCCAGTCAGGAAGGTCGCAGTTCGTAGTGATAGACGGCAAATCATCGAGGAAAACTGAAGTGATATCAGGTGTTCCCCAGGGAAGCGTCCTGGGACCTCTGCTGTTCCTGATCTATATAAATGACCTGGGTGACAATCTGAGCAGTTCTCTTAGGTTGTTCGCAGATGATGCTGTAATTTACCGTCTAGCAAGGTCATCCGAAGACCAGTATCAGTTGCAAAGCGATTTAGAAAAGATTGCTGTATGGTGTAGCAGGTGGCAGTTGACGCTAAATAACGAAAAGTGTGAGGTGATTCACATGAGTTCCAAAAGAAATCCGTTGGAATTCGATTACTCGATAAATAGTACAATTCTCAAGGCTGTCAATTCAACTAAGTACCTGGGTGTTAAAATTACGAACAACTTCAGTTGGAAAGACCACATAGATAATATTGTGGGGAAGGCGAGCAAAAGGTTGCGTTTCATTGGCAGGACACTTAGAAGATGCAAGAAGTCCACTAAAGAGACAGCTTACACTACACTCGTTCGTCCTCTGTTAGAATATTGCTGCGCGGTGTGGGATCCTTACCAGCTGGGATTGACGGAGGACATCGAAAGGGTGCAAAAAAGGGCAGCTCATTTTGTATTATCACGTAGTAGGGGAGAGAGTGTGGCAGATATGATACGCGAATTGGGATGGAAGTCATTAAAGCAAAGACGTTTTTCGTCGCGGCGAGATCTACACTCCTGGAAATGGAAAAAAGAACACATTGACACCGGTGTGTCAGACCCACCATACTTGCTCCGGACACTGCGAGAGGGCTGTACAAGCAATGATCACACGCACGGCACAGCGGACACACCAGGAACCGCGGTGTTGGCCGTCGAATGGCGCTAGCTGCGCAGCATTTGTGCACCGCCGCCGTCAGTGTCAGCCAGTTTGCCGTGGCATACGGAGCTCCATCGCAGTCTTTAACACTGGTAGCATGCCGCGACAGCGTGGACGTGAACCGTATGTGCAGTTGACGGACTTTGAGCGAGGGCGTAAGTGGGCATGCGGGAGGCCGGGTGGACGTACCGCCGAATTGCTCAACACGTGGGGCGTGAGGTCTCCACAGTACATCGATGTTGTCGCCAGTGGTCGGCGGAAGGTGCACGTGCCCGTCGACCTGGGACCGGACCGCAGCGACGCACGGATGCACGCCAAGACCGTAGGATCCTACGCAGTGCCGTAGGGGACCGCACCGCCACTTCCCAGCAAATTAGGGACACTGTTGCTCCTGGGGTATCGGCGAGGACCATTCGCAACCGTCTCCATGAAGCTGGGCTACGGTCCCGCACACCGTTAGGCCGTCTTCCGCTCACGCCCCAACATCGTGCAGCCCGCCTCCAGTGGTGTCGCGACAGGCGTGAATGGAGGGACGAATGGAGACGTGTCGTCTTCAGCGATGAGAGTCGCTTCTGCCTTGGTGCCAATGATGGTCGTATGCGTGTTTGGCGCCGTGCAGGTGAGCGCCACAATCAGGACTGCATACGACCGAGGCACACGGGGCCAACACCCGGCATCATGGTGTGGGGAGCGATCTCCTACACTGGCCGTACACCACTGGTGATCGTCGAGGGGACACTGAATAGTGCACGGTACATTCAAACCGTCATCGAACCCATCGTTCTACCATTCCTAGACCGGCAAGGGAACTTGCTGTTCCAACAGGACAATGCACGTCCGCATGTATCCCGTGCCACCCAACGTGCTCTAGAAGGTGTAAGTCAACTACCCTGGCCAGCAAGATCTCCGGATCTGTCCCCCATTGAGCATGTTTGGGACTGGATGAAGCGTCGTCTCACGCGGTCTGCACGTCCAGCACGAACGCTGGTCCAACTGAGGCGCCAGGTGGAAATGGCATGGCAAGCCGTTCCACAGGACTACATCCAGCATCTCTACGATCGTCTCCATGGGAGAATAGCAGCCTGCATTGCTGCGAAAGGTGGATATACACTGTACTAGTGCCGACATTGTGCATGCTCTGTTGCCTGTGTCTATGTGCCTGTGGTTCTGTCAGTGTGATCATGTGATGTATCTGACCCCAGGAATGTGTCAATAAAGTTTCCCCTTCCTGGGACAATGAATTCACGGTGTTCTTATTTCAATTTCCAGGAGTGTACTTACGAAATTTCAGTCATCAACTTTCTCTTCCGAATGCGAAAATATTTTGTTGAGCCCAACCTACATAGGTAGGAATGATCATCAAAATAAAATAAGAGCAATCAGAGCTCGAACAGAAAGGTTTAGGGGTTCGTTTTTCCCGCGCGCTGTTCGGGAGTGGAATGGTAGAGAGATAGTATGATTGTGGTTCGACGAACCCTCTGCCAATCACTTAAATGTGAATTGCAGAGTAGTCATGTAGATGTAGATGTAGATGTACTGTAGTCTGTAATCACGCTGAAGGCACGTTCAGCTGTACACTGAGACGTCGAAAATAATGTGCAGCGATATGCACACATACAGGTGGCAGTAGATATAAAAGGGCAGTGAATTGGCGGAGCTTTCATTTGTACTGAGGTGGTTTCAGCTCAACAGGTCTCCGACGTGATTATGGTCGCACGACGGGAACTGGCAGTTGGAGGCACACGCATGAAACACTCCTTTTTGGAAATCGTTAGGGAATTCAATACTGCGAGATCCACAGTGTCAAGAGTGTGCCGAGAATACCAAATGTCAGGCATTACCCCCCACCGACGGCGTTCACTTGACAACCGAGAGCACCGGCGTTTGCCTAGAGCTATCAGCCAAGCAACACTGAGTGAAATAACAGCAGAAACGTATGAGGAACTTACGGCGAAACTATCCGTCAAGACACTGCTGCGAAATTGGCGCTAACGGGCCATGGCAGCAAATAACCGGCACGAGTGCCTTTGCTAAGAGCATTACATCGCCTCAGGACCTCTCCTGGATTCGTGGTCATTTCAGTTAGACCCTAGACGACTGGGACAACGTGGCCCAGTCAGAAAAGTCCCTATTTTAGTTGGTGAGAGCTGTTGGTAGGAATCGTGTGTGGGCAGACCCCACGAAGCCATGGAGCCAAGTCTTCAACAAGGCACAGTGCAAGCTGGTGGTGGCTCCACAAAGGCGAGGGCTGTGTTTACATGGAACTGGCTGCGTTCTCTGGACCAACTGAACGGATCAATGCCTGGAAACTGTTATGTGCGTCTATCTGGAGACCATTTTCAGCCACTGACGGACTTTACGTTCCTACTTTTATGGATAAGAATGCGCCCTGTCACCGGGCCATAATTGTTAAAGACTGGTTTGAAGAACATGCTGGACAATTCGAGCGAATGGTTTGCCACCCAAATCGCCCGACGTGACTCTCATCAAACATTTATGGGACGTTGTAGAGAGGTCGGATCGTCCACAAAATTCTGCAGCGGCGACTCTTTCGCAATTATGGACGGCCATAGAGGCAGCATGTCTCAGTATTTCTTCAGGGAGTTTCCAGTGACTCGTTGAGGCCTTTTCACGTCCAGTTGCAGCATTACGTCGGGAAAAAGTAGTCCGACTGGATATCAAGAGGTATCCTATGACTTTTGTCGCCTCCGTGTAGTACACAGTTATAAATTTTCTGAGTATTATGTTGATGTTTGCTGTCCACTGACTAGCTAGTCTGGTGCAATACTGTTGTCTGTAGCAGTAGTGAAAATCTGGTGAGTATCTTTTTTAGTAATGGTAGCTACTGTTAAGGTTGTATTTATTCATTATGCTGTGTAGTAATTGTTGACGGATTATAACTACAAGCTAAAATTGTCAAGATTCTGATTTCTGACTCTTGCCCTTGGTTAATGCCCGCTCGTGTGTCACAGGAGTTGAATCAGATTAGGTTTGTACGTATCATTTATACTTGGGATAAGTATCGTATTTGCTATTTATTATTATACAATGCTCATTTATTACTGTGCGAAGCCGTTGTAACACTACGCTACTGCGCACGATACTTATTAAAGCCTGTACTATGGTAAGTTGACGGGCTTCACCTTATAAGAAAGGATTTTGGGATAGATATTGACCGCGTGTACCCGAATGGAGGCAAAATCATTCACCCACTCAGTAACAACAATGATGCGTCAAGCAAGTCTGAAGTGCAACTACACGTTAGGACGGACAAGAAACGACACAGCACATGCTACCAAATTGTTAATAATACGGTCGGCAGCCTAATTAGGCATTAACTGAGTTTCTTCCCAGTACAAGTTGATGTATGTTCATACAAAACAACACGTAGTAGCACTGCATAATGTGGTAAATTTTAGAACCAGAAAATCTACTGAACTAATGATTTCACTTTCTGTACTAATGTGAACAAGCCATAAATACACAACAATACACTATAATGTTTACTACAAACTTCGTACTGTCTATTGATCTGATTAAAATCGGGCATAGGTTACCCTAGAAATAGCACTTTCGAAACATACCTACGATGTCAATTTTGAAAAAGGTAAAACACTAATAAATTTTGGTTTTATATTGACTTTAACTTTGCTAGTCAAATCAGTTCAGTACACTTCAGAATTTAAATGCATAGAAAAGAAAAAAGGGGGGGGGGGCCTGAAACTGTTATGATCACTGTACTGAGATTTTAGTTTATCGAAATCGTTAAGCACTCAAGATTTCCAATACATGAGTTACTACTCTTTTTGTCTTATTTCTTACTTATTTAACTATCATTATTTTTGTCTCAAATTAATTAAACTTCATTACTAAACCAATTTCAACATTATCTTCCAACTTTGCCAGACCTATATATTCATTAACAACAAAGTTTTTTAAGCATCATTCTAACATAGATAGGTCTGCAGGTAAGTATTATTAACATAAACTTTAAATCTTCATTTCGGGACACTTGGATTGCACAACATGTGGAAAGGACTCTGTCTAGGTTAGTGATGGGGATAATTAAATGATAGGACAGTTCTGGTAAAAGTTAAGTTGTTATTGAACAGTCAGGAACAAAAGTAACACTGGTCCACACGAAAACAGTACTAAAAGTTTCAACCTGTTCGTGTCGATGCGGCGGTTGGCGGGCGGCGAGATGGCGAGGCGCAAAGCACACATACAATCACAGCTATGGCTCTTGATGTATCGGCACTTTGCTTCTTCTTAGCGTCGCAATACTTTTCCCTTTAGTGCCTATGGAATATAGCCATGCTGTATAGTCGTCGGAAACGGCACATCCGAGGCTCAATGAAATCACGTTTTCCAGGAGAGCCTCTTCGATCCAGAGCGTGTTTCTCAGACCGATGCCCAACTCCGACTACTTATGCTGAGCCCGTTATGTCGTGCCGCGCCCGTGTGCATTTTCCCGCGCTCGCCTGCCATCCACCTTTTACCGCTCCCCTACAGACAGGGTATTCACCAAAGGTTTTGCATTCCACATATCCTAATACATTGCCTACGTATGGACCAGGCGCATAAATACAACTTTAACATCTTACAACAGTTTCAACATTCCTTACATTTCCATTTTGTTATAATATTGCTTGCAATTTGACATAAACATTAGTATTCACATCGAAAATTGGTTACAGTTCCTTTAACATCATGGCATGAAAAGAAAAAGAAATGAAATCAGAACATCGATTACACTAATTTAACGAAAATCAGAAGAAAAAATTATTATATGTACAGTTGTTGTTGTTACACCCTTTTGTATATAAGAACTATTTCTGAGCCAAATGCTGTTGATTTCTTAATAACTGCCAGTCATTTACATATGCTATTAAATAGTTGCTGTTGTAAAATGAGCCTACAGTTGCCCAGCCCTACAGACCACACCTCACACCACACAAATCCTGCGTTATACGGTTATTGTATAACCAAGAGCATTTTCATAATCTATGAATTTCAGGAACGTTGGCACCTTTGTTTTCTGAATCTAGTAACTCAGCTCAAATATGCAACTGGGCAGGAACGACCACGTTTAAACTACACTGTTCTTTTCTCAGACACAGTTTCACTAAGAATTTTCAATCTTTTTGTCACTTTTTTGGTTAATGCCCGGTAATAAACGTTGGATAATTTCCGTAGTCCATCCATTCCTCCTACTAAATATTCCCCAGCAATCATTCAGTAAGCCCAGTATCCCACGAGGACGGTCTGAAAATAATGCCTCCGAATTTATTATGTGACAATTCTTAAAGCTTTTTAAATAAAGCAAGCGTTATTTTCTACAACTTTTTTCCTCGTGACTGCGTATTTGCAGCCCTCTGCACCTAGAGGGCCAAGGGTTATAGTGTGGCACATGGCGGTGTGTAACGACTTTACGACGGTGCGTGAGATGTAGCGTGCTATAAAAGAGTTTCGAATTCGAAGAGTTGGTCCATATATGGAGCACCCTGTCCTTCAGCAGGACATTGGCAGACCACAGACAAGGTCTTCGACATTTGCGACAACCCGACGCCTTGGGTTCAGTGGCATCGATCATTCTCCATACAGTCCCGACTTGTCCCCATCGGATTTTCGAAAACTTAAGGAACACCTTCGAGAATTTCACTCTGATAGTGATGAAGCGGTGGAAGCAGAGGTGAAGTTGGGGCTCCGTCAACAAAGTCAAAATTTCTACAGTGAAGGTATCAACAGACTGGTCTCACTAGGAGAAATGTGTTCGTCACCAACGCGAATATGCTGATAAATATGTAAACAAGAAGAATTAAGACCAAGAATGGTATATTTAAAAAGTTTTATGAGTTTTCGCACACAGAATTCGGAGACATTACTTTTCAGCACACCCTCGTACATCACGTAACTGAAGACACGAGGTCTATAAAAGTACACGATCGAGTTATGCTGCTTTATTTGTGAAACTGTGTCTTGATCATATAAATTGTGCAATTCACGATAATCTGTTTCGGCTGTTGCCATCTTCAGATTTGTTACAAATAGAAAAACAGTGGAGTAAGCAACAAATTTAATTAGACGAAGCAAAATCGATAACGGGCAAAGTGATACATAAGAAAAATAAAAAAAAAACAAAATATTAACATGCTTAACAGCCATGCATACATACCCTGCAAATATTCTGATGTAGCTATCAACGTCAAAAGCTACACTGGCGGAAACGATATCGCAACACGAGAACATAATGAGTGTAGACTGATGAAATTTCGGGAATACATTCGTTTCTGTAATACATTTAAGTGATTAACGTAGCAAGATCACAGGTTAATGGGAGCGCGAGATAAGCCATTGCAAGTGTGAAATACTAGAACGTGAATAACCGATGTAACCGCACATATTGTTGAATATAAGCACGCAAACGTGTATGCAAGATGTTGTACATGTCCCAGATGTAAGTTTGTGGGGCAGAGGTCCATGCCTGTGACACTTGTTCGGTCAATACAGGGACAGTTAGAGCTGTTTGTGGATGACGCTGAAGTTGTCGTACGATGACGTCCCATATGTGCTCGAATTGAGACAGATCTGCTGATCGAGTAGGCCAATACAACATGTCGGCGCTCTGTACAGCATATTGGGTTACAACGGCGATATGTGGGCGAGCGTTATACTGTTGGAAAACACCCCCAAAACGCTGTTTATGAATTGCAGCGCAACAAGTCGAATCACCTTATTGTCGCAGCAATTTGCAGTCAGGGTGCGTAGGATAACCACGAGAGTGTTCCTTCAGTCATAGGAAATTGCTCCCCAGACCGTAACACGAGCTGTAGGTACAGTGTGTCTCGCATGCAGACGTTTGTTGCAGGGCTTCAACTGGCCTCTTTCTAACCAAAATACAGTCGTCACTAGCACCGAGTAAGCAGCAGCTTTCATCAGAAAATACAACAGACCTCCAATGAGTCCTCGCTTGACAACACTGAAGTCGCATATGGCGGTGGTCTGGGGACAGTGGAACGCACGCTGCAGGCCGTCTGGTTCGGAGCTGTCCTTGAAGTAACCGATTTGTAATAGTTCGTTGCGTCATTATGGTGGCAACCGAGGCCTACGAGAAAGACAGGCCGTGGCGCGTACCTCACGAAGGTGGGCCCGAGCTCGCTCGCTCTCTCAACTCAGGAGCAATCCACATCTGTTAACTCGTAGCTAGGTGTGGAAGTACAAAAGGGGAATTGCATCTTCTACTGGAATCCGCTGTTATGGAGTCTTACTGTTATTAGTCCTACAATGATCTAAGTCCATAGGCCTACTTATAATTTATTACGGCTATACTAGGGTACAATAAAATTAAAATCATACCAAAAAGGTTATCAGTTGCATAAGGCACCACTTCTTGTATGAAATGAGAATTGTTAAGGAGAAGAGACTAAATGCTATAAAGAAGCTGTCATACCACTTATCGAGTACTGATCTTAAATTAAATTTTGTTTTAATAATGTTTATCAGTTAGACTCCATAATAACAGATTCGAGTAGAAGATGCAGTTCTCGTTAGTAAGTACACGCCCACCTGCGAATTAACAGGTTTAGGAACGCATTTTGTCTGCTGACCTGAGCGAGCGAGCGAGTTCAGGCGTACCTTCGTGACGTACGCGCCACGACCTGTCATTCTCGTGGGTCTCGGGTGCCAACAGCTGCTCAGACTGCTGCTACGGATACAGCACGATGCGCCAGAGCCGCACGCTGAACACCATAATTTCCCCTTTCGTTAGTGCACGTGATCGTTCGGAGACCGCTACTCTTTCGAGCGCACATTGTCGTCACCACCGCTGCCAGCAGTGCTACGTACAGACGTGGACAAAACGAGCGAGACCCCTCAGTTTTTCGTTATGCTGATCGGCACAGCTTTAAAGTCTGCTATACAGCTTAACAGGCAAGTCGACGAAGTGCTACCAACATACTATGCACAGGCTTGAAATTGAAAAACTATCCGAAATTTGTCAGACTGTTTTCAATCATGTGTATGACTATATTATTGCTGCTTAGTGTGTTAACCACAACACGTAAATATAAGATATAAATGAAAGAAGAAACACCAATTAGTATGAACTGTACTAATAAAAAGGCATTTCAGCTTATCCAGAATACTGTTTTAATAAGACAATGTACCCCAGATCGTTACGAATTAGCAAAATATTATGCGCATTCGCCCGCGAAATGATCTGTGTCAACGTCCAGAGCTGTCATACTGGATTACCGTTGCTGACCTACCATAAAGTGTGCAAATTTAGCAATACGTGAAGATTCATAATGAAATTCAGTTAAAAATCATTCAGCGCTACACTCAAGTCAACTTAATTATTGACAGAAGCGGAAAAGTAGGCAGTAACACGTATGAAATTCTACAAGAGTTTCATATCGACATGCACAGGGCGCCGGTACAGAATAAAGGTAGCAATAAAACGTATTGGGGGCGCGAAAATTTCTTAAAACTCCTTTACTGATAATCTATCTGCCTCCATCGAGATTAGAACGGAAAACAAACCAGACCTCCCTTGCAGTAGCAAACACCTTTCACTACGCTAGCAGAGAAACCAGGCAAACAGCCCTCTATTATTACCCCAGACACGAATAAGCCGGCAATTTCGCAGTGAAAATGGCAAAATGATCTGCAGTTTCTGTTGCATAGAGCTTTCTGGACTCAAAAACACGAATTGTCTACCTTTATGTCACCGCTTATGCGACAATCATTCGAGATGTTTATCGAAATAACAAAAAACTGTTATTAGCGAGTAAATTTAGTAGGATAATTCTGCACCACCCCAGGAAATAAACGGCGACGTAGCTGCCAAACGTATTCTACAACGTTTCGAATTCTCTATTAGACGTGCCACAGCCAGAAAACGTTGAACTTTTAACTCTCGCTCTTATATACACTGAGCGCGAGATAAGCCATTGCGAGTGTGAAATGCTAGAACGCTAATACCCGATGTAACCGCACATATTGTTTACAGGAATGCAAATAAAATCCATTTGCCTATACACGTGGTAATTTAGATCCCACTATTAATGCCACCGTGTTTTAGATGTGCGAGCATTCCCATTGCTAGCTACCTTAAGGAACACTTCGGCTAATGAACGTTTTAAATTGGTATAGCCATACGTACTTAAATGCAGAGATATATAAACAGACAGAATCCAACGCTGCAGTCGGCAACGCCTCTATCAGACAAAAAGTGTCTGGCGCAAATGTTGGATCGGTTACTACTGCTACAATGGCAGGTTATCAAGATTTAAGTGAGTTTGAACATGGTGTCATAGTCGGCGCACAAACGATGGGACACAGCATCTCCGACGCAGAGACGAAGTGAGGATTTTCCACAGTTTTTCACGAGTGTACCGTGTTGTTGTTGTTGTTGTGGTCTTCAGTCATGAGACTGGTTTGATGCAGCTCTCCATGCTACTCTATCCTGTGCAAGCTTCTTCATCTCCCAGTACCTACTGCAGCCTACATCCTTCTCAATCTGCTTAGTGTATTCATCTCTTGGTCTCCCTCTACGATTTTTACCCTCCACTCTGCCCTCCAATACTAAATTGGTGATCCCTTCATGCCTCAGAACATGTCCTACCAACCGATCCATTCTTCTAGTCAAGTTGTACCACAAACTCCTCTTCTTCCCAATTCTATTCAGTACCTCCTCATTAGTTATGAGATCTATCCATCTAATCTTCAGCATTCTTCTGTAGCACCACATTTCGGAAGCTTCTATTCTCTTCTTGTCCAAACTATTTATCGTCCACGTTTCACTTCCATTCATGGCTACACTCCATACAAATACTTTCAGAAACGACTTCCTGACACTTAAATCAATACTCGATGTTAACAAATTTCTCTTCTTCAGAAACGCTTTCCTTGCCATTGCCAGTCTAATTTTATATCCCCTCTACTTCGACCATCATCAGTTATTTTGCTCCCCAAGTAGCAAAACTCCTTTACTACTTTAAGTGTCTCATTTCCTAATCTAATTCCTGCAGCATCACCCGACTTAATTCGACTACATTCCATTATCCTCGTTTTACTTTTGTTGATGTTCATCTTATATCCTCCTTTCAAGACGCTATCTGTTTCGTTCAACTGCTCTTCCAAGTCCTTTGCTGTCTCTGACAGAATTACAATGTCATCGACGAACCTCAATGTTTTTATTTCTTCTCCATGAATTTTAATACTTACTCCGAAGTTTTCTTTTGTTTCTTTTACTGCTTGCTCAATATATAGATTGAACAACATCGGGGAGAGGCTACAACCCTGTCTCACTCCCTTCCCAACCACTGCTTCCCTTTCATGTCCCTCAACTGTTATAACTGCCATCTGGTTTCTGTACAAATTGTAAATAGCCTTTCGCTCCCTGTATTTTACACCTGCCACCTTCAGGATTTGAAAGAGAGTATTCCAGTCAACACTGTCAAAAGCTTTCTCTAAGTCTACAAATGCTAGAAACGTAGGTTTGCCTTTTCTTCATCTAGCTTCTAAAATAAGTCGTAGGGTCAGTATTGCCTCACGTGTTCCCATATTTCTACGGAATCCAAACATCTTCCCCGATATCGGCTTCTACCAGTTTTTCCATTCGTCTGTAAAGAATTCGCGTTAGTATTTTGCAGCCGTGACTTATTAAACTGATAGTTCTGTAATTTTCATATCCGGCAACGCCTGCTTTCTTTGGGATTGGAATTATTATATTCTTCTTGAAGTCTGAGGGTATTTCGCCTGTCTCATACATTTTGCTCACTAGATGGTAGAGTTTTTTCAGGACTGGCACTCCTAAGGCTGCCAGTAGTCCTAATGGAATGTTGTCAACTCCCGGGGCCTTGTTTCCACTTCTGTACCGTGAATATCACGAATCCGCTAAAACATTAAATCTGTGACATATCTGCAACCGGAAAAAGATCCTGCAAGGACGGGACCAATGGTGACTGAAGAGAATCTTTCAACGTGACAAAAATACAACCTTTCCTCAAATTGCCGCAGATTTCAATACTGGTCCATCAACACGTGTCAACGTGCGAACCATTCAACGAAACATCATCGATATGGGCTTTCGGAGCCGAAGGTTCACTCGTGTACCCTTGATGACTGCACGACACAAAGCTTTACAGCCCGCCTGGGCCCATCTACACCGACTTTGGACTGATTATGACTGGAAACATGTTGCCTCATCGGACGAGTCTCATTTCAAATTATACTGAGCTGATCGACGTGCATGGGTGTGGAGACAACCTCATGAGTCCATGGACCTTGCATGTCAGTGGAGGATTGTTCAGGCTGGTGGAGGCTCTGTATTTGTGTGGGGTGTGTGCAGCTGGAGTGATTTTGGACCGCTGGTATGTCTAGATGCAACTCTGACAGGTGACACGTACGTAAGCATCCTGTGTGAGCACCTGCATCCGTTCATGTTGATTGTCCATTCCGACGGACTTGGGTAATTCCAGCTGATAATGCAATATCGCACACGTCCAGAATTTCGACAGAATGGCTCCAGAAACACTCTTCTGAGTTTAGACACTTCCTCTGGCTACCAAACTGCCCAGACATGAACATTATTGAGCACATCTGTGATTCCTTGCAACGTGCTGTTCAGAAGAAACCCCCGCTCCCTCGAAGTCTTACGGATTTATGGACAGCCCTGCAAGATTCATGGAGTCAATTCCCTCCAGCACTACTTCAGAAATGAGTCAATGCCACGTCGTGTTGCGGCACTGCACGCTCGCCGGGCCCCAAAAGATATTAGGCAGCTGTACCAGTTTCTTTGGCTCTCCAGGGTAATATGTATTTTGCCAGGATAGGAGTTTCCTGTTTTGGGCGTCAGTTCATGTTTCAGTGGCAGATGCTCATTTGCCATAATGGAAATGAAGTCCCATGGCAGAGCGTAGGAGAACGATGCGGGAGACCCGCACCGCCGTACTGGGCAAGGTCCTAATGGAGATGGCTTTTTGCCGTAGGGAGCAATTTTAATCAGTGAATTTTAACTACTAAATTTACGATACTAATTACGCACGTATCGTATCTATAGCGCCATCTACTGGCTTCAGTTATTTGTCTAAATACTGGATGCATCCAAGCCATCAGCAGCATTTACTATGTATCTGGCTATATAGATTCTGACGTTGAGGCCTACATACTTTTATGGTACGTATGCCTAGTTTGCATGGCAGTTAATCAGATCAGTATTCTTCTTGTGTATCACTAGGGCTGTTATAGAATCTGCTTCAGCTAATTAACTTAGTTAGTTACACCACTGTTTTTCTATCTGCAAAAGATATGAAGATGGCATTAGCCGAAACCGCTAATTGTGAATTCTAAAATTTATTTGACCAAGACGGACCTTTACAAAAGAAGAGCCTAGTTTGTTTGAATCGCAGTAGTTTGCAGTCAGTTCAGTATTTACTCCACTTCCGTCCGAACTTTATCCATTTTTATTCTGTCTGAAAACAGCAACTACATCAGAGTGTTAGCCTCAGACATACTGTAGTCTAACTGGTTAGGAAGCAGTCTAACGACCCTCGGCAACAGTTTAAATCCTGACTGACCTTTGCCGACAGTGACGTGGCTGAAGAAAACCGGCTTGTTCTTCCTAGTCCCTCCGTTACTGTGACATCATTTTACATTCAGCAGCTATTAACAGAGGTCACGCGTTGTAAACGCCGTCACCAGCTGGACACAAAAAGCTGAGTGCTCTGCACTGGTCGTGCGTCCAGGTTGTGACGTCACGGAGGGGCAGAGCTCCTCTCGTCGCGCCGCACTGCCTTCCGGCTAAGGAAACAAGCAGGCTGCGCGATTCGCAGTTCAGCTTGCGTTACCTGCTTTTCTTCTGTCCAACAGAGTGATTTGCTACCCTGTGTAAGAAACTGTACTCAAATTCGGGAAAAGTAGATTTCAAACACCTTTCCCGATTACCCAGACTGAAGCTTTTTCTGTTTTTGGTGTATCATCTCAGGTGAATTACGAGATGACTACTGAAACAAGGACATGTCCTGAAATTTTTCAGTTCATGTCCTTTTCTAAGCTATCATTCCACAATTTGTATTAAACGATTTAGGGACTTTTAAAGTAGGTATATCAGGACAGGTTCATGGAATAAGAGTCCAGTGCCCGGCGCTGCAGCACCAGCTTGCTCAGTCTGTAAATATTCACCACTTCGACAGCAAAAATGTAAAACATTAATGATAAAAACAATTTTTTAGTTGTAGACTGTCTTTAGACTAGTTTGACTGAGTCTGGTGGGGCAGTCGTAAGACACTGTACCCCAATTCTGAAGGAAGCTGGTTTAAGACCCATTCCAGATATCCAGACTTAGGTTTTTCGTGGTTAAAGCGAATGCTTGAGTGATTCTTTCGATAGGGCACGCCCAATTTCCTTCTGTGGTGTCACCGCCAGACACCACACTTGCTAGGTGGTAGCCTTTAGATCGGCCGCGGTCCGTTAGTATTTTATTTATTTATTTATTTATTGCCAAATTATAGACCTGTTACCTAATGTTTAAAACAGGTCGTACATCTTACAATTTTCGTTCTTCATCTTTTTACAGTTTTCTTTCCTTTTTTTTATCTACAACATTTACAAAGAATGGTTCAAAATAACAATAATTTGAGGTTGAAATATAAATAAAATTTTGTTGTTTTTAAGAAGAATATAAAAAGAAGATAGGATAGATGAGAGATATGTTAGTACCATCACCGAGTGTGACTGACGGTGAATACCTCGGAATGGTTTCATCGAGCCGTTGACCGCCAGTCACACACACACACACACACACACACACACACACACACAAATGGTTATTAGTAGAGAAATAATGTTTCTTATCCTATTTGTTACTAATCCTATGTATTAACTACATTAGGTGTGCATCCATGTACAGCATTTGGTGTTTTCTTGGCTAGATTGCCATCAATTTGCTTATTTACTATCACATCTCAGCTTCCTCCTCTTGTTCCTCCTCATTGTCACTATTTTCGCTGTCACTGTAGGTATCGCTGTCCACCCTCTGGAGATTGTTGTTACGCTGCACATAGGCATTTCTGTGATGTCATGTCCGCATATACTCTTCATGTGTTGTTTTTGAAATACTGTTTGTCAGTGCGTTTAATTGTGCCCATTGTTCTTCGTCTCTTATTGCGGTGTATATATCTATGTCTGTATCTGTGTAATCTAAGTGTAGTGTATGTCTATTGTTCGCGTATTGCCCGCAGAAAAAGACAGTGTGTTCTGGGGAACCTTCTTCCCCGCATGTGCATGTGGGTGTCTGCCTCAGACTCACGCGGTTTAAGTGCGCGGTATAAGGTCCGTGCCCGGTTAAGAAATGTACCATACCGCGGCTGGGATCGATATGTCTCATTCTCAACCGCTCCCTTATGTCAGGGAGGAAGTCGTGCAGTCTACGTCCCTTATCACTTACATCCCACTCACCTTGCCATGTATCCAAACGCCAACTTTTAAGGTGACGTATCGTCTCCATGGGCACACCGGTTATTGTGTGTACCTTATCTAGTCTCCCCACCTTTAACCAGTACCTTGCAGCTCTGTATTTGATCGTGATATCTATGGGGCATATTCCGAGCACCACACACAGTGCATCCGCTGAGGTGGTACCGAAGGCTCCAGATAGCCTAAGTAGGACACTTCTCTGCCCTCGTCTGACGGATGCTTTGTTGGTGACCACGTTCAGTCTATGTGCCCACGTGCTAGCTGCAAAGCTGAGTACTGATTCGAAGAGCGCACAGTGGTATGTACGTATGACTGGTAGAGGTAGCCTGTACTGTTTTGAATTTAGCCTCACCAGTTTGTGGAGTATTTTTTCTGCTTTGTCTGTTGTTAGCCTTATGTGTTCGTGGAAATTCAATTTTTCATCTATGTGTACCCCAAGATAGCGCGTAATGCGTGCTCCTTTGATGTTTGTGTCCCCAATTTTAACCGAAGGATTCCTTTGGAGTGATCCTTTCAGTAAAGTGTATGTTGTTTTGTTTTCGGCTATCCTGAGTTTGTTGTTGTGACACCATTGAGGAATTGTTTGTAGTAATCCACTGGCTTTCTCTTCTAACTGGGCTCTGTTGTTTGCAGTGACTACAACTAATAGGTCATCTGCGTAGGCGACAATTCCGTCTGACCTGTCATCCCCATCCAGAAGTTGTAGGAGGGGTTCGATTGTTATGTCCTAGAAGATGGGGCCGCAGATCGACCCTTGAGGACAGCCTTTGGTAATTCTTTTAATTACTTTCCGGCTGTCCATCTGCCATTCGACTACTCGGTCTTTACAGTAGTCCAGAAAACTGTTGTACAGTGATTGCGGTACCTCCAGATGTCTTAGCCTCTGAAACAGTGCTGGCCACCAAAGATTATCAAATGCTCCGGCAATGTCAATCATTATTGCCATGGCGTATTTCTGTTTTGTGGTGTTAACTATGTGCAGGGCCTGGTTGATGGCATCATCTATTGATCTGCCAGATCTGAAGCCAAACTGGTGTTGGCTCATACCCCTGAGAGCTCTGTGTGTTTGCAGGCGCTTACACAGTAGCTTCTCCTGAATCTTTGCTAGGATGTTTATTAGGCATATTGGCCTGTAAGTCTTTGGATCTGAAGGATCCCTGTCCGCTGATTTCTTAATAATGACTGCTTTGGAGGTTTTCCATACTGTAGGTACCCTGCCCAGCCGTAAGGCGTCGTTCAGTATCGTTGTTAGGAACGGGGTGATCTGCGGTGCTAGTTTTTTCAGTGTTTCCGAGTGGATACCATCTGGTCCAGGTGCTTTTTTGTTTTTGAGCTCTGAGATTGCTAGCGCAACCTCTTCTTGCGCAAAAGGACAGGTGACAGTTGCAGTGTTGTATGGTGTGTGTAGGTTTTCTCTTAGTGTTGCATGATATTGTGTGTCTGTATCGATAACGTCGTCAGGGAGCAGTTTATACAGCAGAAACTCCGCTGTATTCCTCCATCCCCTCGTCATCGTGCCGTCATCCTGCCTTAGCGTTCCCAGAACTAGTGGGGTTTTCATCTTCTCTGTCAGTATTTTGTATGGTTCCCCCATATATTTTGCTCTGTTTGTGTTGTTACAAATAGCTCCCATTGTTGTCTACGCGTGTTGTATAGGGTCTGTCTGTATAAGTCTTGTGCATGCCTATATGCTTCAAGTCTTATTCGTCGGTCCCTATCTGCTATCGCCCTTTGATATAATTTTCGTTTGCGTCTTGCGTCTTGTTTGAGTCTCGTAAGTTCGTTGGTCCATGGTACTGGTGAGCAATTTGTGTTCTTTGCTGTCGGTATTGATGTGTTTTGTGCATGTTGTATCACCTGTGTTAACTTGTGTGCTCTATAATCGATACTTCCATTGATGTTTTGTAGATCGTGTCGTTGGATAATTTCCGTTAATTTGTTCCAGTCTGCTTTGTGCAACAGCAAGTGTCTGGTGTGTGATTTGGTCATTGTGTTCTGAGTGTGAGTTAGTGTGTATGTTATGACATTATGATCACTGCTGGTTATGTTGTCGTGTACAGTCCAGTTTGCTACGTATGCCATTGCTGCATTATTTGCTAGTGTGAAGTCGATATTACTGCTCGTACCATCGAACCCTGCATATGTTGGTATGGGTCCTTCCGTATTCATTACATGTAATTGTGTTTCTTGTATTAGATCCGTGATTATGCGTCCTCTGTCATCTGTTCTGTCTGAGTTCCAGAGGGTCGATCTGGAATTAATGTCAGCACTTATCACTAATTTTTTGCCTCTGGCATACATTACTAGGTCTCTGATGTAGTCTGCATACGGCTGTATTTGATGGCTGTATTGGGCGTACAGCCGGCCGAAGTGGCCGTGCGGTTAAAGGCGCTGCAGTCTGGAGCCGCAAGACCGCTACGGTCGCAGGTTCGAATCCTGCCTCGGGCATGGATGTTTGTGATGTCCTTAGGTTAGTTAGGTTTAACTAGTTCTAAGTTCTAGGGGACTAATAACCTCAGCAGTTGAGTCCCATAGTGCTCAGAGCCATTTTTATTGGGCGTACATGGATGCAATAACCCATGTGACGTTCCCGTTAGTTATCTCTATGGTAACCAAGTGTTGATTGCATAGCTGTGTTACCTTAACTATGTTATAAGTTCTATTTAGAATTACTATTGCAGCCTTACAGTCATTGCTGCCTGTTATTGTGGTAGCATGTTTTGGTAGACATATCAGTTGCCCGTTTCTGTTATAGGGTTCTTGTAAGCACATGATGTCTGCCTGCAGGTCTAGTGCTATTTTAGGGATTTCCGCGCTGACTGTCGTACTGTTTTTTGTATTATGTTGTAAGATATTCATTTTTTGCCTATGTGTTCTGGGTGTTTTACGTGTACAAAACATTTACTGCCAGTCTGTGAGTAATCAAAATATGTTCGTCCGTGTGCTCTTACATGATCTATATATATTTTGTCCAAGTCGAAAGATTCTGACCTGCGCAGGCAGACCTGGAGCATGAGATCGAGCAGCGGCTCTGCTGATGTAGGAATATTTTCTGTCTTTAGGATGATTCTGTCTGTTTGCTCAGTTACTGGAAAACAGAGAGAATCTCCCTTTGGATGGCACAATCTAAGTAGCAATCGCTGCGCTGTCTGCAGTATCTCTTTTTTCTCTAGCCTACTTAAAAGTAAGTTAAGTTCTAAATTATCATAATTAGGTGCAGCTGGCTTGCTGTTGGTGCTGGTTTCTGTTGCGGTCTCTGAGGTGGTACTGGACGGATTGTGGCTTGGTGTTGGCCGCTGATTGGGGGACATTTTAAGACCTCTTTGGGATGTCACACAGTTACTTTTCGTTTTGTCACACGCCTCTTCAATGCTGTTTGCCATCACACGTTTTTCACTGATGTTGGTGGTGCTTGCTGGCGTGGTGTCGGCGATGGTGGTGATTTGTATGGGACTGACTGTATGTGTTATGTTGTCTCTGTTTGTGTTTGGAGAGGAGATTGTTGCTAGACGCACGTTGACATCGTTGCAAATGTCACATGTCTCTCCCTCAGATTTGTCCTCATCTAATTGGTCTACTTTTATAAGTCTGGGTCCAGTAGTTTTGAGTTTTGTATTGGTCTGTAGCCTGAGTGTTCCGATGTGTTTTGATTCAGGGACTGCATGCCTGTCTGTTCCTTGTTCCTTTTTCCCGGGGTGAAGAGTGCCTCCCGAAACAAATTTGACTGGTTTGATGTACTGTTCACATTTACGTGTGTCGTAGGGTTTTCCATGTGATGATGATTCTGGTTTGTGTTCGTCCTGTGTGTGTGTGGTGTGATGTACTTCGGCTGGGAGAAATTGTGAGGGAGTATGTCGGTTTTGTTTGTACATTTTCTTGTGCACAATATATGTAAGTTCATCTTCCAACTCATCTGTCCTCTGCATTAATGTTATTTGGAAGTTTATCCAGTGCTGTAATTGTCTTTTAATTTGCTTTGCCACCTCGTAGTGGATGGAACCACAGATTGTCATGTCATCTATATATTCTATCGTATTAATGCAGCTATCCTGTAACGTCGTTGAGTGTGTTAGGGGCGGGATGGGTTCACTATCGACGTAATTCTCCGGCAGAAGATTCATTTGTCTTCTCCAGGAAATTGCTCTTTGGTAGCTTCTCTGTAATGTTGACGGTGATTTGTATTTATGTGTTTTGGGTGATTGGCTTTGGGCGTTCGTGTTTCTTGCGTGTGTGCTGATTTTAGCTGCCATAGTCTATACTGTCCAGGAGCCGGTCATGCAGCTGTTTATAGGTCTGACAATCACCTCCTTTTGTTTTATTGCAGACGCGGCCTCTGTATTTGCAGGGGATACAGACGCAAACCGCGGACCTGCACTCACTGCGCTTGTGTCCTTGGTTGCCGCACTTGGCACACGTGACGTCGGCTTTTCTGCAGGTTTTAGTCGTATGTCCTAGGTCGAAACACTTAAAACACTTGTTTACTACTGTATAGTCTTTGACAGAAAGTGATTCGAGGTCTATGTAGACTCTCTGTCTTCTTGTAAGGATTCTGTACAGGTGTGGGCTGACCTCCAGTATCTGGTGACTGAAACCCCTTCCCCTAGGCCCTGTTTTGAATGTTATTTTGACCTCTCTGTTGAAGTCTTCTTTCGTGGTGTCACCGCTTAGATTCTGCTCGTAAAGGCTTTCTAGAAACTCTTCGTCGGTAAGTGTATCTGGCACGTGATATACTGCCACGAGTGGCTTGCGTTTTCGCGGTCCTTCACAGACAATGGTGTGCAGGTCTTTAGTCTTTTCTAAAGTTAGTATACGTCGGACCCGCGTGTCGCCACTATCAGTGATTGCAGACCGAGCGCCGCCACACGGCATGTCTAGAGACACTTCCTAGCACTCGCCCCAGTTGTACAACCGACTTTGCTAGCGATGGTTCACTGACAAAGTACGCTCTCATTTTCCGAGACGATAGTTTAGCATAACCTTCAGCTACGTCATTTGCTACGACCTAGCAAGGCGCCATTATCAGTTACTATTGATATTGATTCATGTACCGTCAAGACCGACGTTCTTCATTAACGGATTAAAGTTAAGTGTGGTGTCACCGCCAGACACCACACTTGCTAGGTGGTAGCCTTTAAATCGGCCGCGGTCCTCTAGTATACGTCGGACCTGCGTGTTGCCACTGTCAGTGATTGCAGACCGAGCGCCGCCACATGGCAGGTCTAGAGAGACTTCCTAGCACTCGTCCCCAGTTGTACAGCCGACTTTGCTAGCAATGGTTCACTGACAAATTACGCTCTCATTTGCCGAGACGATAGTTAGCATAGCCTTCAGCTACGTCATTTGCTACGACCTAGCAAGGCGCCATTATCATTTGTTATTTATCTTGGGATGCATGTACAGTCAGACCGATGTTCACCAATTATGGATGAAAGTATTCCAGCAGCTACGTACTTTTCTTTATAGTATAATTACTTTACCTTGTTCCAGACCTCACGCCAGTCTGCGTGAGCTTAAACGCGTGCCTTTCGGCTTCCTCCAAGCCCCGTGAATTGGCTCCTGCCAATTCACAACATTGGCGACGACTAAATCGCGTTTGTACCAATTGATACCCTGATTTACTTGTGTCATGGCTTCGCCACAATCTCCAGATGTACTGTCCGAATTTTATCGCTTGCAGAATCAGCAGACGCAGGCCTTATTGGATGCCCTTGGACAGCTCGTCCAGGGTCAACGTGCAATGCAAAACGATGCGGCAGCCGCCGCTCCACCGCTACCACAGCCGCAACACGCAGTTGCACCACCTTTTCGTCCTTTTGATGCTGCACTGGAAAGCTGGACGGAGTGGTCACGCCAATTTGGATTCCATCTCGCCGCCTACAGAATTCAAGGTAATGAGCGGCAGCCTTTTCTCCTTTCCGCCGTAGGCGTCCAGACGTACTGTGTGATAGTGAAATTATTTCCCCGACGCGACGTAGCAACTCTGTCCTACGACGAAATTTTGTCAGCATTAGATGCATATTTCAAAGAATCAGTCAATGTAGTTGTAAAAAGGTACCTTCTTTCGTACAAAACGTATGGCAGGTCAGACTAATAGGGAGTGGGTTGCAACTTTGCAAGGCCTTACTAGGGATTGTGCTTTTGAGTGTGAATGTGGACTCCCTTATTCAGATACTGTGGTATGTGATGCTATTGCACAGAACGTTTCTGATGTTCGTATAAGGGAACAGATTTTGAAACTATTCAATCCCTCCCTTGAACAAGTGATGGACACGGAATAGTAAACAGCCCTCGCGCCCGTCCACGCAGCTGCCACCAAGCTCTCCGCCACGTATGCCGCGCAAGCGAGCAAATGCAGTGAAATCATGCCCGCGGTGTGCTACTAGACATTCGCGTGAGAATTGCCCGTCACGCCAAGCTATTTGCTTTATCTGTAATAAAAGAGGCCATGTTCAAAGTGTTTGCCAGAAAAAGCTCAGAACGGACACTCACAACCATTCCAGGCCCTTTGCTTCGCGCCGGAATCGGAATCGAACCAAGAATACTCAGGCTCGTGAACCTTCGCCCATGGAATATCATGTAGTTCATTCCACTCTGCCCAGTGCCACTCTCTCTAACAGTGACTGTGTTCGTCCCACAAATCGTGTGCGTCGACATCGACGGAAATCCCGTCAAGTCGCAAGTGATTCTGTACCAGTGTCAGTTCACGTTGCATGAGACAGTCGCTCTTGTCGTCAGCAGGACAATAAACTTTTTGTAGATTTGGACATTAATGGCAACGTGATACCATTCCAGCTCATACCGGAGCTGCAGTTTCCTTGATCAATCAAGACACGTACAAACAGCTGGGCACCCATCCGTTGCGTGCCGCAAATGTTAAGCTCAGTAGTTATTCAGGACCAGCAATCCCTGTGTTAGGACAGTGCAGCCTTCTTGCAACATACAAAGGACAAACAAAACTTGTGTCATTTTACATACTTCGTTCTTCTGCTGCAGTGAACTTGTTTGGTTTAGATTTATTTCAGTTGTTTAACTTGTCTATAGTCAATCAGGTCGTGTAATGTTTTTGCAACCTCATCACATAATGCGTGGGGAACATTGCGCGCTCTGAAAAATTTCGGTTGCGCGTTTACTTTCAGTTCCAAATGTGCGGTATAGTTCTTAGCGCAACCAAGGCCCGGTGCAAAAATGCCTGCAAACTCTTCACATAGACGAGAAATACTGGCTGAAGGCACAGTCTGATTCACTGATAGGATACAAACTGTTTGTGCGTCGGTCCCTACTGCAGCAAACTATCTGGACGATATTGTGATCTCCGGAAAGATGGAAGAATAAGATTTAGCCAATCTCAGAACATTATTTCAGGTCTTGCGACAAAATGGTCTTCGCTTGCGGAAGGACAAATGTGTGTTTTTTGCTCGTGAGTTACCCTATCTGGGACATGTAATCAATGTCCAAGGCATACATCCCAGTCCCGAGCACCTCCGTGCCATACAAGACTTGCCTTCGCCGCAGAATTTGAAGCAGCTACAGAGTGTGCTGGGAAAAATCAATTATTATCATCGCTATGTGCGCCACGCCTCTTCCATTTCAGCTCCGCTTCATCGCTTACGCCGTAAAGGTGTTCCGTTCGTCTGGACGACGGAATGCGAACGCGCCTTTCGCCAGTTGAAATCGGCGTTGCTTTCCAATACTTGCCTTACGCCATTCGATCCCCAGAAACCCCTTCTGTTGATGGTGGATGGATCGGATTTCGGGATCGGTGCTGTGCTTGCGCACAAAGATGGATCGCATGATCGCCCTATTGCCTTTGCGTCCAAATTGCTCTCGTCTGCGCAACGACATTATTCACAGATCGAGAAAGAAGCGTTGGCTCTCGTATTTGGTGTTACAAAGTTTCATGATTTCTTGTATGGTCGTCACTTTACCATCATCACAGACCACAAACTTTTGACATCGCTTTTTCATCCGCACAAGCCTGTACCTCCGCGTACAGCGCAGAAATTCATTCGCTGGTCTATTTTCCTCTCGCAGTACCGCTACGATATCTTGTATCGGTCCACTGCTAAGCATGGAAACGCCGATGCGTTTTCCCGTTTGCCTGTTGCTGAGGATAGAGCATTCGATTCTTCCGAACTTGCTTGCATGTTCATTGATTCGGAAACTGATGAAGTGGTCGAATCGTTTCCGATTGATTTGCGTCGTGTAGCTACGGCCACAGCTGCTGACCCTGTCCTTGCTACCGTTTTGCGTTTTGTTGCTACGCAATGGCCCTTGTCAATGTCACGGATCGAGGATCCGTTGGTTCGCCGATTTTTTGCTCACAAGGAGAGACTTTTTGTTCGACGTGGTGTTTTGCTGTTGCGTTCTGATAATGATCAGTCCAGGGTCCCACGTTCGTTACAGTCCTCTGTCTTACGGCTTCTCCACCAAGGACATTGGGGTATGGTGAGAACGAAACAACTTGCTCGTCAGCACTGTACTTGGTTCGGAATCGATGCTGCGATTACGCGTATGTGCTCTTCTTGCATGGCGTGTGCCGAGCAACAATCCGCACCACCGCGGAAATTTTTTGCATGGCCGAAAGCCACTACCCCTTGGCAACGCCTACACATCGATTTTGCTGGTCCATTCTGGAATGCTCGATGGTTGGTTGTGGTCGATTCATTCAGTAATTTTCCTTTTGTTTCTTGATGTCTTCCACGACGTCATCTGCCACCATCCAAGCGTTATCTGCTATCTTTTGCATTGAAGGTCTTCCATAGACTATTTTTTCCGACAATGGCCCACAATTCATGTCCGCAGAATTTCAGTCGTTCTGCAAGGCCAATGGTATTCAACATCTGACATTTTTCGCCTCAATCAAACGGTGCCGCTGACAGATTGGTCCGGACTTTCAAGTCACAGATGTTGAAGTTGAAAGAGTCGCATTCTCTGGGGACGCGTTATTGCTCTTTTTATCCTCGTATCGCTCTCAGCCCCGAGATGGTCGCTCGCCGGCTGAGTTGCTCCACGGTTGTCCTCATCGAACTTTGATGTCATTGCTGCATTCGCCGCATCAGGTTCCTGTGCAGCGGCAGACGCCTGCTTTTGCTCCAGGCGACATTGTATCCTATCGCAATTATCGCGGTTCACGGCGTTGGCTCGCAGGGCACATTCTTCGCTGCCTCGGCCGCGCTATGTATCTGGTTTTGGGGGCCTCTGGTGAGGTGCGTCGGCATTTCAATCAGCTGCGCCGCTGTCGTCGCACGGGTTCTGCCGCTCCCCGTCTGCTTTCAGCGACGGTGCCGTCCGGTCAGCGCCCTGGGGACCCATCTACTGGCTCGCCTCAGCCCCGGGTGTTACCGACGATGCCTTCCATTTTGCCCCATGGCGACGCGCCGCCGCCGCCGCCGGTCCTCCCACCGGCGCCGCCCGTAGTGGACGCGTCGCTGCAACCGCCGGGCGCCTCCCTGGGTCACGCGCCGCCGATCGCTTCCCGTGACCAGCTGTCCTCCGACATGGACTCATGCCCGCTCCGGACCACATGGCGTCTTCGCCCGTCGGGTGCCCCGACCCGATGGAGGTGGACTCTTCGGCCCCTCCTGTCTCTCTACGGGCGCATACTCCGCATGTTGGCGTGCACCCTGGACTAGATTTTCAGGCGTTTCCTAGCTCCCCTCGGACCGAATGGCAGGGTGCGGGTGGCACGGCCTCGCCTGTTGTTAGGCTCCCCACCTCGTCGCATACGCAAACATGGGGTCCTCTCCACGGCGGGCGGAAGCCTTATACCACAACCGTCCGCCGATTTGCGGGGGAGGAACGTGGTGTCACCGCCAGACACCACACTTGCTAGGTGGTAGCCTTTAAATCGGCCGCGGTCCGCTAGTATACGTCGGACCCGCGTGTCGCCACTGTCAGTGATTGCAGACCGAGCGCCGCCACGCGGCAGGTCTAGAGAGACAATTCCTAGCACTCGTCCCCAGTTGTACAGCCGACTTTGCTAGCAATGGTTCACTGACAAATTACGCTCTCATTTGCCGAGACGATAGTTAGCATAGCCTTCAGCTACGTCATTTGCTACGACCTAGCAAGGCGCCATTATCATTTGTTATTTATCTTGGGATGCATGTACAGTCAGACCGATGTTCACCAATTATGGATTGAAGTATTCCAGCAGCTACGTACTTTTCTTTATAGTATAATTACTTTACCTTGTTCCAGACCTCACGCCAGTCTGCGTGAGCTTAAACGCGTGCCTTTCGGCTTCCTCCAAGCCCCGTGAATTGGCTCCTGCCAATTCACAACATTGGCGACGACTAAATCGCGTTTGTACCAATTGATACCCTGATTTACTTGTGTCATGGCTTCGCCACAATCTCCAGATGTACTGTCCGAATTTTATCGCTTGCAGAATCAGCAGACGCAGGCCTTATTGGATGCCCTTGGACAGCTCGTCCAGGGTCAACGTGCAATGCAAAACGATGCGGCAGCCGCCGCTCCACCGCTACCACAGCCGCAACACGCAGTTGCACCACCTTTTCGTCCTTTTGATGCTGCACTGGAAAGCTGGACGGAGTGGTCACGCCAATTTGGATTCCATCTCGCCGCCTACAGAATTCAAGGTAATGAGCGGCAGCCTTTTCTCCTTTCCGCCGTAGGCGTCCTGACGTACTGTGTGATAGTGAAATTATTTCCCCGACGCGACGTAGCAACTCTGTCCTACGACGAAATTTTGTCAGCATTAGATGCATATTTCAAAGAATCAGTCAATGTAGTTGTAAAAAGGTACCTTCTTTCGTACAAAACGTATGGCAGGTCAGACTAATAGGGAGTGGGTTGCAACTTTGCAAGGCCTTACTAGGGATTGTGCTTTTGAGTGTGAATGTGGACTCCCTTATTCAGATACTGTGGTATGTGATGCTATTGCACAGAACGTTTCTGATGTTCGTATAAGGGAACAGATTTTGAAACTATTCAATCCCTCCCTTGAACAAGTGATGGACACGGAATAGTAAACAGCCCTCGCGCCCGTCCACGCAGCTGCCACCAAGCTCTCCGCCACGTATGCCGCGCAAGTGAGCAAATGCAGTGAAATCATGCCCGCGGTGTGCTACTAGACATTCGCGTGAGAATTGCCCGTCACGCCAAGCTATTTGCTTTATCTGTAATAAAAGAGGCCATGTTCAAAGTGTTTGCCAGAAAAAGCTCAGAACGGACACTCACAACCATTCCAGGCCCTTTGCTTCGCGCCGGAATCGGAATCGAACCAAGAATACTCAGGCTCGTGAACCTTCGCCCATGGAATATCATGTAGTTCATTCCACTCTGCCCAGTGCCACTCTCTCTAACAGTGACTGTGTTCGTCCCACAAATCGTGTGCGTCGACATCGACGGAAATCCCGTCAAGTCGCAAGTGATTCTGTACCAGTGTCAGTTCACGTTGCATGAGACAGTCGCTCTTGTCGTCAGCAGGACAATAAACTTTTTGTAGATTTGGACATTAATGGCAACGTGATACCATTCCAGCTCATACCGGAGCTGCAGTTTCCTTGATCAATCAAGACACGTACAAACAGCTGGGCACCCATCCGTTGCGTGCCGCAAATGTTAAGCTCAGTAGTTATTCAGGACCAGCAATCCCTGTGTTAGGACAGTGCAGCCTTCTTGCAACATACAAAGGACAAACAAAACTTGTGTCATTTTACATACTTCGTTCTTCTGCTGCAGTGAACTTGTTTGGTTTAGATTTATTTCAGTTGTTTAACTTGTCTATAGTCAATCAGGTCGTGTAATGTTTTTGCAACCTCATCACATAATGCGTGGGGAACATTGCGCGCTCTGAAAAATTTCGGTTGCGCGTTTACTTTCAGTTCCAAATGTGCGGTATAGTTCTTAGCGCAACCAAGGCCCGGTGCAAAAATGCCTGCAAACTCTTCACATAGACGAGAAATACTGGCTGAAGGCACAGTCTGATTCACTGATAGGATACAAACTGTTTGTGCGTCGGTCCCTACTGCAGCAAACTATCTGGACGATATTGTGATCTCCGGAAAGATGGAAGAATAAGATTTAGCCAATCTCAGAACATTATTTCAGGTCTTGCGACAAAATGGTCTTCGCTTGCGGAAGGACAAATGTGTGTTTTTTGCTCGTGAGTTACCCTATCTGGGACATGTAATCAATGTCCAAGGCATACATCCCAGTCCCGAGCACCTCCGTGCCATACAAGACTTGCCTTCGCCGCAGAATTTGAAGCAGCTACAGAGTGTGCTGGGAAAAATCAATTATTATCATCGCTATGTGCGCCACGCCTCTTCCATTTCAGCTCCGCTTCATCGCTTACGCCGTAAAGGTGTTCCGTTCGTCTGGACGACGGAATGCGAACGCGCCTTTCGCCAGTTGAAATCGGCGTTGCTTTCCAATACTTGCCTTACGCCATTCGATCCCCAGAAACCCCTTCTGTTGATGGTGGATGGATCGGATTTCGGGATCGGTGCTGTGCTTGCGCACAAAGATGGATCGCATGATCGCCCTATTGCCTTTGCGTCCAAATTGCTCTCGTCTGCGCAACGACATTATTCACAGATCGAGAAAGAAGCGTTGGCTCTCGTATTTGGTGTTACAAAGTTTCATGATTTCTTGTATGGTCGTCACTTTACCATCATCACAGACCACAAACTTTTGACATCGCTTTTTCATCCGCACAAGCCTGTACCTCCGCGTACAGCGCAGAAATTCATTCGCTGGTCTATTTTCCTCTCGCAGTACCGCTACGATATCTTGTATCGGTCCACTGCTAAGCATGGAAACGCCGATGCGTTTTCCCGTTTGCCTGTTGCTGAGGATAGAGCATTCGATTCTTCCGAACTTGCTTGCATGTTCATTGATTCGGAAACTGATGAAGTGGTCGAATCGTTTCCGATTGATTTGCGTCGTGTAGCTACGGCCACAGCTGCTGACCCTGTCCTTGCTACCGTTTTGCGTTTTGTTGCTACGCAATGGCCCTTGTCAATGTCACGGATCGAGGATCCGTTGGTTCGCCGATTTTTTGCTCACAAGGAGAGACTTTTTGTTCGACGTGGTGTTTTGCTGTTGCGTTCTGATAATGATCAGTCCAGGGTCCCACGTTCGTTACAGTCCTCTGTCTTACGGCTTCTCCACCAAGGACATTGGGGTATGGTGAGAACGAAACAACTTGCTCGTCAGCACTGTACTTGGTTCGGAATCGATGCTGCGATTACGCGTATGTGCTCTTCTTGCATGGCGTGTGCCGAGCAACAATCCGCACCACCGCGGAAATTTTTTGCATGGCCGAAAGCCACTACCCCTTGGCAACGCCTACACATCGATTTTGCTGGTCCATTCTGGAATGCTCGATGGTTGGTTGTGGTCGATTCATTCAGTAATTTTCCTTTTGTTTCTTGATGTCTTCCACGACGTCATCTGCCACCATCCAAGCGTTATCTGCTATCTTTTGCATTGAAGGTCTTCCATAGACTATTTTTTCCGACAATGGCCCACAATTCATGTCCGCAGAATTTCAGTCGTTCTGCAAGGCCAATGGTATTCAACATCTGACATTTTTCGCCTCAATCAAACGGTGCCGCTGACAGATTGGTCCGGACTTTCAAGTCACAGATGTTGAAGTTGAAAGAGTCGCATTCTCTGGGGACGCGTTATTGCTCTTTTTATCCTCGTATCGCTCTCAGCCCCGAGATGGTCGCTCGCCGGCTGAGTTGCTCCACGGTTGTCCTCATCGAACTTTGATGTCATTGCTGCATTCGCCGCATCAGGTTCCTGTGCAGCGGCAGACGCCTGCTTTTGCTCCAGGCGACATTGTATCCTATCGCAATTATCGCGGTTCACGGCGTTGGCTCGCAGGGCACATTCTTCGCTGCCTCGGCCGCGCTATGTATCTGGTTTTGGGGGCCTCTGGTGAGGTGCGTCGGCATTTCAATCAGCTGCGCCGCTGTCGTCGCACGGGTTCTGCCGCTCCCCGTCTGCTTTCAGCGACGGTGCCGTCCGGTCAGCGCCCTGGGGACCCATCTACTGGCTCGCCTCAGCCCCGGGTGTTACCGACGATGCCTTCCATTTTGCCCCATGGCGACGCGCCGCCGCCGCCGCCGGTCCTCCCACCGGCGCCGCCCGTAGTGGACGCGTCGCTGCAACCGCCGGGCGCCTCCCTGGGTCACGCGCCGCCGATCGCTTCCCGTGACCAGCTGTCCTCCGACATGGACTCATGCCCGCTCCGGACCACATGGCGTCTTCGCCCGTCGGGTGCCCCGACCCGATGGAGGTGGACTCTTCGGCCCCTCCTGTCTCTCTACGGGCGCATACTCCGCATGTTGGCGTGCACCCTGGACTAGATTTTCAGGCGTTTCCTAGCTCCCCTCGGACCGAATGGCAGGGTGCGGGTGGCACGGCCTCGCCTGTTGTTAGGCTCCCCACCTCGTCGCATACGCCAACATGGGGTCCTCTCCACGGCGGGCGGAAGCCTTATACCACAACCGTCCGCCGATTTGCGGGGGAGGAATGTGGTGTCACCGCCAGACACCACACTTGCTAGGTGGTAGCCTTTAAATCGGCCGCGGTCCGCTAGTATACGTCGGACCCGCGTGTCGCCACTGTCAGTGATTGCAGACCGAGCGCCGCCACGCGGCAGGTCTAGAGAGACAATTCCTAGCACTCGTCCCCAGTTGTACAGCCGACTTTGCTAGCAATGGTTCACTGACAAATTACGCTCTCATTTGCCGAGACGATAGTTAGCATAGCCTTCAGCTACGTCATTTGCTACGACCTAGCAAGGCGCCATTATCATTTGTTATTTATCTTGGGATGCATGTACAGTCAGACCGATGTTCACCAATTATGGATTGAAGTATTCCAGCAGCTACGTACTTTTCTTTATAGTATAATTACTTTACCTTGTTCCAGACCTCACGCCAGTCTGCGTGAGCTTAAACGCGTGCCTTTCGGCTTCCTCCAAACCCCGTGAATTGGCTCCTGCCAATTCACAACATTAAGTATTCCACCAGCTACGTCCGTTTTTCTAAATTCTGATTTCCTTGTCCTGTTCCAGACCTCACGCCAGCCTGCGTGAGCTAAAACGCGTGCCTTTCGGCCTCCTCCTAGTAACACGGTGTTGGCTCTCCTGCCAACCAAAACACCTTCCCCACCTTTTCCCAACCAGACCTTGTACTTCGCCTGTAATGGTCTCGCCGTCTACGTGACGCTGAACCCTAACTTTCCTTCCTTCCTTCTCTTATATGGGTTTGGTGTTCTCCATAACGCACTTATTAATCAAAATTGTTCGTCTGTATATAAAAAATCTGTTCTGTATTATAACTGTGTACGTGAGGGTCTAGGCAGCTGCCTTGAAACTGCCTCTGTAAGAATCATATGTTTCAGTCGTCAGTGTTAGTTATGTTAGTGTGTTAATTTAGAAACTAGAGGAAGATGACAACTTTACGGCACAACGATTAGTCATTGTATTTTCAGTCGTCAGTCTTTTGACTGATTTGAGGCGGCTCTTCACCAATCCTGATTTGTGTTAGTCTTTTCATTTCTAAGCAACTACTACACCAACTTCCTCTACAATCTGTTTTTCATACCCTAATCTTTTACGCCTCTGCTGCTCCTTCCAGCGGCAAGGTGAACATACCTGGATTCCGTGACAGATATTCTATTGAACTTTCCCTTCTTCTTGTATGGGTCTTCGACATACTTCTTCCTTCATCTATTCTGTTTACAACTTCTTCTTTAACTGTTCACTAAATTTTTAACGTTCTTCGGTAATAACAAGTTTAAATGCTTTCAGATACTTTTTGTCTAGATTTCCGATGGTCCAAATTCTGCTTTCACCCAACGCTGCGGTCCAGACGTACATGTCCAGGAACTTCTTCTCTTCTTCGACGTCAGTATCTGATACTAGCGTCAGTATCCGATACTAATACGGCTCTTTTATGGAGGAAAGCTTTCGTCTCCAGCGGATAATCTGCATGTGATAACTTCTTCGTTTCTACCATCTTCTGAGATTTTTCTTCGTAATCTGGAAATTCTTTCACGTCTTTCGTTACTGTGTTATAAAAATAGTTATCTAATAACTGGGGACGACTGATTAAGGTAATTAACATCAGAAGCAATTGATGTTAGCACTATGTTTTTTTTTTTTATCAGTCAATTTTCAGTTCTTCGGCTATAAGTAACAAGGGCGCTTTCATCAGCACTTGTAACGCTTCTTCGCACCCATTGTGGTTCCGAATACCCATCTGCTCAGGAGTATTCCATAATTTTTTAAACACAAATGTCCTCATAAATTGAAGGGCACTGATCAGTACGAAATTCGGCCGCCTACAGCTTGCTTAAAACAGGCAAGATTTTATGAATACATGGTAAACTGATCAGACCACCCACTTATGTCAAAGAACGTTTCTTAGAATAGATCAATAAAAACGCGAAACTCACTCAAACTGAGGATGGTATCCTTCTATTACCGAACGGTCTTTGGATGACATAGAATATTGTTGATAGACACAAGTAGTTGGAGGGCGTTTCAACAGAGAAGTTTCTGCTTTTCACTTGAAAGGGTTAGGTGCTGGGGTTTCTGCTGAACATTCCAATTTCAGGCATTGCATCTATCACAAGAAATAAATGATGACAAAATAGTATACCTCTTGCAGTAAACTGAAAGCGTGATTCTGTAATCAGTTTCTCTATACGAAATTTCTTCTTGACTGACGTATACACAAAGCTTCATAGGTCCAGTCAATTAATGCAGTATATAAATTATAAATAGTACTATTCAATGGAAGTTCCTTTCCAGCCTTATGTATTTATAGTTAAAATGTCCAGTATGAATTTTATGATACATGTATTAATTATTTGTCGTATACGCCGATGTAGGGCAGTTCGTTGTTTCAGCGACTATCCTGAGAGTGGCTTGGGAATAGTAATAAGTACAGTTTAATTCGGTTTAACGATTTATTCTCCAGGACCTATTTCAGGAATACTGGATATATTACACTACAGTACGAAATTTCCACAGGCTTTCTTCTGTGTACGCCATTGCAGTACCTGTGTTGTTACGAGCGATGCACTGTTCCTTCGGACGTGCACGGATGTCCGAGGGAAGAAATGCTGCGGGACTAGAGCCATTGTACTAGCGGTGGTCGCGAATACGGGCAACCATCAACTGTATAAGGGAACGATGACAGTGAAAGCTGGTACCGGATCGGGGACTCGAACCCGCTTTTACCCTCCGTGCAAGATTCGCGGCCAGACCCAAACGCCCATATGATGTTCCTGCGTTACTATCCGTACTCGTACACACATTATCCAGTTCCTATACGGGGGAAGACATTTTTCATTGAAAGTCACTGCCTGATATCGGCGGATAAATGAGACACTGCAGCGGCTGTGTCGTTAAGAAGAACTATGCACTGTGCCTTCGGACATTCATGGATGTCTTGCGCGGACAGCCAATGCGGTTAATGCGATCGCTAGGGTAAAAAGGGAAATCCGGGTTCGAATCCCAGTCCAGCACAAATTTTCGTTCTCACCGTACCATTATACAGCTGGTACTTGCCGGTAACCGCAATCGTGAATGCATTTCATGTATTTCTTCTACATTACAGAAACAGTAAAATACTATAGTTGAATCATTTATGTAAACTACAGTGTGGAGAATTGGAAGCTGAAAACCTACCTATATGGAAATGTACATCCATCAGGAAAAAATTTTCTAATACATGTTACAGTCAGTTTTATGGAGTCAGTAATTTATGTGGCAATTAGGAAGTAAATTAAAGTTCATTACACAAGGATATATAGTGACATTATTACAAAAAAGGAATATCAGACATCTAGTCTAACGTCGCTTTTTTTTGTATGTGAAGGCTACTCTCCAGAACTTGCCATCGGAATCTTGATACAGTTTTCACTAATAGATAGTCTTATTCACTAGGAAAGTTTCTGAATATAATTTATTACCGCCACACCAGACAAGCCGTCAGGCCGTAAATACTTGCTGCAATCCACGCAAAGCCAGAGCGGGTGGCAACTTAAGACTAAACGAGGAAAAGGTAGAAGCCAGACTGAGAAGAAATGCGGCTCATTCAAGCAAAAATTACCTTAAAAAAATTCTCGTTCAGTCAATTGCGGCATGTAAGTGAATGACGGGTCATGCACGAAAAGAAGAAAATTTGAGTTATTGGCAAAATTTCTGTGAAACTCCATGGCCAATAACGTATATTCTCCTACAAGCACCAGAACAGCGGTAACCAGTGTTTAGAGCTGTCCAAAGATGGCACTACTGTCTGAGACCGACATCCATGTTCAAGTGATGAGTTCCGCACCAACCCTCTGTTAGTGTCTTGCCGTGCACTTGTGTGAATTGCTGACAACTGAAGTAGCTCTGTGGTTTCTTTGGAACAATAGGACATTGATGAATTAATTCTCACGTATAAATAAAACCCGATATTGGAAAACGGAAAGTAAAACTTCTCCACAATAGAGGAAGAGAAGAAACTAGGCAGCGAAGGAAAGGAATTTACTCGAGAAGACAATACTGTGGTTCCAGCAAAAGAGGGTCGCAAGCGCCAGATAGACCTTGATCGTTGTTTTAACATTTACTGTAAGGCTCAGAATAAATGTAAGTAATGTTAAAGTATTTTAATGCCTTTAATTTATTATTGAATTGCGTATGACAAAATCATCGTTCTGATTATGGGGTTAACTACTTACATGGAGTCATTTACTTACCGAACAGAAAACGATTACTTTACGGAAATAGAACACAAGTTTTTGGTGAAAGGACACTCTTATGTGTCTTGTGATCGTGGTTTTGCATGTAATGAGAAAGAAAAGAGGCTAACGGTGTGTGAAGTTCCCAAAGATTTAATTGTCTCACCACTCAATGTTCGGGCACAAAGCCATTCACAGCGACTGTTACGCAAGAAAGAGATTTTTACGACATTAAGTCAACTGTTGAAAAAATACAATCTCGGCAATGAGCATATTTCAAAAACACAGTGGATCAGACTGACGAACGGGTGGGAGTACTGCAAGTTCGGTCAACTCTCAATAACAAAAACACAGTGGATCAGACTGACGAACGGGTGGGAGTACTGCAAGTTCGGTCAACTCTCAATACAATTGAAAAGTTCAGGGAACATTACGTCTTGAAGAGGGACGTGATCACTCGTACAGCTGGAACACTACGCTGTGAACCTAGGTTATCTGAAGAAAAGAGAAGAGATTTAGCTAAAATGATTTCATTTGTAAAAGAGGAGAATAGGTGAATTTACGAGAACGTTGTGAAATGAGTGAAACTGGGTATGATGGTACCTGTATCGTTATTTATGTTAAAACAGTTACATACAGAACATTTCATTTTCTTAAAATTTTGTATTATTTTCTTTTTAAACCTATTGACGTAGAATAAAAACACATATATAGCATGAAACCAGTATAGTTTTTGTGTTTGTGTCGTGATCCCTAACTTTTAACTGCTATATAATAATTTGCCTGTTTATCTCTGAATCAGATTTTTGGTGCTTGACGCAGTATTTACTTGCATGGCACAATTACTGAGTACTGCTCGTCGTGTTAGGATTACTGCTTCGAGGGATTAAATGGGGATTTGAAGATTGTAAGAAAATCGGCACTGATCGTTATGGGATCGCTTAGTAAGAGCGACAGGGACGCAGAGATACTCAACTAAGTCCACTAGAAGACGACAAAAGTGAGGCGCTCTGCATTACATTGAAGATGACAAGCATAAAATCCGATATATTCCATCGTACACTGAGGTTTGTCTGGCAGTCATTCTCTCCGCGCAAAACTTGAGAATGAAATAGGAGGAATAGGGTGAGGGGGAGGGAGGGGAGAAGACAGAGGCAGTGGATTTATCTTCCCCCACTCACCCCACCTAAACGTATTGCCACGATTATACGGAATTGAGTACCAGTTATGAGAGGACAGCCGCCGACAAGAATTGACACATTACTGTGAAAGTACGTTTGCTGAAGATACACGAAGTGCACGCGGAGCTGAACCGCTCGACCCGGAAGTGAGTGTACCTTTTCCCACACAAATACATCAGGCAAACAGTTAGTCAGCCCTCGGAGACATCATGCAAGGACTGTATGATACCGTCTCTGGCCTTCAGAATGGCCTTAATTAGGCGAGGAATTCTTCATGTATGCAGTCGGTGACAGGCTTGGATGGATCTGCATTCACAGACAGCAGTAATTCCTGTCAGGTTTGAAACCGATAGTCGTGACAAGGCGTGAAAGACGTCTCCGATCCCCGTCGGTTAGATCATCTTACAGCCACTGTGTTACACTGTGTGACGTATGTGCGATTGATGCACCATATCTTGTAGACACCTGGGACAGCCAGCACTGATACACAAACAACCAGGCAACTTAATTCACGGTGGGATCATGGGCACGTCCAAACACGATGCCGTTCTATCAGGTCTCCATGTTGACTCATCTTACTACGCTGATTTCAGACAACCGACTGACACACACACACACACACACACACCACTTCACTGCCATGATCTGTGTCAGCTCTGGCACCATATTTCTACAGGGCTTAAAACAACCAGTGTGCCCTTTAAAGTGTGTGACTGGTGTGCAAAACTTAAACACGGAAGTAACTCTCGTATGATTTGTCACTGTCAAGTAACACAGCACCGTGAAACTTGGAAAACACGTAGAAAGAGCTGCTACAGTACACTACAGAAGCTAACTGACAGAATTACGCAATGAGACTGAAATTGAACTTGTTGTCCGGTTCCAAATTTTTTCTCAGTAAATTCCGGTATAGGAGAAATATAGCAAGTGTTTTTTACTCTGCAGAAGTAAATCCGCGTGTAATAAGCAGGAAATGGAAGAGGATGTAGATGAAGATGAAATGGGAGATATGATACTGCGTGAAGAGTTTGACAGAGCATTGAAAGACCTGAGTCGAAACAAGTCCCCGGGAGTAGACAACATTTCATTAGAACTACCGACAGCCTTGGGAGAGCCAGTCCTGACAAAACTCTACCATCTGGTGAGCAAGATGTATGAGACAGGTGAAATACCCTCAGACTTCAAGAAGAATATAATAATTCCAATCCCAATGAAAGCATGTGTTGACAGGTGTGAAAATTACCGAACTATCAGTTTAATAAGTCACGGCTGCAAAATACTAACGCGAATTCTTTACAGACGAATGGAAAACCTAGTAGAAGCCGACCTAGGGGAAGATCAGTTTGGATTCCGTAGAAATATTGGAACACGTGAGGCAATACTGACCTTACGACTTATCTTAGAAGAAAGATTAAAGAAAGGCAAACCTACGTTTCTAGCATTTGTAGACTTAGAGAAAGCTTTTGACAATGTTGACTGGAATACTCTCTTTCAAATTCTGAAGGTGGCATGAGTAAAATACAGGGAGCGAAAGGCTATTTACAATTTGCACAGAAACCAGATGGTAGTTATAAGAGTCGAGGAACATGAAAGGGAAGCAGTGGTTGGGAAGGGAGTGAGACAGGATTGTAGCCTCTCCCCGATGTTATTCAATCTGTATATTTATCAAGCAGTAAAGAAAACAAAAGAAAAATTCGGAGTAGGAATTAAAATCCACGGAGAAGAAATAAAAACTTTGAGGTTCGCCGATGACATTGTAATTCTGTAAGAGACAGCAAAGGACTTGGAAGAGCAGTTGAACGGAATGGACAGTGTCTTGAAAGGAAGATATAAGATGAACATCAACAAAAGCAAAACGAGGATAATGGAATGTGGTCGAGGTAACTCCGGTGATGCTGAGGGAATTAGATTAGGAAATGAGACACTTAAAGTAGTAAAGGAGTTTGGCTATTTGGGGAGCAAAATAACTGATGATGGGTGAAATAGAGAGGTTATAAAATGTAGGCTGGCAATGGCAAGGAAAGCGTTTCTGAAGAAGAGAAATTTATTAACATTGAGTATAGATTTAGGTGTCAGGAAGTCGTTTCTGAAAGTGTTTATATGGAGTGTAGCCATGTATGGAAGTGAAACATGGACGATAAATAATTTGGACAAGAAGAGAAGCTTTGGAAATGTGGTGCTACAGAAGAATGCTGAAGATTAGATGGGTGGATCACATAACTAATGAGGAGGTATTGAATAGAATTGGGGAGAAGAGGAGTTTGTGGCAGAACTTGACTAGAAGGAGGGATCGGTTGGTAGGACATGTTCTGAGGCATCAGGGGATCACAAATTTAGCATTGGAGGGTAGCGTGGAGGGTAGAAATCGTAGAGATAGACCAAGAGATGAATACACTAAGCAGATTCAGAAGAATGTAGGTGGCAGTAAGTACTGGGAGATGAAGAAGATTGCACAGGATAGAGTAGCATGGAGACCTCCATCAAACCACTCTCAGGACTGAAGACCGCAACAAAAACGAGCAGGAGAGAATGGACGAAGCAGTATTTATTTATTCATTCACTTTTTTTTATTTCGTGTGTGCCACGTTTCATTGCGTCCTCTCCCTTATGCGACCTTGGACTGTATGAATGAGATATTACGTGAAGTAGGTCGTAGCATTGCATGAATAGAGTGGTTCTGTGGTAGTATAGTACCAACCCCCTAAATACGAACAAGTTTGGCAAAGATAGTGCGCCAGTGAGGTGAGAGAGGTCGCGGAGGCACGAGTATTGGCTCTGAGAGGTTGGCGAACCATCCCTCCAACACCTTTAGGACGAACAACGGTTAGGGGAGGTGCCCGCAGGTCCACTTGTTCTTGGGTAGCGGCGCTGTACAGACGTGGAGACGCAGCTCTCGATTTTGGTGATGTTAACAAAGGTATCAGAATGAAACTTCCTTGTAGATTACATCTGTGTGCCGGACCGAGACTCGAAATCGGGACCTTTGCCTTTCGCGGGTAAGGTTCGCAAGAGAGCTTCTGCAAAGTTTGGAAGGTAGGAGACGAGGTACTGGCAGAAGTAAAGCTGTGAGGAGGGGTGTGTGAGTCGTGTCTGGGTAGCTCAGTTAGTAGAGGACTTGCCCGCGAAAGGCAAATGTCCCGAGTTCGAATTTCGGTCCGGCACAGAGTTTTAATCTGCCAGGAAGTTTCATATTAGCGCACACTCCGCTACAGAGTCAGAAACTCATGCAAGGTATCAGAATGTCTCACATCTGCTCGTTAATATTGTCCAGATGTTGAAATCAGGTGTGATATTACCACGAAACCCCCATTAGGGAGCTAATTTTCATTATTTAGTCAAATTTCAGTAGAACTTTGCGTCTGTTCCTTGGTCAGGCCAAGCATCCTGGTCGTTATGCACACTGTCGCTTTATTGCTCTGTATTTAACGAAGTTCACTCATTTAATGTATTTTTATGTGGTCTTTCTTTAACAGTAATATTTTGGGGGATTTTTATTTATTTTTGATATGTTTTCTTTTTGTACTTGCTTTCCCGCCACTTGGTCGATTGGAGCAACAGCTACATTGGCAAACTGCAGTTTCGGTCTGAAAATATATAGTAGTCGAGTGAATAACGATACGGTAATGGGTGAGCGTAAGATAGAGAAGGAATAATCTCGTGTGTCCGATTTTTGCATTTCTGTTGGCTACCGCAACTTGGCCACTTGTGTGGAATAGTATTGAAGTGAAAGCTAGTGAATTTTTTTTTTGTGCCCGCGATAAGTATTTCATTCGTCTACAATGAAGTGCATTACGTAAAATACACGGTTAAAACTCTTGTAGCCGCGCGCGATTAGCCGAGCGGTCTCAGGGGCTGCAGTGATGGACTGTGCGGCTGATCCCGGCGGAGGTTCGAGTCGTCCCTGGGGCATGGGTGTGTGTGTTTGTCCTTAGGATAATTTAGGTTAAGTAGTGTGTAACCTTAGCGACTCATGACCTTAGCATTTAAGTCCCACAAGATTTCACACACATTTGAACATTTCAAAAAAACTCTTGTCTCTAGGAAATTTCAGATTTTAATGACAATTGCTGGAATCAAGACTTGCAAAATTTTCCCCCCCAAATGATAGTAAATGTTCTTCTCCCCAGCTCAGTAACGTGGTGTTTCTGAAATTAAAATCAAATCAAAATTGGCAGCCACAGTTGAGTGCGCCACTTGCTACTCCTTCTTCAGCGTACGTTTCAACGGAAATTTATTCAGGCAAATACTCTTCCGCCCAGACCGAGTTCGTTTGTAGTGTCTTTGCTGAATTTGTTCTGCGTAACCTTTAGTAACTGACTGTAATAAGCATGGGTTTAGGTATAATTGTAATGCCTCCATAAAATTACACTGAAGCCAGGTCTGCGCTCCCCTCTCCCTTTCCATAACTACGTGGTGAAAGTGAATCATGTTAACTAGAGAGACCAGTTGTGATGATGTGTATTCCAACAGACACACGGCTAATTACTGAAATGCCGTCGGTATTGAATAAATATCAACTGATTATTTCCTCCCTTCATTATAAAGAATAGGCGGAAGTCAGTACCACAGTTGAATGCTGGGTGATGAAAGTAAATAATGGCTCTATGCTCCCTATTAAGCCTGGCATAGGTGCCTTCTGTAGTGGTTCTAAAAAAAATATTGCGTTATCTGTTGCGTTCAAATTTTTACCGGTTGATTAAAAGCTGCCACTAGAAATTAGTAATACCCAGCAATAGCTCGCAGTGGACTGTAATGTCGTGAATCACACGAATTTGTTAAACCATTACTACAGAGGGTAGCTCGCTGGACCTGTAGGATTCTGGCTTACAAAATGATGGTGTGATGTGTTGTGGCCCTTAGCTACGTACCCACAGACTCAGAGATGAAATATTAAAAGTTTTGGCCGGTTTCGTTGTCTAGGGGCTACGTAGTTGCCGCATTACAAGCCAAATACTGCTGAGTCTAAAGTATACGATAAGAATACACACATGAATCGAATGGTCGAAGGTTTCTATCCCTCGGCAATTGCGATTTTTTAATGTTATACAGAAATTTATAAATGAAAGTCTGCAGTTAAGTAAATTCTGCTGGTACTATTTTAACGACTTTAAATGATGGGTTATCTCCCTGTGTTAAAAGCTGTATAATATCTCGGCCACACAGCCTTAGTCTTTTTAAAGGCTGAGCGGCGTCGATGCGATTGCGTAACCACATGCAATGTGAGAGGCCCCTGAGGGGGGGGGGGGGGGGCAGAGAGCATCCCAGGGTGCCCCAGGGAGCTACAACACTAAGAAGAATCGCTTCTCGGCTTTTGGCAAGATCAATGTGTAGTTTTTATTAATGATAATATATCATACAATCACCAACAAATTTACAATCTTCCATATTAGATGTACCACTTATCTTAGACCAAATATAAATTTTTTCATCACAATTAACCTTACGCCTAGTCCTACAATTAAGAGACAATGGACCATAAGGTACTAGATAAGAACCTTCACTCAATACAAGAATTTCAGCCAAATGTACAGATGAATGCTGGTCTACAAACAATTGGTGAATATTACTGGCACGTATGGTACTGTTCCAGCACCTGGTACGAGTAAGAAGATAACAAATCTCAAGAAAATTGCTTCTTTACCTGTATTGTCAGGTCCTAATTACTTTTTAGGACTAAAATTGAATTTTTCCATTTCAAAAGCATCTGAATCAAGTACTATAGGTAATGGTTGCATTACCTTTGCTGTTGTTGTGTGTCATGATGCTTCTAGGACTGGTTTGGAAAGTTTTACGTCACGTGAAGTTTTGGCATTTCGTACTGTACATTTGGCTGAAATTCTTGTATTGAGTGAAGGTTCTTATCTAGTACCTTATGGTCCATTGTCTCTTTATCTTTAAGAATGCCCTTTATTAATGTAAAACCACTTATTGGTGTCGATGGTCCAACAATTAAATAAAATATAAGTTGAACAACAGGGAAACAATAGATTCCTAGTGCGTGTAATTAGTCATGAACAACAACATAGCTCGCGAGATATTCACTTCTAAACGCATGCTACGTCTTCACTCTGCAAGTCTTTCCCGCGGCTTTCCGTCGTTGCTCCGTGACCAGCAGTCTCTCGTTCTCTCCCATACTGTCCAGAACTCTCCGTGTCCTGTGCGACTGTCCCTCGCACCGCCCTGTTCAGAACTCTCCCGTGTCCTCTATCATACCGTGCGACTGTCCCTCGCGCCGCACTGTTCACAACTGCCTGTCCTCCCTCGAAGCGACGCGCCTCCCCCACTCCCATACAGCCTCTCCACGTGTCCTTCTCAGGACGGTCGCTGTGATTGGCTAGAGCGCTCCCGCCCTGTCTCCAAGCCGACGCACACTCACAGACATAATGAAAAACACATTCGAAATACTGGATTTACATTTAATTAACTTGAAATTAAATAATTAGTCCTACAGCTGGACCATAAACACCCTCTAAAACACATTATTAAATACATAAACAAATTAAATAAACATATATCAAAGGAATAGAAAAGCAGTAAGCCAGTAGCTTAATGACTCTGTGCTTTCTAACCACAGCAAATATTTGACCAATATCTTCATGAATAGCATATATCGGACTTGGATGAATTAAAATATTTATAAGCATGCCGCTACCGTTTTTTCCACGTGACTGTGTAGTACTTATGACCTGACGTGATCGATAGTAACCGCGCGGAGTGGCCGCGTGGTTAGAGGCGCCATGTCACGGATTGCGCGGCCTCTCCCGCCGGAGGTTCGAGTCCTCCCTCGGGCGTGGGTGTGAATGTTGTCCTTGGAGTTAAGTTAGTTTAAGTAGAGTGTAAGTCTAGGGACCGATGACCTGAGCAGTTTGGTCGCTTAGGAATTCACACACATTTGAACATTTGATCGACAGTAATCGGCCACTTTGACCTCCAATAACTCATTTACTATTCAAGTTACATCCCTGTAATTTATACCAATTTAGGTTTACAGTAATAGCTTTGTAAAGACACGTCGATCGACAAACGCCGGCCGCGGTGGTCTAGCGGTTCTAGGCGCTCAGTCAGGAACCGCGCGACTGCTACGGTCGCAGGTTCGAATCCTGCCTCGGGCATGGATGTGTGTGATGTCCTTAGGTTAGTTAGGTTTAAGTAGTTCTAAGTTCTAGGGGACTTATGACCACAGATGTTGAGTCCCATAGTGCTCAGAGCCATTTGAACCATTTTTTGATCGACAAAATCGGATGAACCGTTTAGATTTTGGCAATTCGTTGCTTGGTGTTACTTGTATAATTTACCGTCAGATACTAAACTTTAAACTAATAAAGACATTGAAAAGCTGATTACACCATCAGAATCGTCGTGCAAATAATGGTAATATACATTTTTCTTTTTGGGGTATCATTATTCCTCTGGCTATTAATAATTTGTATATGAACTGTGAAATGTCTGCGATTATGGTTTCACGAAGTCCTGCGTCTTTGGTACTACCGGCATACAATTCTCCTTCATCGACACAAAGCACAGTCCTCGTCACAGAGTCCGCATGGAATTCCCAGCCACGCTCTCCCTGGACCACGTGCTCCGGCCGTTGTGAGGCGCCACGCAGACGCTAACAAGCGCGGGCCTGCCGCGAAATACTTCCAGGGCGCCAGAACTCGCCCGTTACCTCACAGGGACACGATAAGCGACGGTAATCTTCGTACCAGGTCGAGTTATAACTTTAAAGATACCACAACCAGTACGAAGGTTACGTTGCAAGACGAACAGGAATAACTTTCAGGAATGACTTTTTCATTCAAAGACAATAATTTGATGAACTCACCACGACTTATGATGGTCTCCTGGGCATTACAGACATGGTTCTTAATGGGGCGTCTGATCACCACGAAAGGCAGTGCGTGCTCTGCAACGTGTCCGCACGCTGGTCGCAAGGGTGCTGAGGAGTTGTTCTGTTAGGGCGTTCCACTGTCCCACCAGAGCGTCTGACAACGGATGGACGACCATTGGTGCACGTGGACCTGCTACAGTGTCTTCACAACGCCTCCCACACGTGCTCTGTGGGCTCTAAGTCGGGGGGGGGGGGGGGGGGGGAACGTGCAGGCCAGTCCATTCACAGAATGGTCTCTCTTTCCAAGAGCGCATTCACCTGCCCTTCTCGATGCGACTGTGCGCTCCCATCCATAAAAATGACATTACGGCCGACTTTATAACTGAAAATACGCACATGTGGAAGAAGTAACGCGTCATAATAAGACTGAATGTTCAATGTACCGTGTTCAAAGATTTGGTTGGAGGGTGAAGGGGAGGGGAGGGGGGGGGGTCAGTACAGAGCATTCATTACACCATAAGACGTGGACCACCAAAATGATTACGTTCGACAAAGCTGGTGGTACCCTCATGTGGCGGAGAGGGGGAACAAATAAAGCACCCAAGGATTCCATACAACACGACACTGTTGTCAAGTAATGCCGTACACTATATGAGTGAACCAGTTTATGGTACAATGAAGATGACTGCAAAGGCAGATGATTACAAACGTAGGACGGACACAAAGGACAACGAAAGCGTGGCGGTAGGGAGGTATGAAGACTTCGGCTACGTCCATCGTGATTACCGCGACCAGGGAAGAAACGCGGAGTCTCGTAGCTGCGGTACGCACCCTGGCGATGACCTGGCCGGTATTCGAACCAGTGACCACCCTGCTCGTCCTCTCCGACGTCGCTGCTTATCAAGCTACGTGGCAGTTACGAGAGATTGATCAGTGAGCGATTCCTTGAGATTAGCTGACTGAGTCCGACTTGGAAATTAATCCATAGCTGACTCTTTGCCCTACGGCAGAAACTAATTTCTGATTTGGTAGACCCATGACGGTGAAAAATATCGTGCTCGTCAGGTCCGCTTCTGATAAGACATTATCTGATTTCGTACCTGGTAATCGACACAGACCTCTCACGATGAACACATGAAGAACGACGGAGTGTTTATAACTAGGTATTTGTGGTTGAAAAGGAACACTCCTCGTTTATCAGTAAGTAGTAATTTGGAAAGGTAAAAACTCGCGAGAAAGGGAACGAGCGTTAATACGTGATGTTACTTGTTAATTTTACAAAATGGCCCATTCTTCTGTCAGGAACACAGCTGTGACTGTAACCACGGATAATTTTTAACAGCAAAGTGCTCTTACACACCGCGCCGCACGCCATCATCTTCTAACAGTTCGATGAGGAGAGGTGGATATATGCTGATAACGCCGTTTGATCTCACTAGTGGTCATTTTGCCATAGGTAGAGTGGGTAAAACCAGTTACACTCTCCAACATGCGGCAAAAACTTACACATTAGCAAGTGTGAAAACTATGCCCACCGTGGTACGTTAAAATGTTAAAGCAACAAAAGCACTATGCACACATGTACTTAGATTTGTACCTACTAGTAGAAGAAGTGCAGTTCCCATACAAAGCTTATTACGATAAGGTAAAGACCAACTGGGACAAAACTTCTGAGCATCCAATTGCGTGGAGACGGAGAAACATATCTGAAATACATCGCTGAAAAGACATACATACATATAAATTCCAGTGAGTAGCTGAGGAATATTTTGCTTTTTTAACAGCGTAGCAGAGATTTAGTGTCGTCCAGATGTAGTTCACTCTTCTAATGGTGCTCTGGTATAGATGTACTAAAACTTTCTTATGTACTCCCTTCATCTATGTAACAACAGACGACGGCTGTAAATATTCGAAATATTATTTCAAATTTTCTCAGGTCATTTCTCAAGTCTCTATAATTCCCTGAAAATTTGGTTATCACGAAACTTCGCCTAGTTCTGTACTATATGCTCGAAAAAGAACAAATTCAATTTTTTTTACGTAATCAAATGAATTTTAATGAAACTACGAATGCCTTTAAGTTTACTGACATTCGGCGTAAAACTTTACCAGTGAATATCCATCGACAGTTGTTAAGACACACTCTTATCCATCAAAGAAATGGATAGTGCTGGTTGTTACACTGTAACTGAATTTCATGATACATCTTCAGTTTTTGTAGTCCTGTCTTTCTCAGTTGCGTGTAATATTACGGTATATTGATAATTTTTACTTATGGACCGTATAAAGGCACATTTGCATGCCGAGCGTGAGTTTCCGCGGAAACGCGAAATATTAATTAAATAAATAATCAGTGACTAATAAATAAAGCCTATGGCACACAACTGCAGCGCTGTGTCGCTGATAAAGACAAAAGAATAATTACGTTACTCTTATGTTTGATTAAGAGAAGGGAGAGCTCAGGTAGAAGTGGTGCGAGAAGCACGTATTTTATTTTATTGTCTGGCACACCGCCATATTTTCATGTTATAGAAGAATACTGCGAGTTGCAACCACACTAGGCACTCGATTCTGTAATGAATTTATATTTATAAAAGTAAGTAGGATTATGAACTGTAGGCTATTTCATTGAATATATCTGATTTAACTAACTGTGTAACTTTTTTATGTTTAGTAGACAATCACCTCTGTACGACGTATTGGCATGGCTGGCAAATCATTGTAATATTGAGATTAGATCATGAGTCCGTACCTACCGCAGCAGTCTTTGGAAACGATTTAATTACGAAGTCCGATTATTTCAGTTTTCTTTCACGGTCAACTACGAGTTACATTGCCTTTTCCAAATAGCCATTGTCAGGCGTCTGATACCGAATAATTAAACGTCCACGTTCCAGATAAGCAAATACCATTTACAACCAATCATCATACATACAGAATAATTAATCATTAATATTTTATTCCAAATTTTATTTTTATTTATTTTATATTGGCGACCGTGACAGGACTTGTTATTTTGTCATTTGTTACATTGTTCTTTTTGTTTCATGTCAAAAATCAACTTTCTGGACCTGGACGTGAATGTATGAGAGATAATGAAAATCTGAAGATATTTTCCAATTCTAAAGTTTTGCCGGAAGACGCAATGAAGCTTCCAGCAAAATAAGGTAAGACGCAGCATCTTTGCATTAGCAGGCTTGACCAGACGTATAATTCAGTGTATTAGCTTTTCAGTAAATTCTGTAGTGTTCTTTCGCGCATAACAGTTTTCAGTAACAAATTTCATTCTTAGTACTTTCCCCTAAACAATAACGTATCCAACAATACCAATACACGAGTGTACAATATGGCCGACTTCTGTACGATATGATGTAACATGGCCAGCAGCCATTACCAATAATCTCAAATTCAGTTTATATTTTTAAATTAACGGGACAGTCATTGTTGCTACGAGCGATTCATGCTCAACTGCATTTCATTTTAAAATCAGTGTCAAATATTTTCTTGAAACATAAATCACGTGTGGCATGGTAATGACTAGAAATCAATACGCAAAAATGGAACAGCAAAGACGTACTATTCAGACACAATCCGACTCGGACGAGAGACAAATGTTAGAAAATGACTTTACGACAGCAACCGGTAGTGACGATTTATCAAACATTGACGCAAGTGTTGACGGAAATTTTGACAATAGGCCGTCCACCACAAAAATTTCAAAGTCTCAGTCAGAGCCCATGTTAATGCATGACGTCACGTCTAATGACGCGGCGGGGGCACAGACGTTGCAAACGGTAAACATTGCCGACATGTTACAAATGATAATGAAACAGAACGCCGAAAACATGGCAACCTTACAGACACAATATGACGAAATTAAATCTGACCTCATAGCACTCAAGACGAGTAATGACACTTTATGTAAACGTGTGGAACTTATAGACGCCACACTGACCAAACAGATGACTGAACTCAGTACTAAATTTTCCCAGCTTAATACGACACAAGAAAAGACTACAACTGACGTAGCACTTTTACAGACACAAGTAAAAAATCTTAATGTCACGTGTGAAGTTCTTACTGAACAAATTCAAACATATCCTTCAGTACACGACAACCTTGAAAAACGAATTACTGACGTACAGAATAAATTTGACAATGTTGAACAACACCTGACTGACATCTTACAATCTGATGCTACAGCTCATTTTCAAAACATTAATAAAGAATTTCATGTTTGGGTAGTGAACAAAGACAAACATTTTGATAGATGCCTACGTGAAAATTTACCAACAATTGTGCACGACTCCGTAGCGCAATACATTACTAATAACAAACAGCTGATCAGTGACGCAGTACAATCCGTCACTGGACCAATGACACAATTCACCGATCGACCACAGTCTGAATGTAACGAAAATATCAGTCAAAATGTACAGTTCAGGAACCAATATACATTCGAGTATGACACACACATACCGCACACGACAAACACACAAGAACAAAACACACCACGACTACAACACATACCACGAGGTGCAAACACAAACACAAGCTATTATCATGGTAAACCACAGCAACATTATCGTAATTACTCGCCAGCTGAACATTGCAGTAATTACAGTGGAACAAATCCATATCACAATGCGAAGGAAGAAGAAAGCTTAATGAAACACAGGCAATTTCAGATTTTTATCCCAGAAAAACGAACCATTCATCCGGTGATTTTTCTTAAATCTTTTAGTAACGCATTTCCACGCACTTGGAGTGACCGGAAAAAGATTTCATATATTGTCGGTTACATCCAAGGCGATGCAGCTGTCTGGGCATACAGTCAAGCTGACGTATGTACCACGTACAGTGAGTTTGAACGTGCTTTTCTGAACAAATTCTGGTCGCAATCCGTCCAGGAGCGACTCAGAAGACAAATTCTAGAACCTGAAACTTTTAACAGTAAAAATGGCAACTTATGCAGATATTTTGAAAAATACTTGAACATGGGACACTTTTTAGACGAACCAGTCGCAACACGCGATATACTCCGTGCGTTGAAGGCCAAATTGCCTTTCAACATTAAAGAAAAACTCCTACATATCCCGGATGACGATTCAGATTATTTTTTAACAGCTTTAGATTCGGTTGACATGTTACTTGAAGATCAGCGCTTCGCGCGGCAAAACAGCAGCCACAATGTTTACACTAGTGGAATGCAAAACATGCAGGCTTGCCAACTCAATTCTGGCGCGCCCACAGTTGGATACGCGGTACAACAAAAACAGCAAACTCACATGCCGTCTCAATACGGAAATCAAAATCAACACGCGTATTCCAATACAAACAATAGTTACAACAGTAATAACACTTCATGCGGCAATCCATACAAAAGGCACCGCGGTAATAACTACAACGGTAACAACGGATACATAGGCAACAACAAAAACACAAACAGAAACAGAAATAATAATAACTACGAGCCAAGACAGCGTCAAGGCTGGACTCGTAACGATCAGTACTTTCATTCAAACACTGCTTTACCACAGCAGCCACCAGGACAAAATTGGAGCATACCTTATGACCGACAGGTAAGTTATAATGCGCAACAGCAACAACAACCACAAAAGTTTGGAGATCACAATAGGCAATATCCGAATGTGAATATAATAGAAATGACACCTGACACACAACCTCAATCTGTGTCAGTACCTAGTACAAATGCTAATCCAACAAACTAGAAACAGTCACTTCTATGCCCCAGGTCGTGGTTGAGGAATTCTTGGGGGGCGACTTCAATGTTAATCAGTTATTTGACACCACAGTTGAACATCAGAATAATGATATGCCGAATAATTCTAAACAAAAATTACCTGTTTTATTTATAAGATACAACCACAATAACAATATATCAGATGAACTTTTACAAGACAGTACACAATGTCGTTCAAACACAAATGAAATTGTTTTAGCATCTACCACTGGTGTAGTAGGTGGGATTCCAACTACTATTATTCTAGATACAGGTGCAGCTGTGAGCGTTTTGTCTTTTAATTTCTATAAAAAGATGTGTGAATTGGAACCTGTGCCTGAGTTTCCTGCCCAAAACTGTAAAATAACTACTGCACTAGGTAATAAGTCATGTAGGGTTACGAAGCAAGTTTTTGTAAACATTAAAATAGGTAATGGAACCGTACAATGGCCATTCCTGGTTGTACAAAACCTTGTGACAAATTGCATATTAGGAATAGATATTATGAGCGAGAAGGACTGCATTATAGACTTCTCCAAAGGTAAATGTATTTTAAATGATAAAGGCAGTGTAATTATTATTGATTTGGACAGGAGAACTCTTAAGCATGACAAACACTGTACAGGGTACAAGGTTCAGTTAGTACTTGACAATGACATTCAAGACACGCACACACACTCATTCGACACAGAGCTAATGGACTTGAAAACATTGCTTGATCATAAGATAAATGAAGCTACAGCTCTCAGTGCACATGAACGTATAAAACTACAGGAAGTGTTATCCAAATATTTACAAGTTTTTGTCAAACGAATTGGTGTTATCAACACGTATGCGTACAAGATTGAAGTTAAGCCTCACAAGATCTTCTACCACAAGACATATAACGTACCGTTATCTCAACGACCTGCTGTGTGGCAAGAATTAAAACAAATGTTAGACTGGAAGGTCATTGAACCATCCACCTCACCTTACTGTAGTCCTCTACTTGTTGTCAAAAAATCAAATGGAAGCATTAGGTTAGTGTTAGACGCACGAGCAATTAATGAAATAATTTTACCAGTTCACACAAAACCCGAAAATTTAGAAGAGCAATTACAGAAATTTCTAGATGCAAAGTATTTTTCCACAATAGATCTCGCTAATTCATTTTGGCAGGTGAGTATCACTCCTGATTCTCGGAAATATACTGCATTTATGTTCGGGGGGCGAACCTATCAGTTTTGTGTTCTACCTTTCGGACTGGGGTATTCATTACAGCCCTGGATACCGTGCTTGGCGATGATTTAGTTGAGACAGTCACACACTATGTTGATGATATACTGATAGCTACACAGTCTTGGAATGAACACCTTGACACACTTCAAAGAATTTTAGAAAAATTTGCACAAGCTGGAGTTACAGCCAATCTTAGAAAATCAAAGTTTGGTTGCAGTGAGATAAAATATTTAGGACATATCATTAATTCACAGGGCATACGTCCTGATCCCAGTAAATTAGATGCTATCAGAAACACTTTCCATAGTATGGGCATTCAAGAAATTCAATTATTATTTATTTGGAAAACATACAGTAATTTATACCGACCACCAGGCCCTGACATTTTTGTTAACTTGTAAACTTGTACATCCTAGACTATCACGATGGGCAGTTACACTTCAGAACTACTCTTTTGAAATTAAGTACATAAAAGGTAAGGACAACACCATTGCCGACGCTTTGTCTAGACTTCCACAAGGTATGAATGAAACCAACAGTGACTTAGAAAATATAAATGACTACAGGATTCTCTTAATGCAAGACAAGCAGTATCACCAATATTATATTGATATGTGCAGAAACATGGCTAAATTACAAAAATCTGATCCTCACTGGTATAAGATAATAACATTACTGGTAGAAAAACACAATCATCCTTTGACTAAGTATTACAAGTTACACAATGATGTGTTATTTTATCGCCGACATTCAAATGCTACTAACTGGTGTGTATGCATTCACAAAGAGTCTGAACGTAATCTAATTTGGCACACACACTTAGTTTGGGGTCATTATGGGACGAAGAAGTGTTTAGCAAAGCTCAGCACATACTGTTATTTTAGCAATATGAGAAGAAAAATTTACAGGGAACTGAAAACATGTGTCATATGTCAAAAATCAAAACCTCAGAATTTATCCACAAAGACAGATTTACATTCTATTTTACCCAGTAAACCCCTGGAAATTCTGTGTACTGACATCAGTGGACCGCATCCAGCAAGCTCTGGAGGCGCCAAATATATCTTGGCTTTTTACGATATATTTTCTAAACATGTAAAACTTTATGCTTTAAAATCCGCCACTGCAAGTGCTATAATACGAAGATTCTCAAGTGATTACCTGACGCACGTGGGAAAACCTAAAGCAATTCTGTCAGATAATGCAGCATACTACTCTGGGTACAAATGGAGAAATTTCTTGAAGGACAATAACATTAAAAGTATATCTATTTCAAAGTTTAGTCCACAATGTAACGCGACTGAGAGACTTTTCCGAGAATTAAACCGATTCATGAGGACCTATATTTCATCAAAACATACTAATTGGGTGTCCTACCTAAGTCTTTTCGAAGACGTACACAATAACTTAAATATTTACGATACAAATTACACACCTAACGAGATCATGTTCAATTGCAAACAGAACGATCAGTGGATAGAACCATTACCTAAGTTGTCAGACAAGGAAATCACACCTGAACAGAAAATAAAAGAAGTTTTGACTACGCTGACACATCACGCACAGATACGAAACAAACATCACAGAAACATAATAAAAAGAAAACAAAAATTCGAGGTAGGAATGCTTGTACTACTTCGTACTCATCATAAATCTGTAGCACTCAAACGACGCAACGCTAAGTGGCGTCTGCTATATGAAGGACCTTATATAATTGTTAACATACCGCATCCTGGTGCGTATTTGTTACAACATCGTAGAACTAACAAAATTATTGGGCTATACGCACACCGAGATCTTAGAGCATTTCATGCGGAATAATGTCAAAGTCACATCCATCAAAACATTGCTAAGCAACTCCAAAAAACTCTGTTGCTACAACACAGATAGTAAGTAGTATAGAAATTTTCATTTCAGCGGTTCCAGTGACGCAGTTGAAGGCAGAAGAACTCTTCTTTCAGCGCGCGCCACCACCTGGAAGACGGAATATTAAAATAAAGTTTATGTTTACGTAGCAGTGAATGATATATTAATTTTTTCACGGAACATTTGTGACTGTGGGTATCACTGACTTGGTGTGACACCCGACGAACCGACAGACGTCATCTGTGAAGCGAACTTTTACTTTGAGAAATAGATTAGACGCACATCTCTCAACACGAAAAGCATCTATCAGTAGTCAAGGCCACACAGACACTATACACACACGCACAAAACGCGAGGAATCAAACATTTTCTCTCTTACTATTTTGAATATTTATTGAGTAGTGAAAATGCCTGGTCTTGCCTACTGATGTAATGAATGTTGTGTCTAACCTATCTTAATTTCAGATGACATCACAAAATAAACATCGATAAAATCCCAGCAAAACCCTTAAAGAGGACGTAATTATCTGCAATTCATGTAATCAAATGTGACACAATGTAATAACCCATAGCTATGTAATAATGATGTAAACATGTTTATGTGCAACTGTATTATATTTATGCTAAGAAAATATGTGACGTGTGTATGTATGATTACTTATATTTTTTTTTCTTCTCTTTCAATGATGTATACTGTAACTGTTACTATGTAAAAGAAATTTGAACAAAACGAGTGCCAAAAGGACATTGCATAGTGAACCATTGTTCACGGACATTAATGAACATTACTAACTCTGCAACTACGCAGAAACCTATGTGAAAGAAACTGTTAATGACATTCATTATGCATCGTACCTATGTAAACGCGATGAACCATTTCTTTGATAATAACTACGAACATTTAGGTGAGCTATATTCAGCAAGAAACTGAAAATGTGAAGTGCATAATTCGTGCATCGTCTAGTGACAATACTACAGTACCAAACTTCAAGATGTTAACTGGATTAAACGGACACAAAGTGCCTGTCCAGAAAACAACACGACGGGTGGAAGAATTTTGGTTGGAACTTCAGGGAATGAAATGTTCTCGAAATGTGACGGACACTCTTACCTGGACTGTCCAAGGATCCACGCCAGCTATGTACCGTCCGAGGTTCTGCAACCAAGCTTCCACGGAATGTAAAAAACGAACTGCACGTGGACCAATTACTAACGGGTCACGTCAGATCTGTAATAAACAATGTTTTTTGTCACAACGAACTGCATCACAACGACTATAATGGAAATGGAAATGGACACGCTTATGTTTTAATCACGTTGTTATACAACGATGATACTAACCTGTGAAAAAATTATTGTGCAGCAGATGAATATGAATTGTAATAACGACACGATGTGAATAGGTCGACGCACCTGAAACGTACGGACATTTTTCTTTGAAGTATTTCAAAACAATACTATGTAACTAAGAACATTCAACAATCTGAGTTGTATTGTGATATAACAAATATTGTAAATTTAAAACTAAGTTACCTGTTATAGAATGTAGTCTTCATATGTAATCTTGGTTGAATATTTTCTTTGTGCAACGACTAAGATACGCGCGCACACGAACAATATGAACTGCATTACTGTGCCGCGTGATCTAACTGTATGATATAACGGCACTGCCGGAGTCACACAGACGCTTCTGCACATGTGCGCACTCTATCTGCCAACATAAGAACTTTTACGGCGCACCCGCGTCATTCAAATTTTGTATATAATGTGTATAATGTGTGTAATGTAAGTAGTTGTAGATAACTTAGATTTTCTTGTGCCTTTAGGTGAATTGCTCGCCTGCAGGTGTGTCCTTTCGCCTCGCAATTCAGGGGGCAATATAAAGGCACATTTGCATGCCGAGCGTGAGTTTCCGCGGAAACGCGAAATATTAATTAAATAAATAATCAGTGACTAATAAATAAAGCCTATGGCACACAACTGCAGCGCTGTGTCGCTGATAAAGACAAAAGAATAATTACGTTACTCTTATGTTTGATTAAGAGAAGGGAGAGCTCAGGTAGAAGTGGTGCGAGAAGCACGTATTTTATTTTATTGTCTGGCACACCGCCATATTTTCATGTTATAGAAGAATACTGCGAGTTGCAACCACACTAGGCACTCGATTCTGTAATGAATTTATATTTATAAAAGTAAGTAGGATTATGAACTGTAGGCTATTTCATTGAATATATCTGATTTAACTAACTGTGTAACTTTTTTATGTTTAGTAGACAATCACCTCTGTACGACGTATTGGCATGGCTGGCAAATCATTGTAATATTGAGATTAGATCATGAGTCCGTACCTACCGCAGCAGTCTTTGGAAACGATTTAATTACGAAGTCCGATTATTTCAGTTTTCTTTCACGGTCAACTACGAGTTACATTGCCTTTTCCAAATAGCCATTGTCAAGCGTCTGATACCGAATAATTAAACGTCCACGTTCCAGATAAGCAAATACCATTTACAACCAATCATCATACATACAGAATAATTAATCATTAATATTTTATTCCAAATTTTATTTTTATTTATTTTATAACCGTCTGACAGCAACTTAATAAAACACAATTTTAGTGCCATACGCTTTTCGCCTTTATTTTCTGCAAAGCACCATCAGTGGCCTAGAATATGTACATGTGTTTGCTATTTAATTTACATTTTTGTCACTGTACCTATAGGTTATAAACAGTTCTGGTGGTTAGTATTTCCTAATAAGTAGTAATGTTTTGAACTGTACTTACAGATTGCGTGGACAAGTACCTACAGGTACGGTGACAAAAATGCAAATTAAATAGCAAACATATGTACATATTCCAGGCCAATGATGGTGCCTTGCAGAAAATAAAGGCGAAACGCGTATGGCACTAAAATTGTGTTTTATTCAGTTGCAGTCAGACGGTCCATAAGTAAAAATTGTCAATATATCGATCATGATACATGTTTGTCGATTTTTAAGTCAGGTGTTCTTGGGTGAAGATCAATATTCCTTGTTGGATTAATGTTGCAGATATTACTCAGTTATGTAACACTGAAAAATATGATTTTTCGAAAGCGTAAATAATGGAAGGTGATGTGCTTTTTACTATATTTCTTACTATGATTCCTCCGGAATACCTCCACACAATAGGGGTTTCTGTGGAAAATATAAGACCTAAAAACTGACCAGGCAGTGCTGATTCCTTGTTTATTTATTTTGAAGGAAGGAGGATGAGAAACAAGAATTTAATGTTGTTTCCACTTTGCAGTCACTTCCGGAAAGAAATAGTTCAGCACAGGAAAACCACAATAAGCCAGTCATATTTGAATTACTGTGATCCATAATATGACTCCAGAATCTTAGCCTATGTGCCATTTCGTTCGGTTGTACTCGTAACTTTCTACATAGTCACAGGGATGGCATACAAATGTCCTTTCACAGTTTCTGGTCTGATTATTGTACGAGGTTTTGCCTATGATTAATCCACATTTCAGGTGTTTCGCAGTAGCAGTGCATTACTGAGGCAAGTTTTTGTTCAGAAGAAAATCTCATCTTAATTTCTCCGTTTCGCCTTCACTAAATTTACAACAACACACTACGAAACACAAACGATACCAAATTATTATCGTAGGAGTTAACATGTGTAATTAGAGTCTAGGACATTACATATGAATGTTTAATGCCAATATCTCTCCCTCACACTCATAAATCATAACACTGTCAGTCCCTCATAAATTGCTATCATTTAATTCATAGTCATCTTCTAAAACTTTTTTTTGTGATTTCCTCCCATATCACAATGAAGAAGCACCAGACGGACGTCTCAGATGCTCTCCACATTCCGCCTCTCTCTCGCTGACCGGTCCTCGCCCCTTCCTCTCTCTCTCCCCTCCCCGACCAACCACATCTGCAGGCTATTGAATTACAAAATCATGTAGAGTAACATTCCAGACGAAAACGCTAATGAATAATTTGAATACCACCAGTAGTCGTCGGCCATAATAAGCTAGTTTACTAACTGGCGGCGTCAAATCTCCGCATATCCACTGTATATCCCGATTTGGGGTCTGGTGGGCGTGGTCAGAAAAAACTGGTTGCTGGGCAAACGTGTTACGACAGTGGGTTCTCTCCTTATTACCTAATAGGCGCCACATTTATCTTCCCGGGAACAGTGTGATCTAGATTTTGTGTTTTCCTTCTCCATTTTGTAACACATTTCCTCACTATTATTTTCAGAGGAAAATATGTTTGCCTACAATAACATTCCGTAACATCAACCACAGCTAACGTGTTTCGTTCTCATAAATTGATTCTTCGTAGCTGTTTTTGATTAAAAACATGTGTATAATTACTGTTGACTTGAAGGTGGTCTCATAACAAGGACACTGTCGTTAAACACACTTGATAAGGGGAACGTTTATCGACAAGTCGGTGTAAAACAAGATCACTACGCAAGCGTTATCGTTCTTTGTTTATTAATTCTACTTCGACAGGTTAGAAATATGTGATATGTGGTTATAAAGTACTCCAAGGCAGTTCAGTATTCAAGTATTATACTGTGACAATTAGCAGTATTGAAGAGGAGCGTGAATTAGCACCATTGACGAGGAAAATACGTTTATAAATGCCTCTGAATAGAGATTGTCACTACGCACAATAATCGCTTTCTGTTTATCTAGATGTCCAAAACTCACTCAGGGCAAATAATTTAAAATACCAAGACGGCCCGTTATAGTACGTCACATTTGTGCAACACATGTGTGGTGATGGTGTAACGAAGCGACTGGAGCTTTAAATGAATACTGCAACCACAACAAACGTAATTCTGGATTAACAAATTATTTCTATCAAGGCAATAAACTAGAGACGCGATTAAAACGTCTTCGAAACATTTATCAAAAGCAACGCTCTCTTTTAATCTGAGTATAAAATTCATTGGTACTGACTTTTCAAAATGTTAACGCACTCGTTGCCGACTAACTTGATCCTCTTGCATTATTCAGTTTATGTTTAAGTCCAGCAAGTATATCACGGAATAATTTATATCTGTTGTGTTCTGGAAAAAGCTTTCAAATATTAAATACAAGCCCAGTGTAGTGGCTAAATAATCGAATGTATTTGCCCTCTGACGGTTCTCAAAGGCAGTAATTCTATTCGAAACAACTGTTGCGCCCAACACTGATGGCTGAAGCTAAGAGTAACACCAAGCATACTTTCTGTCCACTAAGGTTACACAGAAACATGAATCAGTCTCACACGTATGTGCTCGTCGTATTAACCCTCTGATTATCAAAACATTTTCAGGTAACGAAGCCCGTCATTAGTACGCAGGTTGCTGGCTTTCATATTCTCTTTTCAGCCATTCAGTACCTACCAGTATTTCAGATCGTTGCATTCAACAAACCGTGAATCACGGGTTCTCACTGAGAAGTGAGAAGCAAAACAATTTGAAACAACTCAAATGTTTTGTAGATTAAAAAGTCTTATGTTTTCTTCAGCACATTACTGTCACCGGAAATTGTCAAGACAAACCACAACCACATGAAACTCACAACGTCCACGTCTTCTTGATATAGAAACAAGAAACTTTCTGACCTGAAAATCTTGTGAATAATTCATAGCCTGTGCATTTACAATTTATATTCGCGAGCCAGCAGTCCATCACTGTCAATCTCTTCAACTCTATTCCCTTGCCTACATGTCGGTGCTTATATACCCGCAACAGAGCTGCACGGGGTTGCATATAGGCAGCATCAACGCCCCCCAGACGGAAACGTTTCGATCGCCCCTTGTATTTGTCATCAGAGTACGTAACGTCATTCAGCACCCACGATAAGAAGGCGAAGTCTGCATGACCACTCGTTTTGTGCCTGATGTTGCGATTGTGGAAACTAAAGGTCAGCTGAAACTTCTACTGTTTCCGTTGGGTGTCATTAAGGAGTAAATATACTGGAAAGCGAGAGTAAGGAATCTAAGATCCTTACACGAGCGTTTCTGGATGGGAAGATATTTGCTTTAAACAGTTTTCCTACTATTCGATTCTGCTGAATAAATACGCTTACTTTAGGTGCATTGCTCCAGAGTATTATTCCAAATCACAATAGGGAGTTGAAATAGGGAAAATAAACCAAAAATCTTGTATTAAGAACAATACCACCAACAAAATATGCCAAACCAAACTTTTTGACTAGTTTATGAGTACATGATACTGAGCGGACACGAAAGTTTAACCCTCTTTCTTATCGAGAAACGACGTAGTTACAAACAATTCAGATTTATCGTTCCAGATGTCACGGTGTTCTGGGAACATAGCCGTTTGGGCTATGGCTTATAAAAGCAAAATCTTTCCCTGTTTATTGTAGATAACTTATTTAAGTATTCCGCCGTTACAGTACATTTCACGGCACGTGGTTCTAGAAACGATGCAGTTAAGGTAACCGGTTCTGGGGCTGGTTGTTAGCTTTGAAGTTCTCCCTTTTGTGTATTTTACAACCCTGGCGTTTCCTTGTCCCTAATGGAGCCGCTATCAGGAACCATCCATCTCGGCGGCGAGCGGTTCTTATCGTCTCACAGGGCCGCAGCACTCGTGTAGTCTCTACAGGTTCCCGCGAACTGACCGAAGCATTTAGCGATGACGACTTTTTTATCAAACTAAGCTCCCTGTTACATGGGAAAAGATCCCACTTCGTTTAAGACTTACATTGCATAAAACAGTTTCACGAAAGGAACGAAAAACGGCGTTCTGTATCTTAACACTGCGCGTCCCCTGAGATTGAGCGACAGAGTATTTACCATGGAGCTCAATTTTTAAAGCATTTAGAATATAAACTTACTGCGTTTGTGCAATTGAGAAACAATTACGATAACTGCCAAACACTTCTTCTCTAAGTGCAGGTACTGATTGACCATTCTTAATTTCAAATGGCTCTGAGCACTATGGGACTTAACGTATATGGTCATCAGTCCCCTAGAACTTAGAACTACTTAAACCTTACTAACCTAAGGACATCACACACATCCATGCCCGAGGCAGGATTCGAACCTGCGACCGTAGCAGTCGCGCGGCTCCGGACTGTGCGCTTGTGAAACAATTTTCCCGGAAATTTGCATACGATGTTAAAGAACCTACCTTCTGATATTGTCTGCGAACCCTTAACTTCTCCATGCACAACATCTTATCATCTCCACCTTTAACACTTGTCCGTTGTTCGGTTGGAAGATAACCTGTGCAGACATTTCTGCTCTTAGACACTTCAAATTACTATCAACACTTCGATTAGTATATCGGTGGGTTAGGCAACTAATGAATTCCGTCTAGTAAGATCTTAAACATACTGATTCAACTTCTCTTCCTCGTGAGAGAGTGACTGAGCCCCGAAGCCCTTCTGCAGCTACCGATAGTGCGTTTATTGAAACTAAACGACCCAGTGGTCAGCTGTGTAGTACTTTTATTCACACTACTGGTTTCGATTCTTATTAGTCCTTCCGAGTGATTTAAATATTTATGCCGAGGACAGCACGCTCACATATAATACCATGTGTTGGTTTGGACGAGAATTATCGTTATCAGGTGGAGCAGAAACATGGTATCTCGTCGGAATATGTATATTTCATTACGTGATTGAACGTCTTCGGTTAAACACTTAATAGACTTTGAAACGTTTTGTTACAGAACAGAAACTTTTTGTGTGAATAAGCTACAATACAGGACACCTCAACCTTTGATGTCAGTAAATTTTGTTGTCACTTTCATTGTTATTCGCTATATTTGATAAGCAAATACTTCCTTCCCATCTATAAAACAGATGTAACTCGTAGTACTAAAGAGCCCTATGTATAGGTTCCGTAGCGTGACTAGTTGAAGTATACTAATAAATATTGCTATATTACAGCAATTTATTTGTTTCTGTATTATTGTTTGAAATGTTTAAGTCGGCAACAACATCCACATATAAATGGTAAACCAACAAATGAGTTTTAGCATATGAATAAATCTGTCATACCATTTCATGAAATGAGTATCAGCTATGTATGAAGTTAAAATTTTTCATTGGGTCACCACCTATAACTGTAGAGAACAGACTGAGTCCCAGGGCAGATCAGTCGTCATCGCCCTACTTAACAGAAATCAACGTCAAGGTTCTCCACGCCTTGCGCGTTCCCGACTGTCAAGGGAATGTAATGAACAATACCGCAACAGGAGCTATTACGTCACCACATATTGACGGCGATCAGGTACACGGTGGAAATATGGCGCGTAGCTGGCACTGTGTAACCCACCATCTTTGACGTTATTTTACTATCAGAAAAGTCGGAATCAACATAGTAGCGTTTCGACAGGACTGATGCTACACAGCCTTCCTCCCAAGGAGGGACTGGCTCGGTACGTTATCGCTAGAACCAGAGGTAGAGCAACACGGTTGCAGTAGTGTAAAGTCGCAGGAGTAGTAACAGCAGAACTCCACTTCTACTTACAGCCCAAGTACAAGGGACAGGCAAACGACAACGAGACAGAGCATACACGCCGAGATGACAAAAGGTATGGGATATCGATATGCACGTACAAAGGTGGCGCTATTGTCACGTACAGAAGGTACGAAAGGACAGTGCTTTAGCGGAGCTGTCATTTGCATCCGTGCGATTCATGTGCAAAGGTTTCCGACGTGATTGTGGGCGCATGACGGGAGTCAGCAGACTCTGAGCGCGGAATGCTAGTTGGAGATAGGCGCATGGGACGTTCAAATTCGGAAATCCTTAGGGAATTAGGTACTCCGGAATCCACAGTCTCAAGTGTGTGCTGAGAATACCGAATTTCGGGCATCACCTCTCACCGACACCCGTCACTTAACGACCTAGAACAGCGGCGTTTGTGTAGAATTACCAGACAAGCGACAATGCATGAAATAACCGCAGAAATCAACGTGTGGCCGAGGGCAGTTAGGGCTGTGAGATGACATTTGGCGTTAATGGACTACGGAAGGAGATGAAGGACGCGAGTGTGTTTGGTAACAACACGACATCGCCTGCAGCGCCTCTCCTGGATTCGTGACCATATCGGTTGGATTGTGACCTGATCGCTCGGGTTCCGATTTCAGTTGGTAAGAGTTGATGGAGATGATGGTAGGGTTAGAGTGTGGTGCAGAGCACGCGAGGCTATGGACCAAAGTCATCAACAAGGCACTGTGCGGGGTGGTGGCGGCTTTATAATAGTGTGGGCTGCGTTTACATGGAATGGACCGAGACCTCTGGTCCAACTGAACCGATCGCTGACTGGAAATGGCTGTGTTGGTCTACTCGGAGATCGTTTCCTGCCATTCGGGGACTTCATGCTCTCGAACAACGATGGAATTTTTATGGATGTCAATGCACCATGTCATAGAGTCACAACTGGTTTGAAGAACATTCTGGAGAATGACCGGGCCAGCCAGATCGCCAGACATGAATCCCGTCGAACATTTATGGGACATAGCCGAGAGTGCAATTCGTGCACAAAATCCTGCATCGGCAACACTTTCGCATTTACGCACGGCTGTAGAGGTAGCATGGATCAATAGTTCTGCGGCAGACTTCGAACGAATTTTTGAGTCCATGCCAATTCGTGTTGCTACGCTGCGCAAGGGAAAAAGCAGGTCTGACACGACATTACGAGGTGCACCACGACGTTTGTCACTTCAGTGCGTAACGAACGAAGATGGCGCGGACGTTGGCAACGCAGGTAGACGTGTACATAGAAGTGCCCTCTGTTGGCAACGCAGGGAGGAACAGCACGAATGTTCAACGATGTGCCATTTGTCATAAGTGCTCAACGTGAGGTCAGCACGTCGTGTGTGCTTCAGAGTTCACTATGGAATCCTGGGACGAAGAACAGTGATGTGTAGTGCGGCTTTCGAATGAGGAAGCTGTCACTGCTGAAGTAAAAATCGCTAAATATTATTTATTTCACGACGATCGGTTTCGACAGAAACTTCTACATCTACATCTACATATACATGGATACTCTGCAAATCACATTTAAGTGCCTGGCAGAGGGTTCATCGAACCACCTTCACAATTCTCTATTATTCCAATCTCGTATAGCGCGCGGAAAGAATGAACACCTATATCTTTCCGTACGAGCTCTGATTTCCCTTATTTTATCGTGGTGATCATCCTCCCTATGTAGGTCGGTGTCAACAAAACATTTTCGCATTCGGAGGAGAAAGTTGGTGATTGGAATTTCGTGAGAAGATTCCCTCGCGACGAAAAACGCTTTTAATGGTTTCCAGCCCAAATCCTGTGTGATTTCTGTGACACTGTCTCCCATATTTCGCGATAATACAAAATGTGCTGTCATCTTACGATCTTCGGAAATTTGAAGTGCATAATATGAACGGCGTAGCGGGAACACATTCCACTCATAATAACCAACATCTTCTTATTACTGACAAACGAATGTCCTTAAGCTGATTATGGGTTAAATGTGCTCTCGCTACATGATGTGTATGCTCTTTAAGGTTACGGAGAACATAAGATGACAGCAAGCTTCTGTCGAAACCAGAGCCGGCCGCTGTGGCCAAGCGGTTCTAGGCGCTTCAGTCCGGAACGGCGCTGCTGTTCCGGTCGCAGATTCGAATCCTGCCTCGGGCATGGATGTGTGTGTGATGTCCTTAGGTTAGTTAGGTTTAGGTAGTTTTAAGTCTAGCGGACTGATGACCTCAGATGTTAAGTCCCATAGAGCTTGGAGCCATTCGAATTCGAAACCGGAGATCATGAAATAGCCGGCCGAAGTGGCCGTGCGGTTAAAGGCGCTGCAGTCTGGAACCGCAAGACCGCTACGGTCGCAGGTTCGAATCCTGCCTCGGGCATGGATGTTTGTGATGTCCTTAGGTTAGTTAGGTTTAACTAGTTCTCAGTTCTAGGGGACTAATGACCTCAGCAGTTGAGTCCCATAGTGCTCAGAGCCATTTGAACCATTTTTTAGATCATGAAATAAATAATATTTAGCGATCTTGGCTACGGAACAAATTTCTTTCCATTACATCGAGAGATCGCTCTCATCACGCAAACATGCGTAATCTATGCGTGGAAGGAGGGTCAGGAAGTAACACCCACCGAACAGTGCACTCACTCCGGGAAGGTCATAAGACCTTTTTCTTTGAGTGCTAGGGCTGACTTTGTGGAACACGGCGCCACAACTAAGTCGCAGCGGTACGTGAGCACTTTGCAAAAATTTGATCGGGCCGTCGAATTCAAACGTCCAGTAGTGTTGACGGAGGTATCGTTCTGTTGCAGGATAATGATCGCCCAGATGTTGCCACGGTTGTTTCGACTACGCTGCAGAAGTCCCTCTGGGAAATCATCACACATCTCTATACACTCCCGACCTCTCCCCATGCGATTTCCGCATTTTTGGAGCCCTAAAGAAAGATATTCCTGGAAGTTGACTTGCTTCGGACGAAGGGATGGATGCGTGGGTACAATAATGCTTTCGTCAGCAACCGCAAACATTTGTCCGTGTAGGTACTTAGCGTCTTGTCTTACTGTGGGACAGACGTGTTACGTCATCGCGATTACGTTTCAAAAAATAAACAGTGTAATCCATTTTTTCCATCTGCCTTGTTCTCATTTTACTGCCGTTTGATCTGCCGGTTGCTGTGTGCGGTACGGAGTGTTGCCCAGTGCCGAAAATCGCTGCGCAGTCTCACCGTGTCGTGGATAGAAAGAAGGATCCTTTATTGTATGATTATATGATAGCGGAACAAACACTGGTAGCAGTTACTTCTGTAAAATATCTGGCAGTATGCCTACGGAACGATTTCAAGTGGAATGATCATATAAAATTAATTGTTGGTAAGGTGGGTGCCAGGTTGAGATTCATTGGGAGAGTCCTTAGAAAATGTAGTCCATCAACAAAGGAGGCGGCTTACAAAACACTCGTTCGACCTATACTTGAGTATTGCTCATCAGTGTGGGATCCGTACCATGTCGGGTTGACGGAGGAGATAGAGAAGATCCAAAGAAGAGCGGCGCGTTTCGTCACAGGGTCATTTGGTAACCGTGATAACGTTACGGAGATGTTTAATAAACTCAAGTGGCAGACTCTGCAAGAGAGGCGCTCTGCATCGCGGTGTAGCTTGCTGTCCAGGTTTCGAATATATTGCTTCCCCCTACTTATACCTCCCGAGGAGATCACGAATGTAAAATTAGAGAGATTAGAGCGCACGGAGACTTTCAGACAGTCGTTCTTCCCGTGAACCATACGCGACTGGAACAGGAAAGGGAGGTAATGACAGTGGCACGTAAAGTGCCCTCCGCCACACACCGGTGGGTGACTTGCGGAGTATAAATGTAGATGTAGATGAACTGCGGATCCTGCTTCAGATAATAAGAATGACTTTGACAAACTGCATAAGAAACAGTACTATTTAAGTGAATTACCGAGAAAATGTGAAAGCCCTTCCTTCGATAGTACAGGCATTTATATGGAGTAGGACAGGGTTCGGATCAATGTGGACGGAGGAAGACTAGGGAAATGGTGAACGGATAAAGCCAGTAGAGGGATACGTAACCCAGAGTCCTTCCTGAAGGAGCCTTAGATAGAAACAAGTTGTGAATGTTGCTCTATAAACCGGAAGAAGCACAAAGAAGGACAGTTCTCTTTATTATCGCTAAACAGGAGCATAGACATCATAGGCTAGTTGCACTGTTAATAATTAAAACAAACAAGTTTTCGGTTGCAGCATCTTCTTTTCGTGAAATTTAAATCAACAGCTTCCTCCTACGAATGTGAAAATATTTCGTCGACTGCCACCTACGTAGGCATAAATGATCATCGTAATAAAATAAGAGAAAGATTTAGGTGTTCAGTTTTTCCAAGATGCTATTCGAGAGTGTAACTAGAGAAACCGAGTGAAACTCATTCGATTAATTATCTACCAGGTACTTACCCATAATGTGCATGCCAATATAGATGTAGAATCTGTGCCCATTGGGCTCTGTTGCAGAAAATAATGAGAGTGTACATCACATACGCCAAACACTGGCAAAAATGTACAAAAATTTTAACTCACGACAAATAATAGCAAAGTGAAGATGAAATGTCGAATGATTTGTATCGTAAAACTATTCCGTGTAGTAACCAAACCACCCTACGTGTTACCAATGAAAAAGTACAACAATCGAAATGCCACGTAACACAGTACATCATTTGCTTCTTTATACTGCATCATCTATCGTAATTGTCGCCTAGAACACTACAACAGGTATTTCCTTCTGTTTCTTTTCCACTTTACTGTAAATGATTTACAATTCTCCAGTTCCTACTTTCTTCTTGTCTTGAACGCATGACAATTGAGATCTGCGACTATTTGTTAAGAAACAGTTTCCTACCTCATGAGAGTTTCATCATATGAGTTGTGGAGCTTCAAGAAATGGACCGGTCAAAGAACTTGCTTACATATGGTAGTATTCGTACAATACGTGAATCGTGACTGCTGATACGTACTGTAATTCTAACTGACAATTAAATAGAAGAAACTGCAGATGCATGATGTAGCTTCCGAACATGCCAAGAATGTATCAGGTAAGTCTTCGTTCAACCGTTTTACAGCAGTTCTCACTACAAATTGTGCCATCTAACTAACGTTGCAAAGAAGTAATCAGGCAACGAAATAAAAGTGTGTGTGTGAGGTGGGGGGAGGGAATCGATTACGAATTATTTAGAATTGGTGTTCATGAATGTTCATTAGGAAGCACTGCTGCAGAAGTGAGATGTGATGTAGAGAACCTTTTAAAGAGGGCAATCCGACTGAACCAAGTGCCACTTTGGTTAAAATGATATTAATTACCAGGGTCGGCCAGCACGAGTGGAGAGTAGAATATTTTCAATGTTTGTTTTCGTGTCGAAGAAATGATACGTTTTCATGTTTGGGGTCCTATTCGAATTGATACCTACTGGCTCTTCACTATAAGCCCACAGTGTATCTAATGGAAAATCACAAATACCCTGTGTAATAAGTTCTTCAGATCATTGGTTACATATGTTGTGAACCAGACTGAGAAAGCGTTGTAAACCATTTTATGAAGTAATTTAAGATCCACCACTCTGGTTTTAGTGCAACAGAAGTGCTGTTTTCCTTTTCGTGATTGCATGAGATGGTAAAAAAGTGTTCTCCCTTGATTTTTTGTGAGGTTTCACAGTAGCAAATAAGTTCATAAGACAAGACAATTTTTTTGTTAAGTATAGCACAAATTAAGTACACAACAAAACATCATAACATCCTCGATTGTTTACATGAAAAAGAACTGAAACGTCCGACAGGTGTCGAAAACAAAGGGGAGACAATCATTGGTGCTTTTCTTTGGAACTGGCGTGTATGCCATACGTGAGCTATGATCACCGTATGACACCTACGTGGCATCCTCCATGTAAGTCTACGGATGTCATCCTGTGGCATTCAGTCTTCAATGAGAGCCGACGAGAGCTCTTGGAGAGTCTGAGGGGAATAGGACGCCCACGAACACGTTTATCAAGCACGTCCCACATATGCACGATGGGGTTTGATCGGACTCACCTGCTACACCCTCTACATGGCCCTGGCATTAGAAGAAATTCAGGACCACCACCGTATGCAGCAGCGACATGGTCCAACAGGATCTGTTCGATGTCCTGCCTGGCGGCAACGTGACCGTGGACAAGGACACGAGCCTTCGATCTGTTGTAGAATTTTAGAACATGTTTTCTGCTCGCGTATCATGTCATTTCTGGAAACCCAGAATCTACTCTGTAGGAATCAACATGGATTCCGGAAACAGCGATCGTGTGAGACCCAACTCGCTTTATTTGTCCATGAGACCCAGAAAACATTAGATACAGGCTCCCAGGTAGATGCCACTTTCCTCGACTTCCGGAAGGCGTTCGATACAGTTCCGCACTGTCGTCTAATAAACAAAGTAAGAGCCTACCGAATATCAGACCAGCTGTGTGGTTGGATTGAAGAGATTTTAGCAAACAGAACACACCATGTTGTTCTCAATGGAGAGACATCTACAGAAGTTAAAGTAACCTCTGGCGAGCCACAAGGGAGTGTTATGGGACCATTGCTTTTCACAATATATATAAATGACCAAGTAGATAGTGTCGGAAGTTCCACGCGGCTTTTCGTGGATGATACTGTAGTATACAGAGAAGTTGCAGCATTAGAAAATTGCAGCGAAATGCAGGAAGATCTGCAGCGGATAGGCACTTGGTGCAGGGATGCGCAACTGACCTTTAACATAGACAAATGTAATGTATTGCGAATACATAGAAAGAAGGATCCTTTATTGTATGGTTACATGATAGCGGAACAAACACTGGTAGCAGTTACTTCTGTAAAATATCTGGGAGTATGCGTATGGAACGATCTGGAGTGGAATAATCATATAGAGTTAATTGTTGGTAAGGCGGGTACCAGGTTGAGATTCATTGGGAGAGTCCTTAGAAAATGTAGTCCATCAACAAGGGAGGTGGCTTACAAAACAACTAGTTCGACCTATACTTGAGTATTGCTCATCAGTGTGGGATCCGTACCATGTCGGGTTGACAGAGGAGATAGAGACGATCCAAAGAAGAGCGGCGCGTTTCGTCACAGGGTTATTTGGTAAGCGTGATAGCGTTACGGAGATGTTTAGCAAACTCAAATGGCAGACTCTGCAAGAGAGGCGCTCTGCATCGCGGAGTATAAATGTAAATGTAGATGTAGAAATTGAAGCTTCCCCAGAACCTTCGAAACATTTCTACTTTCTGAACAACATGTGACAAGTACTGCTCACCACTATTCACCGTACACGAACAACGCCATCACAAAGCGTCAAAAAGGCTCGTCTGTGATTAATACTTTTTCCCTGTGACAAAGTTGCCAGTTGACACGGGAACGGCAGAACTGCCCGCGAGTTGCAAGATGATGCAGAGTCAAGCGGTGGTGTAAAACAGGACGTCTGGGTCGTAAGGTCCTTTTTCGTAACCTGTTCATTACAGTCTGACCGGACACAGCGGCTCCAGTGGTTCTTCCCAGATCGTCCTGCAGTGCTGTGGCGGTATACGTACGACGCCGCAGCGCAGAGATGGCCAGATCGGTCATCACGTGATTAGTGCGTCGGTGACCTGGTCCAAGTCGTCTTCTCCACTGATCTGTCTCACTTTACTGTGTCCACAACCTGAGGCACCTGCAGAAGCAAAACCGAAAGTCCATCATTTTGTGATCAAGTAGGCCGCTTTTGCAATAACACTGCATTAAGATGTCGGACTGCATGTGCTTGGTTGAATACAACCTCCATCTGTGTACGTCACCAGGAAAACTGGGACACCGGTACTCACTTCCTCCTAAGGGGTCACATGACACTGTAAAGCATGCTACAGCCAACATATGGTGAATGATTCTGTAGTGTACGTTGAAAGCGAAGACCTCAGGCCATGCAATAAAACCAAACATACCGCCTGTATCAAAATAGATTTAACATACCTGATGTTGATACACGATATAACGTCCCATTAGAAAAATTATGCTGGTTAAACCCTTACGTTATTTGATTTTCAAACAGCTCAGCAGAACTGAACGTACTCAGACATTTCGCCCTTTACCTATTCTGATCAACGCTAAACTGACACACAATATTTTTAGCGCAACGCAGTCTGACTTTTAATAATCCCTACAAAAGAATGCCCGCAGCTCGTGGTCGTGTGGTAGCGTTCTCGCTTCCCACGCCCGGGTTCCCGGGTTCGATTCCCGGCGGGGTCAGGGATTTTCTCTGCCTCGTGATGGCTGGGTGTTGTGTGATGTCCTTAGGTTAGTTAGGTTTAAGTAGTTCTAAGTTCTAGGGGACTGATGACCAACGATGTTAAGTCCCATAGTACTCAGAGCCATTTGAACCTACAAAAGAATGGCCCTGACTAACATTAACCTATACGTTTCACAAATCAGTTACCTCACAAAAATCTTCGTTACTCGAACTACTGCAATACAGCGAGCGCCACTACTGCCAGCTAAATAAAAGATTCTAACTACTGAAGGCACTAACTACTGATAGGCATAGTTATCAAATGAAAGATTTCGATAGAGAACAAACAATGTATTTACCTTAATAGTGTTCAAAAGTCATAATATATATAGCAGTTCAGGCATCCAGTCTTACAAATTTACTGTCTCTGATGGACACACGTCCAGATCATCCTCTCTCAAAACTCCGCCATTTCTCTCCCCACATCCACCACTGCTGGCGGCTCTCCTCCAACTGTGCAACGCTACGCGCTGTTAACAGCCAACTGCCCAACACTACAATAGCGACTATTTCAACAATGCCCACCAGCCACAGACTGCACACAGCACATCCAGTGATTTTCATACAGAGCGCTAGGTGACGTTACCAACATAAAAACCTAAGCAGCCTACTGACAACGTGTTCCCCTAATTCTTTTTAACGGTGTACATCCATATTATTTTATGAATAATTTATAAAATACTATTTTCTTTTAAAATAAGGAAATTTTTTAATGTTGTGTGTTAAATATTTGGACTAACTCGTATCCACGATATAATTAAAATTTTATTAATACATCATTTGCCTCAATTGTGGTCCCATTACCATGGAACAGTCTACTCTTTGTGTGGCAAGTTTATGAGATCCAATCGATACATTGAAGGATCTGAATGTATACGCCAATCTCCTCATGTTTTTATAAGAAAGGAAAGTATATTAAGAATTAAAGTCGGAACTGTGGTAGTATAAATCAGCCAGGGCCTTTAGAAAAATCTGTACCAGAATCCTGCTTAAATAATGTTGGTAAACAACAGAATATCTGATTGCAGATGGTTGAGCGAGGATTGAAATCCATACGCTAAATCAAATGCGTTAATCTATGACGTCTCGGTATTCTATGTGTTTCATTCGTGGAGATCGAGATTTTGAAAACGTACTTTAAAGATACAGACAGTTCTGTATAGTAACAGGATAAATAAACAGTACCCTTGCGAAAGAAAATTTCGCAGTATTGCAGTCACGTAATATGGTTTGTAAGCTTTGGTTGTCGTTTCTGTGCGCAAAATAGTATATCGTCAAAAAGTAATGAATATTTCTTTTCAGTGGCAAACACTATTTCTCAGCTGACTCACATAATTAATGTACCTTACGTATCAACGACGAATTATTGCATAATGAACAGCTTTTATCTCGGGACTGCTCACATCAAATAGCTCAGCAACCATCGCTAAACAATATTTGGAAATGTGTAGGCAGAGTTCTTTGTGTTTATTTTTGTCTTTTTCACAATACTGTAATGTATGGTCTTTCATAAAAAATCTTTATTAACTTCGTTTCAAAGCATTTCCATTTTAAAACTGATATCAGCTCTGAGTACCATGACAAATTAGCAAATTTAACGGCGGTAGTTCGTAAGTACTTTGACCATTGTATATGATATTTTCAGACCGGCTATTTAAATGCTGTTTATTACGACACGGGACACTATTGTAATTACAAATTCGGCCAATATATTAACTAAGACTTTAACTCCTGCAAGCAGCTAGTGGCTAATGAGGTTTCGTGCAGACAGCACACGAATGCGATTACAAAATATTCGATATCATGACTACCAGTTATCATGCTCAGTTCAAGTTATGGAACAGGATCAATGCATTTTAATGAGGTGCTGCTGTGTCGGCGGTTGGAAATAATTGCCGCTGCTAGAATAACAAATTTGTCAGATTTAATTTCTGTAACCGTGCTATCTCTTCCCAAAACATCGTCTTGTTATACATTATTTTGTTGAATAAAGACTTACATCGAAGTTCATTTCTTAACCGTTTAATTGCTGCAAAACATCTGCATACGCAAGCACTAGTCGGTTACACCAGCACTTATTTGTTTCTCAAATCTCTTCGGACCCGAAGTTACTCGGTCATAGCCCGAGTCACTACAAGATTGATAAACAGTTTAAAAAGTAAAAGAATTTAAATAAAATACGATTTCAAAAGTTTGGCGGTTGCGTACAAGTAAACACGTTACAGCGTAAAACATTAGACTATAAGACGAGGACTTTCTATACATAATCAAAGCAGTGGGTCGTCATTTCGATTTGATCGTCTGTGGTTCATTATTGAATTTAGAAATTGTGTTGAAAGCCCGCTGAAAATAAATCCTAACGAAACATTTCTTTTTCTACAATGATTAAGAACGTGTTATCCCAAGTGGAAATGGTGCAGTTATTTCAAACATGCAAACTCATTATTTTAATGGAATATACTTCTTCAATCCACTTTAACCCCACGTCTGAGACGAAGCAGCTGACACATGCCTGTGCGATGGCTTCAAACCATGTCAGTGGAAAATTTTCGCTGCCAGTATTTGGCCGGCAAGGGGAGAAGAGGAGGTGGAGTAAAGTTCCTGATTACCAGTCTTTGAGCCGATGTCCTGGATTAAAGTCCACACTTATCCTCAGGGTCTCATGAAGTGATGGCGTTTGGCAGTTAATGATGATGGGCACGTCAAGCTTGGCGGCCCCTTTGATGCAATTCGACTGGAGTAGGCTACAACCTGCCGACGCCTGGATTCACCAGAGTCTCTCCCTTGCCTTCATCCATAACAAAACGAACCCAACACCGTATCGCAGAAGCAGTCATCAAGCCGGCACACATACACACGCGCCCCTTCAGAACAGTTCGGAGGAAAGCAAAGGCAAACAACTTCCGCCAAGACCTTGCCTGTGACGGTGGTGTGGAATTCCTACATCTGCTCCGCTACACTTATTCCCTAAATATTGTACTACTATTACCTTTGACTCTACCTAAATGGGAAAATATTAAATATTATTTACTTCCAAACGAAGTAGCTAAAATATTTTCAGTGAAAGAGGAACACATTTTATTTCACGCGTAAATAAATTTGTATCTCTTTTTCTCAAATTAGGGGACGTCACCATATTATGTCGTATGCGCAATAAATATACTTTTGGAACATCGCATGTAGTGTCGATTGCTTATTGTCATTGTTACTCGGCCGTCTTAGTGTCGTTTGAATGTCACAGATCTTTAAAATGGAAATGATGAAATTTGTAAACCTGTACATATAGCAGCATGATCACAAAAGCTCGCATCGGGTATGATCTGTACGTTGTGCGCTGCAGGACTTCAGGAACCATCATTCTGTATGGTTAGCATATTTACGACGTAGTGGGATTGTGCTTACGTGTCAGGGTTCTAAAAGCTAAGCTCATATCTCTTTACATTTTTCACATCAACAAATAAATGATGCGTGTGAACAGATCCCCAACAATGATAATTTTCAACCAGAAGCTCATTTTTCTGATAAATTGTTTCGTTGTTTTATTTTAAGTTACTTGTAGTCAGGGGCAACGTAATTAACTTCAGGTTTAATCAAAATGTGATCTTTATTTTCAGTAGCGTGTCATTTACTATTGCTACATTATCAAAAATATCAACAATTCATATTACCTAATTTTGTTTAGTATTATGAGACAACCGCATATTGTTAATATTACTCTTGATTATTACTGTTATTAGTTGTATTAATATTAGTGATGTTGTTATTATTTGGTAACTTTATTTTATAGAATCTTTAGTTTTATAACATTGTCAGCTTGGTTTACTTAATTTGTAACTGATGATGAACTATTTTTTAGTCACTGTTTCAAATTATTTGTGCTGCTGGAGCAAAGGGACTTCTGATGATGTTGACGATGATGATGTTTAGTTTGTGAGGCGCCCAGCTGCGCGGGCATCAGCGCCTGTACAAATTCCTAATCTTTACTCAGTCCAGTCTCGCCACTTTCATGAATGATGGAAAGGGACTTCTGTAACAAGTTGTTTCTCGACTTATAAAATATTATCATCTTCTTCTGGTGGTTCACACTGTTTAAAGAAACATTCGTACGTGTCTCTTGTACGCTACGTTTCCAAAGAAATCGATGTAGCAGGACTACTCTCAGACTTGCAAGGTTTAAACGTTTTCTTCTTCAATTTAAGACAGTAAATCCTAACAAAAGAAAGAAAAGCTTTAGCGATTCAAAATGGTTATAGCTGTTGTGGAAGTTATGGAAGTTCTTTCCGACATAGCTCATGGGAATGCTTTGGAACAGGAGACAAAAGAAAATACTAATGTTACAACAATGAAACGCGCGACCGCCTCCACGTCTGTTGTAGAACAAAATAAAACTGCGACCTGTCAGTCATCAGACTGGTGCATCGACACAAATGATGGAATGTCAACCACCAAAAGCACAAATGCTGATGCGGAACGAAAAATTGGTCTGTCATTGTCCAGCAAAGAGCAGCAACAAGAATAATCGCAGCAGTAGCAACAGTTTCTGCAGTTCGACGTAATATGCAGTATTTTTTGTCTCGATCTCTTTTATATTTTTGGCAGGTGTAAAATCAGTGAGATAAATGCTGACATGTTGGATATTCAGGAATCCAGCCGGATGTTCGCTTCGTTCTCGCACGATATTTCAACAGCGTGCCTCGCTGTCTCAGTCTAAGGTAGCACCTGAAGAAGGCAGTGGGGCACGCTGTTGAAATATCGTGCGAGAACGAAGCGAACATCCGGCTGGATTCCTGAATATCCAAGATGTCAACAGATCGCGGGGAAATCATGAAGATATAAATGCTGTTTGCATGTTAATGACGGCTAAAGAAACTTTTGCGAATGATACTGAAAACATGGCATTACATCGTACCTATTTTCTGAGTCGCAGAAAAAATCTAGGTAAAAGAGACATGCAGAAGTAAATGGAGCCATAATGGCTTTTGCGTATTAGAGTTACTCGGAGATGAAAATCTGCTCCCGGTACTCAAAGGTACTGAAAAAGTTAACAGACTGGCAACAGCAGTATCTTTTCTGGATAAGAGCAATTGTTGGAAGTCCAAAAATCACAATAGCTTTTAGAGAGAAAATAACCATGAGTTTTGTGAGTTAGGCAAGTCAGTCGTTCTTTTAGGAAATATCATTAGAAGCACCCAAAAAACCAACCATATCAGTCTGACATCATCCCTTTATAGTATTAAGAATATATATATCTGAATGTCTTTAATTCCTTATCAAAGTACTGTTACAACATCTACTTAGTTTTAACATGTAACAGCTGTAATCCTAATAAATCCACAGCTCCGGCATAAACCTATCTCCCCTCTCGTTCCTTTTATCCCCCCCACCCTCCCCCGCTGTTGGCAACATAATCATTAAACTAGGTGTTTTAAAATGTCGCCTGACACATAAATGCCTAAACTTGACAGAGAAGGACTCATGTACCGCTCGAAATATTGAATTTAACATATCTGTTGATCTAGTCAAACAAAGATCTCGATAATGCTTTAAGACTTACTCTGAAATAATGGTTTTGTTTTAGTATAAGGTCCTTATACTTTGTAATAGTGTTTTTGTTTTTGATATATATTCGTGGTACATATCAGTTTCTGGGAAATGTATTCGCCGTTGGGAATATAAGCCACCGTCAACTGTACATTGGAATGACGGCAGTGAAAATTGGTGCCAGACCTGGAATCGAACCCGGATATCCCGTTTTAGGTAAGCGGTTGCCTTAACTCCTTACGCAGTCTGTGGAGAAATCTCTGCCAGATCCAAACTTCCGTATATAGTAGTCTAGGTGTCACAACTTGCACTCGTATGTTACGTACGTTCCCATCAAGGAACGACATGTGGGACATGAATGGGTGCCCGAAGGAACATTGCATCGTATTTCTTAATAACAAAAGCTGCTATTCCGTATTTATTCTTCAATAACAGACTCTCAACTCTGCATATCCTTGCTGGGTGGCGGTTCATATTCGCAACTGCGAAAACATTTCCATTATGTCTTGACGAGTGTACTTGCATGCATGCGTGTTAGAAAGGAACATTTCATTGTACATCTTAATAACACAGCACTGCTATCTCGTATTAGTGTCTAGGCACCATCTTCGTTTACAAAGTGTGAGAGTTTATATGCGATGTATTACGGCAGAGAAAGGTGCCTCTTATCACACGAGGCATTCTATTGTAGTTGTTTTATTTGCACATTTACATTTACGTTCAGTTCTTAGCGAAAGAACTTCACAGAGCCTTGTTCTGAAACAGTGTTTTCCTTATCTACTAGACAGTGCCACGTGTTACACCAAAGTCATAACACAGCACACGCTTCATATTAATACACATAGATCTACCTGATGTTGGAGCTTTAAATGTTTGAAACGCTTTGTGGAAATAAATTAAACAGTGATTGGTAGCAGTAAACTTGGTGTTGCATTCGACACCAGTAACAGTCACAGTGAAGCCTAACCTAAAATATTATCACTATTTGAACATAAAAACTGCTTTCATATGTTTATGTTTCTTCGATATTTTGTTCCGCTGAGTCAATGTTGGACCATAACATACAATCTGTCAGGGTAGCCTCTACTGGTGAATGTAAGAAATAACAGTAAAAAGTGAAATATGCTACAACTGTTTGCCGGTTAGCCAGCTAAGAGGAGAAAGATGTGGCCCTGTGAGTTTATGTTGTAGTTGTGGTCTTCAGTCCTGAGACTGGTTTGATGCACCTCTCCATGCTACTCTATCCTGTGCAAGCTTCTTCATCTCCCAGTACCTACTGCAGCCTACATCCTTTTGAATCTGCTTAGTGTATTCATCTCTTGGTCTCCCTCTACGATTTTTACCCTCAACGCTGCCCTCCAATACTAAATTGGTGATCCCTTGGGCCTCAGAACACGTCCTACCAACCGATCCCTTCTTCTGGTCAAGTTGTGCCACAAACTCCTCTTCTCCCCAATCCTATTCAATATTTCCTGATTAGTTATGTGATCCACCCATCTAATCTACAGCATTCTTCTGTAGCACCACGTTTCAAAAGCTTCTATTCTCTTCTTGTCCAAACTATTTATCGTCCATGTTTCACTTCCATACATGGCTACACTCCATACAAATACTTTCAGAAATGACTTCCTAACACTTAAATCTATACTCGATGTTAACAAATTTCTCTGCTTCAGAAACGCTTTCCTAGCCATTGCCAGTCTACATTTTATATCCTCTCTACTTCGACCATTATGAGTTATTTTGCTCCCCAAATAGCAAAACTCCTTTACTACTTTAAGTGTCTCATTTCCTAATCTAATTCCCTCAGCATCACCCGACTTAATCCGACTACATTCCATTATCCTCGTTTTGCTCTTTTTGATGTTCATCTTATAACCTCCTTTCAAGACACTGTCCATTCCATTCAACTGCTCTTCCAAGTCCTTTGCTGTCTCTGACAGAATTACAATGTCATCGGCGAACCTCAAAATTTTTATTTCTTCTCCAACAACGTCTTCTCTAATCCTTTTTAACGGTGTGCATCCATATTATTTTCTGAATAATTTATAAAATACTATTTTCTTTTAAAAAAAGGAAATTTTTTAATGTTGTGTGTTAAATATTTGGGCTAATTCGTATCCACGAAATAATTAAAATTTTATTAAAACATCATTTGCCCCTCGACTCTTATAACTGCCATCTGGTTTCCGTACAAATTGCAAATAGCGTTTCGCTCCCTGTATTTTACCCCTGCCACCTTTAGAATTTGAAAGAGGGTATTCCAGTGAACATTGTCAAAAGCTTTCTCTAAGTCTACAAATGCTAGAAACGTAGGTTTGCCTTTCCTTAATCTTTCTTCTAACATAAGTCGTAAGGTCAGTATTGCCTCACGTGTTCCAGTATTTCTTCGGAATCCAAACTGATCTTCCCCGAGGTCGGCTTCTACTAGTTTTTCCATTCGTCTGTAAACATTTCGCGTTAGTACTTTGCAGCTATGGCTTATTAAACTGATTGTTAGGTAATTTTCACATCTGTCAACACTTGCTTTCTTTGGAATTGGAATTATTATTTTGTTCTTGAAGTCTGAGGGTATTTCGCCTGTTTCATACATCTTGCTCACCAGATGGTAGAGTTTTGTCAGGACTGGCTCTCCCAAGGCCGTTAGTAGTTCCAATGCAATGTTGTCTACTCCGGGGGCCTTGTTTCGACTCAGGACTTTCAGTGCTCTGTCAAACTCTTCACGCAGTATCGTATCTCCCATTTCATCTTCATCTACATCCTCTTCTATTTCCATAATATTGTCGTCAAGTACATCGCCTTTGTATAGACCCTCTATATACTCCTTCCACCTTTCTGCTTTTCCTTCTTTGCTTAGATCTGGGTTTCCATCCGAGCTCTTGATGTTCATACAAGTGGTTCTCTTATCTCCAAAGGTCTCTCTAATTTTCCTGTAGGCAGTATCTATCTTGCTCCTCGAGAGATAAGCCTCTACATCCTTACACTTATCCTCTAGCCATCCCTGCTTAGCCATTTTGCACTTCCTGTCGATCTCATTTTTGAGACGTTTGTATTCCTTTTTGCCTGCTTCATTTACTGCATTTTTATATTTTCTCCTTTCATCAATTAAATTCAATATTTCTTCTGTTACCCAAGGATTTCTACTAGCCCTCGTCTTTTTACCTACTTGACCCTCTGCTGCCATCACTACTTCATCCCTCAAAGCTACCCATTCTTCTTCTACTGTATTTCTTTCCCCCATTCCTGTCAATTGTTTCATTATGCTCTCCCTGAAACTCTGTACAACCTCTGGTTCTTTCAGTTTATCCAGGTCCCATCTCCTTAAATTCCCACCTTTTTGCAGTTTCTTCAGTTTTAATCTACAGTTCATAACCAATAGATTGTGGTCAGAGTCCACATCTGCCCCTGGAAATGTCTTACAATTTAAAACCTGGTTCCTAAATCTCTGTCTTACCATTATACAATACATCTGATACCTTTTAGTATCTCCAGGGTTCTTCCACGTATACAACCTTCTTTCATGATTCTTAAACCAAGTGTTAGCTATGATTAAGTTGTGCTCTGTGCAGGCGGCTTCCTCTTTCACTTCTTAGCCCCAATCCATATTCACCTACTACGTTTCCTTCTCTCCCTTTTCCTACTACCGAATTCCAGTCACCCATGACTATTAAATTTTCTTCACCCTTCACTACCTGAATAATTTCTTTTATTTCATCATACATTTCTTCAATTTCTTCGTCATCTGCAGAGCTAATTGGCATATAAACTTGTACTACTGTAGTAGGTGTGGGCTTCGTATACATCTTGGCTACAATAATGCGTTCACTATGCTGTTTGTAGTAGCTTACCCGCATTCCTATTTTCCTATTCATTATTAAACCTACTCCTGCATTACCCCTATTTGATTTTGTGTTTATAACCCTGTAGTCACCTGACCAGAAGTCTTGTTCCTCCTGCCACCGAACTTCACTAATTCCTACTATATCTAACTTTAACCTATCCATTTCCCTTTTTAAATTTTCTAGCCTACCTGCCCGATTAAGTGATCTGACATTCCACGCTCCGATCCGTAGAACGCCAGTTTTCTTTCTCCTGATAACGACGTCCTCGTGAGTAGTCCCCGCCCGGAGATCCGAATGGGGGACTATTTTACCTCCTGAATATTTTACCCAAGAGGACGCCATCATCATTTAATCATACAGTAAAGCTGCGTGCCCTCGGGAAAAATTACGGCCGTAGTTTCCCCTTGCTTTCAGCCGTTCGCAGTACCAGCACAACAAGGCTATTTCGGTTATTGTTACAAGGCCAGATCAGTCAATCATCCAGACTGTTGCCCTTGCAACTACTGAAAAGGCTGCTGCCCCTCTTCAGGAACCACACGTTTGTCTGGCCTCTCAACAGATACCCCTCCGTTGTGGTTGCACCTACGGTACGGCTATCTGTATCGCTGAGGCACGCAAGCCTCCCCACCAACGGCAAGGTCCATGGTTCATGGGGGAGGTTATAACAGTCCCAAATCCCCCTCTACCTTCGTTCTCTGTAAATGCGTTTGATAAGGGATATTATATTTGAAGTAAATGACTGCACCTCGGCCACTGTTGACTTCATGTGGCTATGTTACAGTGAAACACCGAAATCTGGAGAATGTCGACTTTGACCGGTGGATGTCAACATTCACATAGTCGCTTAGTGTATGTCCGAAACGTATGTTAAATACCCTTATTTCGACTTAACACCGGTAAATGTTGACATTCACCATGCACTAATGGTGAATGTTGAACATGTTGGAGATTTATATTTTCTTCTCCGTAATTCAGTCGCTATAAAACGTCACAAAGGTGACGTAACTTTTTCGCCTCTCTTTCTGAAAGGAATGACCAAGAATTTAAAATACACAGTACATTCTATATGAGACACGAAAATAATAGTTATAAAAGAATTACTTACTTATGTGATTCACATCTTATTTATTGCTGCAACTTAAACTATTATGACACTTTGAATTGCACAAGAGTCCCTTGCTTTTACAACTGCATTTATTTGTGGAACACTTTCGTTTGCAATGACAGCGTGCATAGCCTTGTCCCCGGCTTCTCGAATTAGCTGCAGCTGCTTCTCTCAGCGACATTTCTTGAAAAGAAGTCTCATCTATGGAAAGTAACTTTTCTTTACAAATTACGAACTGATTACGTGTGTAAAGCTGCTTGAGGGTACCATTTTTATTTGCCAGTTTACAGAAGTCGGAGTCTCCTATTCCAACAACAACCGCTAACACATTTCGGCTACTGTACGACCACGGTCGACATCACTGCCTTGTATTCGTACATTATCAGCAATCTGAGCAGGAGAAAATTGTTTTTGTGAGGTTCGTAACCTCTTTGTTGTTTGCAGTAGAAGATTTTCTTTCGGGGCCGCTCTTTTTGTAGAAATCAACTCGTAATTTTCAGACAGAAATTGATGTGAAGACGTTGTAGGTTGTAGGTCCTCTTCAATATTTTTCTTTGGAATATGATTTTCGGTATGACCACCGCTCAATTTTTTTGTATAAGCATTAACAGTTTCTTCAAGGTGTCCTTCGGTTTAAGAAGTATTGGCAATTTCTTCGAGTTGTTCTTCAGTTTCAATATTTGCGATTTGTTCACCAGGCAAAAAAGAGGATGCTATGCCTCTTTTTGCTTTAACGCCAGATCTGGCTTCATAAGGACTTTGGCGTATTCCTTCGTATTATGTAGTGTTCTTGGCAAATTGAACAAAGGATAAACCATCTGACCATTTATTTGAATAGTTATCGTTGATCCATGCAGTTAGCATATTCTGTATATCCTGATTGACCCTTTCAACTGAGCCTTGTATTTAACTGTGACGAGGCTTTCCATGCACTATTTTAACGTATTTCCACATAGCGCATATTTCGGATATGACTTGATTACTGAATTCTCTACCATTATCTGATTGCAATATTGCTGGTGCACCAAATGTTAAAAATATTGAAAGAACGTGATGCGCTACTTCTTCAGCTCTTTTAGTTTTCAAAGGTCGTAGCTGGACAAACTTAGTTAAATTATCTTGATACACCATTATGAACTTATATTCGCCATCTCTGTTTGACTGCAGATCTATCAGATCAACTTGACATTTTGAGTTTAATTCAGGACTAACCATTGGCTTCACAACAATACCTTTCTTAGGTGCACTGTGTTTCACTTGATACTGTTTGCATAAATTTACATACAACATTACAACTTCATATGTAATATTTTACTATTTAACTTGCAAATATTTAAGCATACGTGTTATTCCTCTGTGGCTTATTCTGATGTTAGTTTCATATAGTATACTGTAGAATTCTTCATTGCTAACATAATACTGTATGTTCGTTTCCCCTGGTTTTAATGGTACAATTAACTTCTCTTCATCATTAATTTTTAAAACCTCAAAACGTTATAATCGTCTGTAATCCAAAGGTGTGTTGCGTTTAATTTTAGCAGAAACCACTTCAGAAAGTATTTTAGAATACTTTTCTTGAGAAAAATAAAAACAATTGTCTTCTCGTTCACCGGAAATTAATGCATTTAACTTTTCATGAAAAAGATCACCATTTACTGCAGTATCCATTTAGTATAGGTTAGGGTATCGGGAAAAAAAATGAAGGAAACGTTGCTGGCGTTATCAAAGCTTGCATAAGACTGACAAAGCTGATTGACTCCGAGCAGAACAAAGGATTTGGCGGGAGAGAGCCAGTCGCTTGTTTTTTGACTCTTCTGTTTTGGACCTCCACCAGAGCATATCTGTGACTGTCGACACACACCGGAGAGGGTCCGAATGTACAACAATATATTGAAATATTCGATCTTTGACCGACGTATTTGGTATCTGTTGACATTCACAGGTGAAAGTCGACATTCTCCAATTTCGGTCATTCACAGTAACATCTATACACTTTTCGTATCCAACTATACATGAAATTACCAGTGCTGTGCAAGAGCACTGGCATTATCAACGACCTTGCAGGATATTTTCATGTGCCTTTGTATATTTCCAGTAAGGGGCACAGTGGAAGGTAGTGGTGGTCCTTGGATCTCCACAATTGTACGGGGCGTCCTCCCAACAGGCAGCAAGCCCCACTGTGTGTTGACGTGGCCGCCGCGCTGCCCACTGCTCATTGGCCCGGCCCCGTGATGACGAAACGAGCCCACTGAGCCTTACTGGCCCATTTAAGCCCCGCCACTGCCGCTGGCCCCGCCGCTTGTTGCTATCCTCACTAGGCGATGATATCAAGCTGGTTTGCGTTACGCGCCGAGACAGCCGCCGCATGCCCTGAAACTTGAGCCGTAATTGGCTGCTTCAAGATCACTCCAGCTGTGCTGTGTTGGACTCTGCTAACACTGTGCTAATTATGCGAACAGCTGCAGCTGCTCTCAGTGATCAGCGAACGAGCAAGGCTGCAGCGTAAAAACTGTAACAAGGCTTCCGGCGAGAAGCAAAGTGCGATATGTCAGCAGTGAGGAGCCAGGAATGAGGATGCAGCATAAACAGGAACGAAGCCGCAGCATAAATGTTCTCGCGGTACGCCGGGAGCCTTTTCACATTCGTGCTGCATTCTCGTCGGAGGCAGCCCAGTGCTCGATGCTGGCAAAAACCCCTCGCTGCCCGCCGCAGGGGCCTTGTTACACTTACGCTGCAGCACCGGGCATTAATTACTCTCCACCTTGCAAGCACAGTGCTAGCAGGGTCAAACGGAGCGCTGCTGGAGCTACTCTCAAGCAGCCAACCACAGCTCGTGTTTCAGGACCTGCGGTGATGATCGCAGAGCCAAACACAACCAGTTTGATATAATCGCGTGACGAGGATCATGGCGAGCAGCGGCACGAGCGGTGGTAGTGCGGGTTAAATGGGCCGGTGAGACTCAGAGGCCACTGTCCCTCGCTGGTGAGCTGGAAGCAGTGACGTGACAGCGAAGACGCAACCCCGCGCTGCAGCCTCACTCTTGCATTCTGAGTCTCTAGGACGTTGTTCACTGTTCTCCATACGACATACGACACACGAGATATTCCATGCAAAGAGAGATTCTTGATTTGCAGAGACATCTGATTTTCAAATTTCTCTTAACCATCTGGTAGTTCAGAAAGACTGAGGTGCCTCTTCGAGGATATATTATCACGTTAAGAAACTTTTCACTAACTGTAGATCACTTAGCACGACGTTATGCTGGTGGAGGTTATAATTTCTCATTCCTATGGAATGTTTCACTCCACTTACCCCAGTAATCTTCGGGAACTCTATTTCACATGATAAAGCAGCGTTAAAGAAAACTCAACTAAAAACCTACCAAACAAAAGCTGCATAACTCGAGCCTGGAGGCAACATCTGCAAGTTTGTAACATCTTCTGTTGTTCAGGATTCTAAATAACTTGTGTGAAAATGTTTTAAATTTTGCTTAATTGGGCTTTATTGTCTCAAAAAGCAGGTAGTAAAATCCTATAAAGTCCGTATTTACTGTAGTACTACTATTGATTGTTGATGCAAGTTAGTTACCGCACACAAAGCGGACAGAAGTTTATCAGTCTGACCAGACCAATTATAATGTTCTATAGTCACTGTTCCATAGCTATTTCGATTTTCTACATCAAGTCGTTCAGTGACCTTCTCAGGAGAAACTGCTCGTCCAAATGTTCCGAGATGTTCATCAAATTTGCCACACAGAGTTTAACCACGACAAGGAAGTTCACACACAAATAACTTCCAATCAAATACTCTTAAAATTGGTGGGCTTCCACTATAATATTCCAAACTAAAGTCGCTTCACAAATCCGATAGCAGAACCGGCAGAACGTAAGATTTCCTACATCTTAACAAGAAGTTGTGTGATGCCGTCCCACATTGATCTGTACTGTGAGACGGCTCCCGAGCGACTCCCGGATACACAGAACTGTAGCACAAAGCACCACACAAAGTGCGGGAAATGCTTAATTCCAATTGGATGATGATTTATGCAGCCAGTCAGAAAAGCTCCAACCCTCACATGCTTGCGGTAATTCCTGAGTCATCCAATAGAATTACGGAAATAATTTATAAAAGAAGTTCCGAATTTAAGACACCAAATTTTATTTAGATGAAACGAAATACGTTTTTTCCCAGAAATGAACTACTAATAGACTTAACAACTATCTTTTCACTGGGTCTTTCATAGAAAAAGTGTGCACACCAGACATACGTCGCAAGATTCCTGATTGCACAAGAACCTTCAGTCCATACTTTTCACCTGGTTTTTGATAAAATAAAACTTCCACACTTTACATACGTCCTACATACACTTTCACTCTCACTCCACATTATTCACACAACAGAACATAATTAAATAATTATTTTAAAAACTGTTACTTTTACATTATCAAGCTGTTGTAATGAGAACAAACAAAAAATCCTAGACAAGTAATTTATATGAAGTGATCCTTTAGTTACAGTTTGAAACTAGAATGTAACTGAAGACAGTACAATCCCTACTCCTTTTTCTTAACACCATAGAAGTTGGTACTGGTTTTAGGTAAGAGCTTATATTTCGAAAAGTATGAAGCCACTGAATTCAGACTTTTACAGGACAATTGTATTATCAGTGAAACTTTGTATTTGGTGTGTTAAAACGATCGAATAAGATTTAATACTATTTCTTTAGATTTATAGGGAGCATTCATAAAAGTTCGTACGTATGACACCGCGCCCGGGTTCCCGGGTTCGATTCCCGGCGGGGTCAGGGATTTTCTCTGCCTCGTGGTGGCTGGGTGTTGTGTGCTGTCCTTAGGTTAGTTAGGTTTAAGTAGTTCTAAGTTCTAGGGGACTGATGACCATAGATGTTTAGTCCCATAGTGCTCAGAGCCATTTTTCGTACGTATGACAGCAAGCTCACGGCCCCAGCGCCCAGAGAGACATCTACGGTGATGTGAGGGGAAAAAAAAATACAGCTCTCCTCCCGGATACTCGGCAAGGCACAATCTAAGATCATTTACTTCACTGCAAGATGTAAAGACTAGGAAATAATTTTCTGTGTTACAAAGTGTATTCATAATGTAAATGACAAACATATTTCTTCTGTTCAGCCCTCTCTGTACGTGCAACTATACCTTGTGTGATACAAGGCAAGAATATCCCAAGTAGATGCATTAGTAATAAATAACAGCCACACATCATTGCATTTACTGCAAAATCGACCTGCATGTTAAGTGAGGCTCTATTCACTGCTATGAAGTACTTCGCTGCAGATACACACGAAACCAGGGCTGGTGCTGTAAGTGTATGGCACTTTCCATTCCACGTCCTGCTCGTCAGGGTTGCTGTGGTTCACACTAGATTGTAGATAATGAAGATGGATAGTGTATTTGGCTAGAAAACTGCATTATAGGACGCTGGACATTGAACAAGCGAGACGTAGTATGCATCAGTAAGATTCAAACATATTGGCTCCACATTCGATGAGGATCATTCTAAAAGTAGTGTCTCTCATTTATATTCATGGAAACTACAGCAGATACAGAAAACACAATACCGCAGCTAAACCGAGTAAGATTTCAGCTAGATACTCTTAATTTTGCCACATAGTCACCACCATTAGTTATACATTTTTTTCCGACGGTGAAAATGAGCCGAACACCGTACTTGTGAAAACCTGAACCAGGTGAGGCAGGAAAATGCTGGCTATGTAGTCCATATTTAGTAGCAACAGCGAGGCAGAAGTCTAAAAATCCTATATCACGACTGTAGGATGGGTGTGGTTGCGCATTCCAGCCAAACCATGTAGTAAGTTTACATGGACGCAAAACTGTTGTGGAACCTAAAGTTATAATGTTGCAAGAAGACGTTTACCTCGTTCTGCGATCTGAATCTGGAAATTCGGGCATTCGGTCTAACTAGAATCGTGTTCTAGCATTCTTAATTGACATTTTCTTTGGGCCCCAAATCCCAGAAGACTGAAGCATCACTAATCCCGGCCCTGTGTTGAACTTCTTTCTTAGAAAATAGACTTCCCTTGTAACAGGTAAACATTTTCTAAGGCTAGGGTCGCATAAATATTTCATTATTTACAAACAATCTTTTTCGACATACTTTACTGTCATCTTCAGGTCTTCAAAAATTTATATTATAAAATGTGTTCATTTCGAGTGAGACCTCACAGCACATACTAAAAATTCTAGTGCTGTGATGCCAGGCGGCTGCGGCGGCCATTGATTCGGAGCATTTCCTGAAGTCTGCCTATCAGGAAACTGTTTGGTTCAAATGGTTCAAATGGCTCTGAGCAGTATGGGACTTAACATCTGATGTCGTCAGTCCCCTAGAACTTAGAACTACTTAAACCTAACTAACCTAAGGACATCACACACATCCATGCCCGAGGCAGGATTCGAACCCGCGGCCGTAGCGGGAAACTGTTTCCTCCACAAATTGACGTAATTAGAGACTAGCAAGGTGAAGCCCCATCGTGATGAAACGTCAGGGAGAAGTTAATATGAAGGCAGATTGAAGTGACACAACACCTGCAACCTCCAACATGTCCAAGTAAGACAATCTGCTGACGACAGACTCCTTTGAAAAGAATGGAAGAATAATACTACTGTGCACAAGACCACACTATACTTGACTTCAGGAGTCTTGTTCTAGTTCCTGTGCAACATCAGAGTAGTCTGATCCTTTTGTGGGAACATTATGACTGTTCCAGTTTGTCAGACATGCCCGAAGAGTTGACCCATCGGAGAAAGAAATGCTTTGAGACAAAAAAAAAATCATGCAGCACGAAGGAATTACGAGAACGGGACAGAAGTCGATAGATGTGAAGTACCTGTACAGGCAAACAACTGTCTACGATTTCAGAGGAACTGAGTTTATTCAAGACAACGAACTTGACAAATAGAGTATGTCAGCAACGCGTTGGTCCTCCGCTAGCATTTTTGCAAGCAGTTATTCAGCTTTGCATCGGCTGATAAAGTTGTTGTATGTCCTCTTGAGGGATATAACTCCAAATTCATTCCAAATGGCACATTATATCGCCAAAATCCGGAGCTTGTTGGTCGGCCCCACTCAAGTACTCCAAACGTTCTCAATTGGGGGAAAATCCGGTGGTCTTAGTGGGACAGGCAGGGTTTGTGAAGCACGGAGACAAGCAGTAGAAACTCTAGTAGTGTGCGGGCGGCCATTATCTTGCTGAAATACGTATAACCCCGAGATGGCTTGCCATGGAGGGCAACGAAATGGGGAACTCAATATCGTCGATCTTCCGCTGTGCCGTACGGGTGACACGGATTACAACAAAAGGCACCCTGCCAGGAAATGTTAATGTCGCAGTAGAAGCAAAGGAACACTGTGGTGTAGTGGTTATAACACTAAACTGTAAAGCCGGCACGGTAGCTCAGCGTGTTCGGTAAGAGAGCTGCGTGCTCTCTGTAATAAAAAAAAAACTGAGTCAAGGAATCAACGATCAACTTGAACGGAAGTCTTGTGACGTCCGCCCAGACCGACGAACTATATCGAACCAAAAAAAAAAAGACCGCTCGCAATTTAAAAAAAAAAAATGTTGCAGCCTGGGTCGTGAATTCAAAACTCACCTGGACTGTACAATTTTAATTTCGCTATTCGGTTCGAGTACATTCTAGAAGTATCCCCAAATGTCAACAATCATTGTACTGGAGTGCTCTGTATATATATATATATATATATATATATATATATATATATATATATATATATATATATATATGACAATATGGCGCCCAAGACCGTCACCGCTGGGTGTCGGGCCGTATGGTGGGCGACAGTTGCCTCGTATCCCACCGTTGTTCAAGCTGCCTCCAGACACTTCCTCGCCGGTAATCTCAGTTCGAAGATAGTCATCACTAAGGCAATTGTGCTGTAATCAAAGAGATTCCAGGTCGAATGTGCCTCGGGACGCCGCAGACAACAGTGGCGCGTCCTTCTTTTTGTCTTAGAGCTTATTTACCAAAAAGTCACCATTTACATCAGTCTTGTCTCACATATCGACTACAGCTGTTGACGCTGAGGTTTTTGTGTCGCACATTACATCATAAAGATGTAAACTCCAATGCAAGAATTTATGCACTTTTCATAGGGGCATTTCCAACTCTCTGACTGCACTGGGCACAGATTTTCTTGTACATCTTGCAAACAGCTGTCGTATCTTCCCCATGCTGACGTCTGAAACAAATGCTCCCAGTGTATGGAGAACAATGCTTGTTTCCATAAACGTCCGGTAGCACGCTGCTGCTACGGTCGCAGGTTCGAATCCTGCCTCGGGCGTCGATATGTGTCTTGTCCTTAGTTTAGTTAGGTTTAAGTAGTTCTAAGTCTAGGGGACTGATGACCTCAGATATTAAGTCCCATAGTGCTCAGAGCCATTTGAACCATTTTTTCCCATAAACGTCGTATGACACGACCGAATAGTTGGTTGGGTGGACTCTCCCCTTGCATACTGTAGCTGAAAGGTTTGTTGCTCTTGGCTGTCTCTTTATCAAGCTTCTTATACACTCCAGAATGAGATTTTCACTCTGCAGCGGAGTGTGCGCTGATATGAAACTTCCTGGCAGATTAAAAGTGTGTGCCGGACCGAGACTCGAACTCGGGAACTTTGCCTTTCGCGGACAAGTGCTCCACCATCTGAGCGACCCAAGCACGACTCACGCCCCGTCCTCGCAGCTTTACTTCCGCCAGTACCTCGTCTCCTAGCCTCCAGACTTTACAGAAGCTCTCCTGCGAAAGGTCCCGAGTTCGAGTCTCGGTCCGGTACACAGTTTTAATCTGCCAGGAAGTTGCTTATACACTGCTTTCCCCTTTAGCGAGGACTTTTTCGTCATTCTGCAGCAC